>NC_090652.1:255824737-256162469 GCF_040937935.1 Hyperolius riggenbachi
GGACAAGGAAGTGAATGAATCAGCCTTGTAAACACTGCAAACTGACACGAACAGAGGTAAATATTAAATGCTGAAGCCTGTTCACAACGTAAATCACAATGACATTAGTAAGCACATTGATGGGGGGGGGGGGGGGGGGAGATGAGAGCATCTCATGGCATGCTCATAGGCATATTATTTTGAAATTCATGTTGGGCATACACTGGCAGAGTTGACTTGGCAGATTTTTATTAAACAAAAACGTATCAAGAAAACAGGTAGTTTACCATAACCGCTTCTGAACTGTGCTAGTTGAAATCTACACCCTTGTTTGGGAGCAGTTATCCCTACCATGATGTACTGTATATTTCAACTCCCGCCGATCGCACCACTTTCCCAACACTACAGATCACTCGCCCTGCTGTCGCTATGACAGCAGAGCTCCGTAAGCCGGTCAGGAGCAGATTTCACTGGCTTCTGACGCTGTGATCACTGTGAGCCCATCTCATTGGTTCACACTGATTACAGGGTCGGGAGCCAATGAAATCTGCTCCTGACCGGCTCACAAAGCTCTGCTGTCATAGCAACGGTAGAGAGTGAGCTTCAGCGACAGGAGAGCTACACAATCAACAGTAGCATCGAATCCGTGTCATGACCTTGTTTGGACCCGTTTTTTGTACCAGCGGTCTCTGGACCTTAAGAGGCCAGAGACTGTTGTTTCCAACGTGGTTAAAGATGAGCAAATTAGGCCTCGTTCACACTATACATGGTGCTGTGTGCATTACAAGTGCATAGCATGCAGTGTCTGACGTGTGCACTGATTAGGAGTCAATTTATGTTCATATGCTTGTAATGTTTGTATTAAGATCCAAAAGTAATACTTCTAGTGTACATTACATATGTGTGTTTTCAGGATGTAAAATTTTTTAGTTTGAATGAACTTTAAATAGTACAAATGAAAGAGAAATACTTGTTTAGGGCTCCACTTTACTGACTTAATTGGTAAGATTTGTAAGATATGCCTCATTCTGCTGCAGTTATGTAGAATGTAGTTATCACTCAACTTGGCTGGGGACTTTGCTCTCCTCATGTCAGAGGCTTGAGTATTACAAGCCTCTAAGTAGAGCACACAAAAAATACTTTAAGGGCCCATTCACACTTAAGCGATTAGCGGGCGATTCCAGCTAATTGCTCAAGCGCTAGCGCTTTTTAAAGCACTACTGCTATGTTACCCTATGGCAGTTTTCTCACTGCTGCGATTAGCGCCGGTCGCGGGCGTTTTGCAATTAGCAACAATCGCAAATGTGTTACCCTGCAGCTTTTTCGGAGCAATTCAGAAGTGATCGCGGTACAGTGCTTATAAGCGCTGACCGCGATCACTCTGAAATCGCGGACGTGTCCAGTGTTTTCTACAGCGCTAATCGTGGAAAAATCACTCGAGCAAAACTCTAGCTCTTAGCGATAGAGTTTCGCGATTTTAGATGTGAACGGGGCCTAACTCTAAACACAAAAAAATAAAACCTATGCAGTAAGACTTCTACATAGTACATACAAAGAAACAAAAGCTTTATTTTGACACTCTCCTCCTTTGCAGCATACTGTCAATAAAAACAGTAAATACGCGTGCTTTTATTTAATCCTTCAGCTCGCTTTCGGGATAGCAGACCATCACAGACTCTGGAGCTTCAGGGACCAATAGGACTACAGACCAAGCAATAAATACGAGACAATTACCCACAATTTTCAGCCTGCACCGCCACAAGCTGCAGATAATGAGAGAAGATTTGTTAAGACTCTGAAAACCCACAGAAAAAAAAAACACATGAAAGCCATTGAGATATTCCCTTTTCATTTTACTAAGGCAAAAGCAGAAATGACTTAAAGTTGCCAAGACCAAGCTTCCTACACTGATCCCTCTTGTGCGTTGGACTACACGATAAGGCATTCTATCCTTGTGGTCAACGTCAAAGCCACAGTATTTTACAAAAGTAATTACTGTACACCTCTCACATTTTGTAAAAATATTTTATTATATATTTTAATGGAACAACACTGAAGATATGACACTTGTCTTATTTTTTGGAATAGAAGACGCACTTCTTCTACTCCAACTGTGGGGGGGGGGGAGTCAGTGCGTTTTATAATCCGAATGTTCCACCACAGGCAACTGCAGAGCTGGGGGTTCCTGCTGTAATGACATTCTGTGCTCCAGAGGCATGGCTTAGCCATCATGGAGGAGGACACTTAGCTCCGTCCTTGTGACTTATTCCTGACCCTTCCTGTAGCCTCTGGGAGTCCAGCAGACCACTTGCTGTACCTCCTGGCCCTTCAGGAACACTCCAGACAGAAAGTGTTGCCGCCGCGGTCAGACCTGTCTCAGAGAAGGTAGGCTCTCTCCACCTGCCAGCAGTCCATTCCGGGCATCTGTTTAGCCTTCTTGCGACCTTGATGGTAACGCCATTGCACCGGTCCCCCGCACAGTTTCTTTCACTTCCGCTTTTAATGAGCGTTAGAACAGCGATGGGGACGCGCTGCTCACAACCACGAAGTAAACCCTATGTGAGCATCGCTACTTACATCCTGGTTGCCATATCAGCAGCAGAGTCCCCTCCCTGCACCCCGGCTGGCGCAAGCGGTGGATGAGTCATTCCCTGCACACCAGAAAGCTGCAGATAATGGCACATCAGGAGGTGGTAAGGCACTGCACTGCTATCCACTGGACCTACTCATAACGAGCATTCCAAGAGCCTTGCACTTGCTCACTGAGTTTCATATAATGTTTCATTAATTTATTGCACCTTGTGTATTTAAGCGGTTTACAGCTTTGTCTGTTTGCCTAGACCAGCAGGATCCTTTACAAGTATTGGCTTTGATATTACAGATGTAACCCTGATCTTTCATTTGTTTTAAATGGGTCTTTCTTCTCCCTCTTTACAGCAGTTAGTGTAATCAGGGTGGGGGGAAGAAGGGGCTATTGTCGCTGGGCAGTGCAGCTTAGATAGAGGCAGCTTGGGGGGAGGAACTCCATAAGATGCCCCTGCACCATAATCGCACCAAGGTTTAGTATATTATTTTTTCCCCTGATTTCTGTCCTATGAACGTAGGTGCGTCTTATATTCCGAAAATACGGAACTTACAATACAATGTAGTCAGTATACAGCTTATACAGTTATGCTCAAAATTATTCAACCCCCACTGAAATTGAGTGTTTTGGCCAGTTTGACATTGATTTTGATCATTTCAGTCATCTTGTTTACAATTAAATCAAAGAGGCACTTGTAAGTCATACAAATATAACATAACATTTATAATGAAATAACCACAAATGTCTTTTCTGTGCTCACATCATTATCCGTTTTATTCAACCCCCAAGTGACATTCATTCTTAGTATTTAGTACAACATCCTTTTCCAGTTATAACAGCTTTTAAATGTGAAGCATAGCCTGACACAAGTGTCTTGCAGCGATCTATAGGTATCTTAGCCCATTCTTCATGGACAAAAGCCTCCAGTTCAGTCACATTCTTAGGCTTGCGCGTTGCAACTGCTTTCTTTAAAGAGACTCTGTAACAACATTTTCAGCCTTATTTCTTCTATCCTATAAGTTCCTATACCTGTTTTATATACGCTAATCTTAATGTGCTGCTCTGCTTGTGATAGGATAGAAGCTATACACACCCTCTCCACACCTCCTGCAGGCTCTGTGTGAGTCACAGACTGAGCTCCTCTCAGCCTATCGCACTCTGGTTAGCAGCCATGTCTTTCGTTTGTAAACACTGCCTAAAACTGGCAATTACACGCCAGGATCGCAGCAGGGAGTGGCAGAAACAGCACAGAGGGGCCCAGGAAAACATAATGAATAGAATGGTATGCTTTTTATTGTAAGAATTTTAGAGTACAGATTATCTTTATGTCCCACCAAGAGGTTCTCAATCGGATTTAAGTATGGTGACTAGGATGGCCACGCCAAAATGTTCCAGCCTTTAATCTGCAACCATGCTCTAGTGGACTTGGAGGTATGCTTGGGATCATTGTCCTGTTGAATGGTCCAACGTCTTCCAAGCCTCAGGTTTGTGACCGACTGCATCACATTTTCATCCAATATCTCCTGAAGAGAATTCATTGTACCTTGCACACGCTAAAGCTTCCCTGGACCTGCAGAAACAAAACAGCCCCAAAGCATGATTGACCCGCCGCCATGCTTCACAGTAGGCAAGGTGTTCTTTTCTTCATAGACCTTGTTCTTCCTCCTCCAAACATAGCGTTGATCCATGGGCCCAAACAGTTCTAATTTTGTTTCATCAGTCCACAGAACACTATCCCAAAACTTTTGTGGTTTTTCCACATGACTTTTGGCATACTGCAGTCGACTCTTCTTATTCTTTGGAGACAGCAAGGGGGTGCGTCTGGGTGTTCTGGCATGGAGGCCTTCATTACGCAGTGTGCGCCTTATTGTCTGAGTTGAAACTTCAGTACCCGCATCTGACAAATCTTTTTTCAGTTCCTCAGCAGTCACACGGGGGACTTTTCTCCACTTTGCGCTTCAGGTAGCGCACAGCAGTCGAAGTCAGCATCTTCTTTCTGCCACGACCAGGTAGCGTCTCAACAGTGCCCTTTGCCTTGAATTTGCGAATGATGCTTCCTATGGTGTCTCTTGGTATGTTTAACATCTTTGCAATCTTCTTATAGCCATTGCCCTTCCTGTGAAGAGAAATCACCTCTTCTCTTGTCTTCCTGGACCATTCTCTTGACTTCACCATATTTATAAACACGCCAGTAAATGTCTAGAAGGAGCTGAGTATCACAGTCATTTTAAATCTGCCTAATTGGTGCTTATTATGCTTGATTGTTACTTGTTAACATCCACAGGTGTTTTCAATACCATGATCGAAAACACTTGAATGAACCTCTGTTCTTAAAGGTCCGTACACACGCCGGACCGGAGGCAACGACAGGTCCTTCGTCACCTCCCGCTGGGTGGGCGTTCCAACGATAGTCCGGCGTGTGTACGCACCGTCGGCGGACTGATACGGCTGCTTCTGAGCGATCCGCCGGGCCGTATCAGTCCGCCGACATTGCGTACACACGCCGGACTGTCGTTGGAACGCCCACCCAGCGGGAGGTGACGACGGACCAGTCGTTGCCTCCAGTCCGGCGTGTGTACGGACCTCAAGAGTGGTAGTCTTTAAGGGGTTGAATAATTGTTTCAATGAAGAACTCACAAAAAAAACATTTAATACTGTATTACAAAAACAATTGATGTAATTTTAGTTGCATTTGGTTCTTTAAAAAGTCCTTGTAAGATTTAATTCTGAACACAAATTACCAATGTACACTAAATTCCCTAAAACCCTTTACAGTATTGGGGGTTGAATAATTTTGAAAACAACTGTATAATAGTGTAAATGTGTTATGCAAGAAGGATAACACCAAATTTACCTCACCTGTTCCCCAGTCGCACCTGAAAACATGTAACACTAACGAGTAACATGTCCCCGGGGAGGAAAATGTCTAATTAGGCAGTACTGTCACATTCTTCACTTAGAGGTGTACTCACTTGTTGCCAGCAGATTAGACATGAATGGCTGTGTGTTGAGTTATTTTGATGGGACAGTGCATTTACACTTTTACACAAGCTGTACATGATCCCTTTACATTGTATCAAAGTATATTTACAAAAATGTGAACGGTGAATTCACTTTGTGAGATACTGTATGCAAACATTTTTTTTCTTGGCCAAACCAACACTGATCATGCTGGCTGAAAATGTACAGTGTGTTCAGATATCTCCTGACATTGCTGACATTTACTTTAGCAATCCAGCAGAACAGATCACTTTCATCCAATGCTTACTGGTCTTATTAGAGTTTCAAAGGCAGTTCCCACTATGGGGAACAGCTAGCTCATCCTCCCCTCCCCTCTCTCCAGAGCAGTACACATTTGATTGGTCATAAGCCACACACTACTGGAAATATTGTTTGTTCTTGCACAAGACAGGTTATTGCTGTCCTATCCTCTCGTCTTCTCATAGCATGTGTACTTGGGTCCCCAACTTTGGATGGCAGAATGAAGGTTTCCAGGCTCCTCGCCCCAATGCCCTTCTCTTGCATCCTATTATGGGAAGCGTTGAGAGACTCCACCAGGATTAGTTGTGAGTAGAAAGGAAGTCAGTATTCCTAGAAACAGTACTGCTCCATTTCACCCTCAATTGACCAGGTGGCTAAAATGTGTGAAGAACCTACATGCAGAATAGAGGAAATTAAAATAATAACATAGTCCACTAGAGGAAATTAAAATAACAACATAGTCCACAGGCGAATAAAACATGCACACGCAAGAAGCAACAATGACTTATTTTTGTTACCCATGAAGAAAACCTGAAAAAAAAAACATAAAATCGGTTCAGGGTTAACTACTAAGCTTTGTAAACCTCTGGGAGCTAAGTGCCATGGCAGTTAATCATGATACTGTTGTAATCCAGACACCCACAGGAATAATTGAGGCTGGGGTCTTGCTGTTTACTGTAGAGTATTTATAAAACTACTGTTCGCACCTTGTCATCATTAGCAGCCTGTGGAAGCACTACATGTTCACACTTTGCTTTCCTACCAGGCAAACGCACATAGTGCCATTCTATCTAGACTTTCTCACTCTATTTTAGGAATCTCTTTGGTTTCTTGAGGCTTCTCACACCCGGCTGCATCTCCAGCGGCCTGAATATGCCAGCTGACTAGGAGCATGACTTCGCTGAATGCAACTGGAAACAATGACAAGGCTTCAGCATCCTAATCAGAACATATAAAGGTGGTATTCTATCATTAGTGATGTGCAGTGTAAACTCCCAGGACACTGTTCTATAGAGCCAGCAGTACAATGACTAAGCACAGATATGAATACTGTATGAAGGCATCTGCTACCTCGGCTATGTGATAACTAGCTGCTGCTGACTGGATATGTTCATCATTCATTAACTCCACCTAGTAGACTATCCAACTGACAGCAAAATAGGAATTGTGGATACAGAGCAACAGGGACAGTGTCCTGAAGGAATCGCACCATACAGAAAAAAGCACTAACGTTTTCTGGCGTGTTTCGCTATGCAGTTTTCTTGTGAATCTTATTCAGTTACACTGAATGGGAATGAAATTTAAAGGGGAACTGAAGTAAGAGGTATACGGAGGCTGCCATATTTATTTCCTTATAATCAATACCAGTTGACTGGCAGCCCTGCTGGTCTATTTCTCTGCAGTAGTATCTGAATAACACCAGAAACAAGCATGCAGCTAGTCTTGTCAGATCTGACTTTAAAGTCTGAAACACCTGATATGCTGCATGCTTGTTCAGGGGCTATGGCTAATAGTATTAGAGGAAGAGGATCAGCAGGGCTGCCAGGCAACTGGTATTGCTTAAAAGGAAATAAACATGGCAGCCTCCATATACCTCTCTCTTCAGCTCCCCTTTAAACTGCACAGAAATGCAACCTGCAGTAAGTTTCCATTTTAACACAGATGTTCTTGTGATGGAAAAAAAATGCATCAAAGTGAAAACGTTCTCAGTCGCATACCTCCCAACTTTTTGACATGAGAAAGAGGGACACTTAAGCCACTCCCCTGCCACACCCCTGACCACGCCCCCATCACACCCCAGTCACGCATATCATAAAGATTTCATAAGAAAAGTATGTTTTCTAATTCAAACCACACTGGTCCTTTCTATCCTGGTTCATCTTCCTTCATATTAACATTTTTAAATTAGTAATATATCAATGTAAAGGATGGGAATAAAGTTTAGAGTCAAACACATTTTTAGTAGATATATATATATATATTTGCATAGAAAGAGGGACAAAGCCCTGAAAGAGGGACAAATGAGGAGGAAAGAGGGACAGAGAGACAGGGCTCAAAAAGAGGGACAGTTGGGAGCTATGCAGTCGCCGCCTGGTTCGTCCGCAACTGGCCCTGGTAAGGCGTCCAATCGGGGGCCAGTCGGTGCAGGCGCCGTTTGCCCCAGACAGGACGACTTTCAGGGCAATTTGCGGAGGATGCAGGCGGCGACTGAGGATGACAAGGGAGCAGCCAGGCCAGAGGAGGCTGGAGGAAACCCTAGGTATGTATACATTTTTTTATTTGGCCCTATCACAGGTTTGCTTTAAGGACGTACCCAAATTGCGATTTTTCTGGCGATCAGCAATTTTTTTGAGCAATAATTTCTGCGTTCTGGCGACTTGGGTACAGACATGCGATTACGCGAACGCTGTTAAGCAATGTGTGCCGATAACAACAGTCACGGTGGATCAGATCTTTAAGAACCCCGATGGTTCATCACAAATTACCACGATCGCTTGACTTTCCGTTTGTGTCCGTCATGTGATGTTGCGTGTACCCGCCCGCAGGGAGATTGATCAGGGAGTGCTCGTAGTCGAGGGACGTCGCTGGAATCCATCTTCCTGGTCGCGAGGCGAGTACTCAGCAGTGGCTGGTGTATTGGTTAAGGGCTCTGCCTCTGACCAGGAGACCTGGGTTCAAATCTCGGCTCTGCCTGTTAAGTAAGCCAGCACATATTCAGTAGGAGACCTTAGGCAAGTCTCCCTAACACTGCTATTGCCTATAGAGCGCGCCCTAGACAAGGTCTCGCTACATGATAGCCGCTGCTCAGCGGCATCCCCCCAGCCCAGAACGGGATCTCCTGGAGAGCTTCCCCCATCGACATGGTGACGGGCGGGATGACGTCACAGACGTCAAAGGGGACTCCGATCCACCCCTCAGCGCTGCCTGGCACTGATTGGCAAGGCAGCGCACGGGGTCTGGGGGGGGGGGGCGGCTGCGGCGCGACAGATAGCAGCGGATCTGCGGCGATCGGATTGCACATGCAGCTAGCAAAGTGCTAGCTGCATGTAGCAAAAAAATTATGCAAATCGGCCCGGCGGGGCCTGAGCGGTGCCTTCCAGCAGCATAGCCCGAGCTCAGCTCGGGCTTACCGCCAGGAGGGTTAAGGTCTGCTTCTTGTTCAATTAGTTTAAAGGGAACTTAAGGTGAGAGTGATATGGAAGCCACCATATTTCCTTCCTTGTAAACAATGCCAGTTACCTGGCAGTTCTGTTGATCTTCTGGCATACGTAGTGTGAGTCACAACCCTGAAACGAGCATATGGCTAATCCAGTTAAACCAGAGTGAACTGATTCAGATTACCGAAAATGACAACTGTAGTGTGAAGGATATGGAGGCTGCCATATTTATTTCCTTTTAAACAATACCAGTTGCCTGGCAGTCCTGCTGATCTGTTTGTCTTCAGTAGTGTCTGAATAACACCAGAAACAAGCATGCAGCTAATCTTGACAGATCTGACAATAATGTCAGAAACACCTAATCTGCATATGCTTGTTCGGGGTCTATGGCTAGAAGTATTACTGACACAAGATCGGGACTGCCAGGCAACTGGCATTGTTTAAAAGGAAATACATATGGCAGCCTCCATATCACTCTCACCCTAGGGTTCCCTTTTGAAAGCTCACCAGCTGTGGATATACACCCTTCCTCTTATCTGCCCCTTATTTCTTTAGACTGTACACACACAAGGGCAGGGTATGCCTGCAGCATTTTTATTGTCTATCAAATCTGTAATATGTTCCAATGCCTGTATAATGTACCCATATTTGTATGTTACTTTTATACGTCATTACAAAAGAGACAGGTGCTATATAAAACACAAATATAGAAAGAGCAGACATTTTTATATAAAAAATATTGTAAAAATACTAGACAATTGCACAGAGATCAAATCTACCAATTTCTATAGCAAAGTACAGTGTTCTGCTGGAATATCACGTGATCCTCTGACTGCCAACCATAGCAAACAGGACAAGGCCTGACACGCTTTATTGTAAATGAACATTCATTGCCTATGAAGCCTGTTCAAGTATAATCATATTTCCATTTAGTCTGTAGGTAGAGATTTAGTTCAGACAGTGTATTTATTATGCATTTTGCCATTTCAGCTTTCATCTTTAATTGTGTCCAAAGTAGAAGCATACAGCTCTGTAAGCTTGCGTCAAAAACAATTAAGCCTAGGCAGCAAAATCACAGCCAGGCTTTTTAACTTAATGGCGCTGGACAACCTCCAGACTTAAAGGACCACTATGAAGAAAATACTTTAAAATTTAAAAAAATAAAAAATAAAAATTCAAATGCATGTGTACACATACATATAAAATGTAAATTTTGTTCCAGAATAAACTGCGCCCTAATTTTATTTTTTTTTCCCTGTGTCACTGTCCCTTTGTAAATATCTGACAGGTTTTGGACTAGCCCATATTCTCATGAATGATTTTCGGGACTCTTTATTCTCAATCTCAAAAGCACTCCGTGAACAACAGTTGCTCTGCCCAACTGCTAGAATAGCATGGAATCAAAGAGGTCAGACAGTATCTTTGCACAGAACCTTTCCAGGGCGTGCGTTTGTAACGAATAAAGGTAATAAAGGAAAAACCAGACATAAGACTCCTATTAGACCTACCGGTAATGGAGTTTCTGATTGTCATTTGGGACAACCTGAGATCCCCCCCCCCCCCCCCTGCATATTACAAGATAGGTGCGCAACAGGCGAAGGGAAGGGCTGTGGGCATTGTCCCGGATGACAATCAGAAACTCCATTACCGGTAGGTCTAATAGGGGTCTTTCTCTAATTATCATCCGGGACAACCTGAGAGATACATCCACTCTGTAGTGTTTGATGAAAGTAGATGCACTGGACCATGTTGCCGCTTGACATTTTTGCTGAATGGTAGCTCCCGCTCTTTCTGCCCAAAATGTTGATAAGGAACGGGTAGAATGAGCCTTGATGTTAGAAGGCACTGTACAATTACTCCCCTCATAAGCTATCGCTATGGTCAGTCTGATCCATCTAGCGATCGTTTGTCTGGAAGCTTGCTGCCTCCTATTCTTTCCAGAAAACAATACTAACAGATAACTTGATTTCCTAAATTCTCTGGTTCTGGTGAGATAAGCTAAAATGGCTCTTCTGATGTCTAGGCAGTGAAAACTTTCTTCCTTTGGACCTGAAGGATTAGAACAAAAGGAAGGGAGAACCATTTCCTGTGATCTGTGAAAGGTAGAGGCTACCTTCGGCAGATAAGCAGGATCCAATGTAAGCCTTACGCTATCTGGACGAATAATCAAAAAAGGGTCTTTGATGGATAAAGCTTGTAAATCGCTTAAACGTCTAGCAGATGTGATGGCGACTAGAAAAGCCAATTTGTACGTTAGAAATTTTATATCAATATCCTCAATTGGTTCAAATGGAGATTTTATTAGGCCATTGAGCACTAAGGATAAGTCCCACTGTGGAAAAATCTTCTGCCTGACTGGAAAAGATCTTTGTAAGGCCTTAAAGAAATTCTTAACTAATTCCTCCTGTGTCAAATGTCTATCTAGAAGAATGGACAAGGCTGAACACTGAACCTTAAGAGTACTGGGTGCTAACTTCATATCGAATCCATCCTGGAGAAATTCCAGGACAGAACTAGTCAAAATCCGATTCTTTGAACGTGATTCACACCAAGCTGTATACACCTTCCAAATCTTACGGTATATCTTCTGAGTTACCGGCTTTCTACATTTCATAATAGTTTCAATAACCTTTTCAGAAAGTCCCTTATTTCTCATTATTATCCTCTCAGGATCCAGGCTGCCAGATTGAATAATTGTGGACTGGGGTGATTCAGTGGTCCTTGAATAAGGAGATGTGGACGAACTGGCAATGGAAATGGCGGTTCCATCGACAATTTCAGTAGAGTTGCATACCATGGCCTCTTTGGCCATTGAGGTGCTATTAAAATTAACCTCACCTTTTCTTTCTGAAGTTTGACTAAAACCTGCGGAAGTAGTACTATCGGAGGGAATGCGTAAGGCCTCTTGCACACTGCACGCGATTCCGATTCAGATTCCGCTTTTTAATCAGTTTTTACATCCAATTAGGATTCTGATTTGCAGTTTGCTCCTTGCACACTGCAAATCGTAATCTGAATCGGATGTAAAAACTGATTAAAAAGCGGAATCTGAATCGGAATCGCGTGCAGTGTGCAAGAGGCCTAACATAGGTTGAATTCCCAAGGGAAACTTAGTGCGTCCAACCCCAGTGACCTCTGGCACCTGTGGGAGAAAAAACGCTTCACTTTCGCATTCCGTGGGGATGTAAAGAGATCCACTTCTGGAACTCCAAATTTCTCTGTTACCAATTGGAAGACTTCTGAATGAAGTTCCCATTCCGATTGGTTTATTTCTTGACGGTTCAAAAAATCCGCCTCTATGTTGAGGACCCCTTTTATGTGAACCGCAGACAAAGATAGAACCCGAGGTTCTATCCACTCTAAAATTTCCACACAAAGGGACATCAGATCTCTTGACTTCGTGCCCCCTTGTTTGGACAGATATGCTACTGTCGTGATGTTGTCTGAAAAAATTAAGACATGATTCCCCACATTCAGAGATTGAAAAGATAGTAGGGCCTCCTGGACTGCCATTAGTTCCCTGAAGTTGGACGACTTCCTTCTTATCGAGGGTGCTCAATTTCCCTAAGCATGATTGCCCAAAGCTGTCGCAGCCCAACCCCAGGAACTTGCGTCTGTAAAAAATTTGATCAGATCGTTCTGCCTCCAGAATCTTCCCCTGGACAGGTTTTGCTAATCTAACCACCAGGCCAGGCTGGACTTCACCCTCCCTGGGATAGGGATTAGTAGATCCAGAGAATCTTTGGATTTGTCCCAATTTGCCAACAGCAGAGCTTGAAGATCTCTGCTGTGAGCCTGAGCCCAAGTGACCGCTGGAATAGATGCTGAGAATAGGCCTAGTATTTGCATGATCAATCGAAGAGAAGATATCTCTTGACCGACCAGAATCTCTACTTCTGACCGAATTTTCAATATTTTCTCTGGTGGTAGAAAAATCTTTTTCTCCACTGAGTTTATCTTGTACCCCAGAAAAATAATTTCCTGCACAGGAGACAGAGCCGACTTCTCGTAGTTTAACATCCACCCGACCGGTGATAGAGTCTTGATCACAATGTCTCTGTGGATTATGAGAAGCTCTTCTGTTTCTGCAAAAACCAGAAGATCGTCCAAATATGGAACAATCGAGATTCCTTGAATTCTTAAGTTTTTCATTAACTCTGCAAGTACCTTTTGTGAATATACGGGGCGCTGTCACTATTCCGAAGGGCATTGCTTGAAACTGAAAATGACTAATGTGAGACCCTGCTTTGATTGCGAATCTCAAAAATTTTTGATGGCTGGAAAAAATAGGGATGTGCAGATAAGCGTCTCGAAGATCTATTGAGACAAAAAACTCCTTGCCTTTCAATAGAGCTTTCACCGAAAAAATGCTCTCCATTCTGAATTTTTTGTATATCAGGAACGGTTGAGAGATTTCAGGTTTAGTATAAACCTGAACTCCCCGTTTGCTTTTTTCACTAAAAAAACACATGAGAATAGTACCCCCGGAATACCTTTTCCTGGGGAACAGGAACAATCACTCTTTTCTCTAATAATTTTTGAATCTCCAATTCGAGACCCCAGGCCTTTTCTGGATCTCTTGGAATTGGGTTTACAAACCTTCTTTGAGGGGGAAGACTGGAAAACTGAAGTCGATAACCCCGTTTTATAATTTGAAAAACAAATGGATCGGGATTTAATTTCTCCCATTCTGAACGAAAATAAATCAATCTTCCCGCTACCGGTAGTCTGTCATTTATTAGATTTGGGGGGTTCGGTCTTACTAAGAGCGAACCCTCCTCTACCCCTTCCTTTCGGAAAGGACCATTTTCTCTGCACATTCCCAATTTCTTCCCTGAGACGAATCCTGTTTTAGAGGCACGAACGATTTCTTTCCCTTTACAACCTTTTTTGTTTGGGAATTGTTTACCTTTTTCCGCTGAGCGGGATAACACATCATCTAAACCCGGACCAAAAAGCAGATTCCCTTCAAAGGGGATAGAACATAGTCTATTTTTTGAAATCTGGTCCCCCTCCCAGGTTTTCAGCCAAACAGCCCGCCTTGCGGAATTCACAAGCGCCGTAGTATGGGCTGATACTCTGATAAGTTCCGTAACTGCATCAGCTAAGAAGGCGACCGCCCTAAGCACCACAGGTAGGGATGCCGCATAATCTTTTAAAGGGACGCCCTTAGAAATTTGATCGATCAAACTATCCATCCGAATTCTAAGATTTCTAGAGATACACGTTGCTGATATTCCTGGAATGAACCCGAAGGCTGCTGACTCCCAGGCTTTTTTAAGAAGGGAATCTACCTTTTTATCCATTACATCATTGAGAACACCAGTGTCCTCGCATGATAAGTCAGAATCCTTTGAATATTTTGATAGAGAAGCAAGTTTAGGGCACTTAGTCAATTTATCAATCTCCGCCTGGGCAAAAGGATACTTCCTTTTGGCCGACTTGGGAATAAACAGGGGCCTCTCAGGATTTTGCCATTGGGAAATAATAATTTCCTGCAACGTCTTATGAATGGGAAAAACTCTGCCTATGGATTGCCCCAACCCTGAATAAACCTGCTCCTGAGGAGTAATATCTAGGACAGGTTCCTTAATCTGTTCTGTAGTATATACCGCCTTTAATAACTCAGAAGATTCTTCAGGAGAAAGTAAAAATCTAGGGGTTTTGACCACCACCTCCTTATCCGACAAGAGTTGATCAACCTCCTCCTGAGACCTAGTCTCAGAAACTTCCCCTTCCTCCTCCTCTTCCTCCTCTTCTTCCTCTTCCTCGGCTGCAAGCGCATCCGAAAGGGTGGAAGAATGAGAAAAAACCCTGGGAGAAGGTCCCGGAAGGGATTCAGCAGGAGGTGGCACAAAGGATTATTTAAACTTATCCAGTGTCTCCTGCATGTTTTTGTTAACAGACTCCATAACGTCTGTCAAAATACTGGAGGTCTGAGAAGCTACAATAGCATCCGTACAGGATTGACATAAATTTCTAGGGGCCTCTAAAGCTATCTTATTATTGCATAGGCCACATCTTTTATATTTGGGTGGAGCAGTTTTAGACTCAGTTCTTGCCTGTAACACAAAAACAAAATGACAAGATACTGAGACACCATCAATGGAAATATGGCAGTAAAAACACCCTCCCGCTGGAGGACTTACCACCCCAAAACCTGATGGCTGCACCTGCGAGGCAGCTTTGGAAGCGGGGTTAGAAGCCTCTGTCTCACCCTGCTGCTGTGGCTGCTCCCCCTTCTGCTACCCTCTCTGCGGTTGAGACATGCTTCTTCCGCTGTTGCTGCCACTGCTGCTGGCAGGTTTTTTGAAATGGAGATGCCAAGAGCAAGCCTGAATTACTTCCTGGCTCTCTGTTCCACCCCTTCCGCGGCCGTGTGACGTCAGTACGCCTTCCGCCCGCCTTCAGCGTCCGACGTCACTCTCCGGAAGCCGCCCACAGACCGCAGAAGCGCCTTGCAGAGCCGGCGTCTGTTGAAAGAGGAGCAGTGTGGCGGCCATACACCAACCCGAGGTCGCACACTGCACACTGCGGAAGTCCATGGCTTGTGTTACCTCCTCTACCACATTACCCCCGAACAGAAAAACTCACCCTTTGGTGAGTAAAAAACAAAACAAACTGGGAGCTTGCTTCTTTTAGGTGTTTCCGTGCGGAAACACAGATGAACTGAGGAATAAGGGAGGGTTGGGGCTTTTAATCTTCTTGGTTGATTGTGTTTCCACAGATCCGGGGCGGGGTCGGATCTCAGGTTGTCCCGGATGATAATTAGAGAAAAACTAGTCAGATTTTAAAGGCATACTGTAAGTGACAGCAACACAAAAAAGTAAATTATACCTGTATGTAGTCTTTGCATATTGTCCTGATATTAATACATGGTGGCACTGGTTAGCCACTGACGTTAGATTTATGTTCGACCCAATGGCCTCAATTCTGGTAGCTATGTGATGTAAATATTTTTTTGTAGGTAAAGTAACTCATGCAGTATTTTCCTCTATTATTAGCAATTCTGAAATATATGACTGCATTTCCGAACATGCGGTAAAGCATGCGGTAAATGCATAAAGCAAGATTAGTGTGCCCTCTACGTATCTCTCCGGTGGCCACTGGAGAGATACGTAGAGGGTGCACTTCTGTTGCGCAGACTGGCCGCAGCTGGCTGAAGTTACAAAACCTGGTACCGAAGAGGTAGAAGACTGAGGACAGCGGCGTGGAAGCGATCCGAGCGCATGGGGCTAAAGGAAGCCCCAGGTATGTATAAAACTTGTAGTTAATCTCATCTCTGGTACACTATAAAAGGAGCGCTCATAGAATTGTCATAGGATTCCAGGATTCAAACAGCAGGACTGAAAATAAATAGAAACAGAGCACCAAAGAGCAGAAAGCCAAGCAGCAGGTCTGTATAAAGACTGTTAGCAATCTGTCATCTGAAACGATCACAGAATGCTGCTGTGAGGAAACAGACATCGCACACATGTACTAGGGTCACCACACTAGAATAGTTTATTAAATCCAGGGTAATACCATGTTGCTGAAGCTCACCAGAGCAGAGATCTTTGTAGTACTGTTGGTTGGTGAGGACCTGTGTGAGGACTGATCTCATCGCTCCACCCATCTTGGTTAAATCCTCCAGGAAGGTGATCTGAGGCTCCAAAGCTTGGAGGGTCTTCTGGAGATCCTTTTCAGATGATACATCTAGTAATAAAAGAAAGACTATGAAGACAAACACAAAAGACTGAAAGGGAAAAGAGAGAGTGCACAAAGCACATTTTGTTCCAAGCATTTTAACACTAAAGGGCTCGTTCACATCTTGGGCATTTTGTGACTTTTTTTCAAGCGCCGGCGATTTTGAAAATCTCCTTAACGCTTGTGCAATGATTCCCTATGAGAGAGTGTTCACATCCGAGCTGTTTGTCTACGATCCGCTCAGCAAAGCGCTGCCTGTACCATTTTTGGGGCGTTTTGCCTCAATGGAAGGTATAGCAAAATCGCAAAACGCTAGTGATTTCCCCAAGCGCTTTCATGAATACATTGTATTTATTCTTTTGTATTTATTTTTTTCCGGTTCAAAGAGTTCACTTCCTGACTGACGTCAGGAAGTGAAAAAAACAAAAAGCTCTGCAAAAGCGCTTAGAAAAGTGTTTTATAAAGACTGCAGCGCCCACCCGAGCGCCGGGAGTGTGTGGGCGGGGGGGGGGGCAACACCCACAAAATCAAAAATTCACTGACGTTTGCGATTTCGATCTTAGATGTGAACAGAGCCTAACACCAGACAATTTTTCTTTACAGCACATATTTTTAGATTGCCGACCAACAGGTAACAATTTTCTAATAGCGTGTTGCCTACACATGCATATATGTATACACACACACACAGATATATATATATATATATATATATACATATATATATATATATATATATATATATATATATATATATATATATATATATACATATATACATACATATACACATACATATATATACATACACACACACACACACACACACACACACACACACACACACACACACATATATATATATATACGCGCATGTGCCCAATTTGCCTGAAGTAATGCTGTTTAAATGGCATTTGTACACACTGATAGATTAACGATAATCATTAGCATTTCTCAGCAGGTTGGATCGGTCATCATACATGATATCTGGCATTTATCATTTTATACTCGTTTGCTACACTTTTTTTCTACCAACTGTCACCAGATACGACAACATCGGTCAGTTGTCATGTGTTAAACAACATTTCACAGAACTGTTGGAAAAATAATGTAATGAATGACATTGCTTTTTTATTTTTTAACAATATTTATCAATTATTAAGTCAGTGTTTGCCTATTTTAAAATCTTTCCTCATCCGGATTTACGGTCTGAAATTTATCACAGGTGGCGACATCTTTAGTCCTGTCAGGTGATCTCTGCGGAATGTTTGTATCTATATATAAATACTAAATAATAATAATAAAAATAATAATAAAGAATTCCAAAGCCAATGAAAATAATGCCTAGTCCCCCAGATTGCTCTGGGAGATTTCCACATAGCTAAAAAGCCTAGGCTAAGCATCAAGATGAGAGCGGGGCTACATACCTGCATACATACAAGATACAGTAATAGAGATATAGGAAGTGTTCTAGGAAAATTACCATAAAAGTGAATATCCAGGATAATTTACTGCATTCTGCTATATGTCACTGCAGTGCTTTTTTTTTTAAGTCTGAGATTATTAAGACTTCTAAGACGTCTAATATTAGAAACCTTTTCAGGCCCCGCCTTCCATCCGTAAAATCCACTCCATTTACCTTTTGTAAAAAAAATGACAGCTTACCTCAGGGAATCCGGTCCAAGGTTTGACCTCATTTTGGATGTATGGTCAGCATGGACGTCACTCTACACTCCCAGCGGGCTTAGGGTATTTTACCTGTTGGGTTTCTGCATATCTGGACGTAATGGGCCCACTACATTAGTTTGCAATATAATTACCCTCCCATGTGTTTTTCTTCTGTAAAGTGTTTCGATGATACTTGCTCTGTAATTTGCTATGGTTGTTCTTATGGAACATAACGGTTTTATATTTTGTATGCTTGTTTCTTTTGTGATAGAGAGAAAAAATAATTGAAACAACAAATAAAAAAATAAAAAAAACATTTTCAGTTCTACGTTAAACACCCTGTAATGTTGAGTGCGTATGAAGTCAGGCAGACTCAAGATGCTGCACTGGTAGTATAAACTCTTTTGGTGTTTGAAGCCATTTCCCTCTTCTCAGCATGATACTGAATACACTATGCTCCTCTGAGACAACAGCCTTCTCTTCCTAATGCAGAACAAACTTTACAACCAAATCCAAGTGCTGTGCAGCAATTGCCATATTACTGTGCAGCATGCTCATTTTCAGCTACACAGAATGGAAGAGCATTTACAGTCACTGATATACGTATCCGCGCCTATAGATATCTCAGCTGCTTTGTGGACTAGGTAATTTCTCCAAAACCCAATATTGTCACTATAGTAAAAATGTCCACAGCGCTCAATAAAAATTGTAACTCTTTAATATAATTAATCATAAAATAGATAATTGACCTTAGACTAATTGATAGCACCTTCCCCTTTAAATACACCAACATATGCTTGCCACTCACACAGTTGCACTGCAGTGACCACACATACAAAAATAAAAAAGGGGATCCCGGTAAAAGATCAAAAATTTCAGAACTGATAGTTCAATATTGCACAGATCTGTATCTTTAAAATGTCACACTTGCGTGTAATCAGTATTCCACGGTGCACACACCAAATCCACGAAGCTACTGGCGATAATGCTCAACCAGAAAGTTTCTTATGCATGCAATAAATAGATTGGTAGGAGGTATTAAGTTCATGTATACTGCACCACTTGGAAGTGAAGATCCTCCGTGCACATCGGCAGACTCCGGAGACGCTCCTATTACCCGCACAAGGGAGGAGAGGGAAGTCCGGTCACGCTATTGCGCTGGGTGTATATCTCATACGCCGCTGGCGTCCACTGCAGCTGGACGCTCTCTCGTGCGGCTTGTTGGTTCCACGCTGGCTCGGGCAATCCCCAGTGACGTCACTGTTCGTGTGATAACGTAGGACACTGACGTTTCGAGGGATAACGCCCCCCTTCTTCAGAGCTGTGAAGAAGGGGGGCTGCAGTGGACGCCAGCGGCGTATGAGATATACACCCAGCGCAATAGCGTGACCGGACTTCCCTCTCCTCCCTTGTGCGGGTAATAGGAGCGTCTCCGGAGTCTGCCGATGTGCACGGAGGATCTTCACTTCCAAGTGGTGCAGTATACATGAACTTAATACCTCCTACCAATCTATTTATTGCATGCATAAGAAACTTTCTGGTTGAGCATTATCGCCAGTAGCTTCGTGGATTTGGTGTGTGCACCGTGGAATACTGATTACACGCAAGTGTGACATTTTAAAGATACAGATCTGTGCAATATTGAACTATCAGTTCTGAAATTTTTGATCTTTTACCGGGATCCCCTTTTTTATTTTTGTATGTGTGGTCACTGCAGTGCAACTGTGTGAGTGGCAAGCATATGTTGGTCTAAGGTCAATTATCTATTTTATGATTAATTATATTAATTAAAGAGTTACAATTTTTATTGAGCGCTGTGGACATTTTTACTATAGTGGAAGAGCATTTAATTGATCCATCAGGACAAGACCTGAACAAGCCAGAGCAGAAAGCCTTCCAATCTGTAGATCTTCCCACTTGCAACCTGCTACACACTTACAAGATGTCATAGCTGGTGGAGGGGAGACCTTTATATTCTCCATCATTTATTTACAATCAAATATATCTGTGTAATGCAAAATATGAATTACTTTACACTTCCTGCCTCTACTGCAGTATCACAGGTCACCAATGAGGTGTCTGGCAGGTGAGAGGCTAATGGCTTTGGATTTCTAGAATCAGTAACCTCTCATCTTGTCAAGCACAAAAAAGGAATCGTATGTGATGACAATTTTTTTTTTACCAGTTAAACCAGTAGTGCCTCTTATGAATATGTAAAACATAGGATTTATTACAAATATTCACCAATAAAACAACAGAGTAAACAGTTAAAAACTGTTGTCAATACATAGCATGCACACACAAAGCAATCGCTGCCCGCCACCGTAACATTCTTGTCTATTTGGGGATCCCATTAAAGTGGACCTGAACTCTTGCACAGGACAGAAGGAAAACAGAGAAGTGCACCCTGCATGTATTTAGAGAGTTTAGCCTGTCTAATTCTCCCTCATCTGTCACTAATCCCAAGTTGTAATTTGAGCTTTAAGCTGTGTCAGCTCAGGAATCTCTGCTGCCTCGGCAGAGCAGCTAATTTGTAAACTCAGGATGTTAACCCTGTCTGCTTCCATGAAAGCAGGAAGTAGACACACTGCAGATTTATTGGATGATTTCTATCAGTTGTAACAAAGAAATGTTTTTAGTTTAAAGGTTATTATGCTGATGCGTATCTTTTAGAGCAGAGAGGAAGTTCTGAGTTCAAGTCCGCTTTAATGGAAACTATTGTCCAAGTTTGGCTGAATGCATTCAGAAGGTCTCAGGCAGTATACCAAACAATTCCACACAATGGGCATAAACATGGTGGCATGTGATGACAAAGGTACAGGACTGTTAGGGCATCTATGGACAAACAAGTGCTGGATTACTGAAGAAGAGCATCAGAAAGCAATACCACTACAACGGAGATGGCAATTCAACCCCTATATAAATTCACTGACAAAGGGGAGATGGAGCGCCACTAAGCACACTTTTCACACCACCGCAGCTGCCGGATGCCATTTCGTCACGTATATACTGCTGAGTGCTCAAGTGCCGCAGTCTACAGAGCAGTGATGGCTAATCTTGGTACTCCAGCTGTGATAAACTACAAGTCCCATGCAATATTCTGACAGCTATAAGCATAACTTGGGGAGGCAGAGGCAGGATGGGATTTGTAGTTTTGTCACAGCTGGAGTGCCAAGGTTAGCCATCACTGCTATAGAGTTATTCCAAGATGCTGCATGCAGCTTCTAGGGTCAGTGGATAGATATGTTAATAGGTTCTGAAACCGCCCCCCCCCCCCCCCCCCCCAAAAAAAAAAGTACTTTAGGGTGCCTAAACAACATCTTAGATTGTTTTTTGAATATACTTTTACATTGTTACAAATTTGTCTCCATTTCTCTTTAAAGTGGTGTTCTGCTTTGCCTTTACGTTTATTAAAATCCCTAGTTTACTCTGTAATTGCATTCCACGGCTAACAGATTGCTGCTCCCTCATATCGCCCTCCTGTTTCCTGTAGTCTGTGGACTTACCTGTCCTCAGTAGTGACATTGGTTAAAGTGAACCCGAGGTGACAGTGATATGGAGGCTGACATTTTTTTTCATTTAAACAATACCAGTTGCCTGGCAGCCTTGCTGGTCCATTTGGCTGCAGTAGTGTCTGAATAACACCACAAACAAGCATGCAGCTAATCTTGTCAAATCTGACAATATTGTCAGAAATATCTGATCTGCTGCATGCTTGTTCAGGGTCTATAGCTGAAAGCATTATAGGCAGAGGATCAGCAGGACAGCCAAGCAACTGGTATTGCTTAAAAGGAAATACATATGGCAGACTCCTTCTAACTCTCAACTTGGGTTCATTTTAAGTCGGGTGGATGGAGCAAACTACAATCTCCACCACAACGAAAGGATGATGTGGCGGTCACTACTTGGGCGTGGCTGCAGTGTGGTTGGCTGTTGACTTCATCCATACATGACATCACTACCACATACCACATCACTACCAGGAAACAAGACTTCTGAGCCTAGTGGGAGGGGTGGCAGCCTGCAGGCTCTTTACCCAGTGCTATCCGCGCATAATGTGCAGTCTAACTCTCCATTTTCAGGCTGCTACAACAAAATACAATAATAAAATTAAAAAACTGCTCTAGGGCTTTAAATACTCAGAATTGTTGCAGGTTTCATAATATCACACAATGTAAATGAGACATGTTACAAGTACATCTGTAATTTGAGTGGGGTGGGTCATGGGATAGCAAAGTTTGGAGACCCAAGTTAACTTGTTCAAGAACTTGGACAGCTGCCAGAACGCCAGCAGCATGCATAGGTCAAACTAGTTTCATGTGATCCTTCAGACAGAAGTAATCAAATCAATGTGCTGATTGGGAGTGACTCAACGTTTCAGAGCATTTCAAGCTGCCAAGCAAGGAAGTCACCAGAGTGAGGGGAGGGGTTGCATGGGGCCAACCAGTACAGCATAGCCATAATCAAATAGCACATGGGTAATGTATTTGTATAGCTACATTTACTACATCTGACCTGAGCGAGATAAGATGGCTGCCATATTTGTTTCTTTTTAAACAATACCAGTTGCCTGGCAGCCCTGCTGATCTCTTTGAATTATACACCTGAAACAAGCATGCAGCTAATTCAGTCAGACTTCAGTCAGAGCACCTGATCTGCATGCTTCCTCAGGGTCCATGGCTAAGGGCCTGTACACACTGTTGCGTTTGCGCTGCTTTTTTAAGATCGCATGTGATTTTTAAATCGCAAAGCTTTCATTAAAATAGAAAAATCGTATTGACCCAGTGTGTACAGGTCTTCATGATTTAAAAAAAAAAAAGGCCTTGCGAATAAAAACGCACGCGATTTTAAAAGCGCAGCCGTGTGTACAGGCCCTTAGGGTATTACAGACAGAGGCTCAGCAGTGCAGCTAGGCAATACTCATTGTTTAAAAGGAAATAACTATGTAATACTCCATATCCCTCTCAGTTGAGGTGTGCTTTAAGATGAAGTGGTGTGTATCAGATCTTTTACAACTTCACCATGGAGAAGTACTGCATATACTCGCATATAAGCCTCATTTTTCAGCATAAAAAAAATGCTGAAAAGTTACCCCCTCGGCTTTTATGCGAGTCAGTGGAGCAGGTTTTGTTAATGGCAGAGGAGAGTAAGGATTGTGCACTAGTGATCCTGTTCTTACCAGCTGACGCCCTGCTGTGTCCGTGCTCCCCCCCCCCCCCCATCCCCTGCAACACGGTGTGCAGAGTGTGCTGCTCAAGACTACCTGTGTCCCCTGGCTTGTGGAGCAGAGCATGGATGCAACGTGTCAGCGGGGCAATGATGGGGGATTCTTCCTGTGTGGCAATCGCTGTGTCTGATATCTATGATGCCATCTAGTGGCTTCTTGAGACACAGCTGTATGATCCTGGAGCACATCTGGTTATGGGGAGGGGTGCTGACTAGTACTGGAGGAACATCTGGCTACTGTGGAGGGTGCTATATTGGGGACGGGGCTTATACACGAGTCAATCACTTTTCCCTGGTTTATGAGGGGAAAGTGGGTACCTCGGCTTATACGTGGGTCGGCTTATAGGTGCGTATATACGGTAGTTGATTTGATACATGGCATATATTTCTTGTGCTGCAGTTACATGCTGCAGGAACACAGATTGGATACTTTGGTTCAATGAAGATGCAAACATTACCGTAGATACTTTGGCCAACTATCTGCTTAACAAATGGTCATTCGTAAAGCCATCCCTGACTACAGCAAAACATGTTCATTACCCCCACTGCAGGTAAGAAAAGGACAATACAATAAAAAATATTCTCTGCCGTTTCAGTATCCTAGACACAAGTATGAAAATTAACTCTAAAGGGCCATTTCACATCGGGGCGGTGCAGTATTTTTACAGCACCCTACTGCCGGGCAATGAAAGTCTATGTAAACTTTCATACTGCCATGGTACAGCGTGACGTTTTCGCTGCATCCCCGTACTTGCGTCGGGCAGGAAGTCATGTTAGTCTATGGCAACATGGGGTTTCAAAAAAATGTTGGTGTCACGGCACACATGCACGGAAGTGTATCTTAACAATATGCTTCCGTGCACTTCCACCTACCCGAAGCAGGAAGTGACAGCAAGCATGTGTCACTTTCTGCTTGGCTGGTGGCCAGACAGGGAACACCGCGTACTAACACTGTGCTCCCTGAAGGCCTGTTTCTGGCTGTGCGATGCGGTGCGGCGGGGGTGACGCACCGCATCGCTGCCGCCAGTATACAGTGTGAAACCGGCCTAATGTATTTTCAGTTTCATTTTAACAAAAACCAGAGAGCTAGAGAACTCAGTGCAACTCCACCATTGTCAATAAATTATGTATTGCAGTGGTCCTCAAACTAAGGCCCGTGGGCCGAATGCGCCCCACTGAGGCTTTTTTACCAGCCTCCCACACACAAAATGTATTACTTATAGATGCGGTTTGCTACATCTTGAAATATTGTTGGCCCGCATATAGAAGTTCTGGCACCAACCATGGAACATGGAAGCCAGAAAGCAGTCATTTGCTAGCATCTGGGTTACTGGGAGTGGATAACTTGTAGCAAGCATAATCACATATATTCTGGTCAGTGCTGTGCAGGAATGGAAAATTGTGCTGCAGACTTTGGCAAGGCCATTGGGTGACATTATGGCTCACATATGACGTGCTATGTTAGGGTCACGATATATGCACTGTGTTTGTGGCATACTATCTGCACATGCTGTGCTGAAGGGCATATATCTGCACATACTGGGCTTGATTCACAAAACCGTGATAACTGATATCACAGTCACGTCAGTGTTTTTCGCGAGCGTTATAATGTGCGTAACGTTTTGTGTGAAAATCCCATGCACGCCTCCAGGACTTCTCAAGAGCTGCTCCAACACTTTGGAACTCCCTACCTCCACCCATCAGGGCAGCCCCCTCCTTGAACATCTTCAAGAAGGCCCTCAAAACTCACCTTTTCACTCTGGCCTACTACCCCTCACAAGTGCTCTAAACCCGCAGCTGAACTCTGGTCCCCTACCTCTCGTGTCCCTACCTCTCCCTCTAGATTGTAAGCCTTTGGGCAGGGTCGTCCTCCTTTTGTTTCCTACCTGATCATGCACCTCCATTACTGTGAACCCATGCTATGTATCTGAGTGAACCTAACTTGCCTAATCTCCATTCTCCCCTCCAGTGACTGACTAAGCATTACCTTGTACTCATACTGTGCTGTGTGATCTGGTTTTCTTGTATTCCTGTATTGCTATAATGCTGTATGTCACCCTAAATATTGTCTGTAACCTAAATTAATGTTCAGCACTGCGTAATATGTTGGCGCTTTATAAATACAATAAATAATAATAATGCTGCATTATGCTACTGCTCTCTCATTGACTATCTAGGTCACATGTTGTTTTAAACATCATGTGACACAAAGAAGCAAACTGGGGTGAACAGGAAGCGGGAGAATAAATATTTAACAGTGCAGAGTCCTCAGCAATGCTGTGTTAAGCCTATACATACATACCTGGCTCACTATAGCCATCTCGCAGGTGCTGGATGAGATAGAAGATGAAGCGAGGAATCACCAGCTCTGACATAGCCAGTAAATCTTGTGGCACTGCAGGAACACATGAGCTGGTCTTCACTCTGTGTCGCTTACAAAACCTGGAACAGAAAACAGGAGCCATTCAGTGGCTGACAACAATAAATATACTGCCACATGTTTAGAATAGCTTATGTCACATAGTAAATGCTCTGCAAAATATCACACTCACAACAAGCACATGCTTAGACATCAGGTACGACTACCAACTAATACACCCATTCCAGGATTTTAAATGTATAGTTACAAGGAACCCAACCCCTGCAAAGTTGGGAATAGTAGTGTATTTCCACTTTCCATATGGGAAATAAAACCCTCTATATATCTTTTAAAGTGTAACTGTCGGGCATAAAATCAATTCTTTGTTTTTATCTAGTAAACAAGTAATAAGGATGCTAACCAGGCAATCCAAAAGTTAAAAATCACTCTTACTTTTCTTGTTGATAAATGATCATTCCCCAGTTTACCTGACTCTTATTTGGTACACACAAAATTTGATACCCAAAAAGGAAGTTGCAGGGCATGCTGTGTTGTCCTTTTTTGCTTTTCTACTTCCCCTGAGACTTAACTAATGCAACCTGATTGGCTGCAGCCTCTTTCCCTACTGTTTTCCCCTGCCACACCTCTGTTCCTCTCTGACTGGCTAATATTTATCATGCTGAGAGAATGCACTTTGTATAGTGAAGGGTGGACAATGCATATACAACCAGGCAGAGGAGAGTAAGGGAGGAAATGAGATCAGGATAGGCTTCAAAATAGCAAGTTAAAATGGGAAATGCTAAGAAGTATTTTCCCTTTTCTTTACTGTAGAAAAATCACTAAAATCAAACCGTGGACAGTGCAATACACGTTTTATGTAAGTAGAGCAAGTATTTATCTGAGAAAGTATGGCTGACAGCTCCTCTTTAAGTATTTCAGGTATTTTAAAAGCTGCATTAGGGCTGTCTCAGATTGGTGTTTCGCTTCAAATGTTTTCTTTTTGCAAGCGAGCAGAAAGGCATTTGGCAAATTCTGCTGGCATTTCCCATCATTTGATTTTTGCCTTGCGTTTTCACCTCCGCCGGGGGATAAGGAAGAGCTGTGATTAGCCAAACCTGGACATTACATGTAGCGGCGAGGTGAAAAACCAAACGGGAAATTACGTTATCAAGTGTGGCGTTGTGCGAACGATGGTAAACAATCGTGTTGGTGGCTGTCCGTTAGAGTGGACAGTGATTAAACGACCAGCGTCATAGCCGTTGTTTACTGCTGTGAAACCGCCTGTGTTAGCCAGCCCTTACACAAGCATAGCTAAGTTTACTCACATTCACATGGAAGGCTGAAGGTAATGAATTCCCTGTGCACCAGCCAGGCGCTTTATAGTGTACCCTGAGCAAGATTCCCTCATTTTACTCTGGAATCATGATGTCATTACAGTTAACCCAGTGAAGCTGAATGGGTCGAAACGGATGCGACCAATTGTACCACCTCGCTTGAACCAATGTAACTAAGAGAGAATTCTGAGCATCTCTTACACCAAGCAATACACTGTTGCCAATTAATCCGAATGAATCCGATATTAATACGAACATTTGTATAGCTCTTTTCCCTTGTCGGACTCAAAGCGCTCAAGAGCTGCAGCCACTAGGACTTGCTCAAGAGGCCACCCTGCAGTGTTAGGGAGTCTTGCCTTGAACTCCTTACTGAATAGGTACTGACTCTAGCCAGGAATCGAACCCTGGTCTCCCAAGTCAAAGGCGGCGCCCTTAACCAGTACACTATCCAGCCGTAGGTACACTATCCAGCCGTAGGTACACTATCCAGCCATAGGTACACTATCCAGCCATAGGTACACTATCCAGCAATAGCTGGTTTCCACCAGGCCTTCTAAAACAAAAGTGCTGCAGGCAAAAGCTGATGGACAATATTTAAAAGGGAACCTGAAGCATTAGGTATATGGAGGCTGCCATATTTATTTCCTAGTGCGCATGGAGCTTGGAAGAAGCTTATTCAAGCAAAACAGTCGTCAGGCAGACCGCTGCTCCCACATTGCCCCACGGCGAGGACAACTATAGGGTATGTGAACTAACTTGATGTTGAATTGCACTTTAATGGACTGATCTGTCAATAAGATTGTTATTAAACGTATTGAAGATAAAGTCTTGCATTAGTGCCGGATATTTTTTCTTCTACCCTTGGAATACTGTATGTTTTTCATATCCTGAGCACATCTAAGGCACATACCCTAATATTCATACCCCGGAAGTCCTTACTCCTATCACCTGGTGAAGCCGTGCCGGTCACTTTTCTTCTTTAAAGATATAGTTGCCATATTTATTTCCTTTTAAGTGATACCAGTTGCCTGGCTGTCCAGCTGACTCTTTGCCTCTAATACTTTTAGCCATAGACCCTAAACAACATGCAGATCAGGTGTTTTTTGATATTGTCAGATCTGACAAGATTAGCTGCATGCTTGTTTCTGGTGTGACTCAGACTCTACTGCAGCCACATATCAGCAGGGCAGCTAGGCAACTGGATTTTTTAAAAGGAAAAAAATGGCAGTCTCCTCGCTTCAGATTTTTTTAAGTGCATTAAAAGTAAACCTGTAATTCAAAGAGAATCTGTACTCTAACATTTTTACAGCAAAAAGCATACCATTCTATTCATTATGTTCTCCTGGGCCCCTCTTTTCTGTTTCTGCCACTCTCTGCTGCAATCCTGGCTTGTAATTAACAGTTTTAGGCAGTGTTTACAAACAAACTAACTAGCTTGTGATAGGCTCACATAAGCAGAGTGTGTGAGTCATACAGAGCCTGCAGAGGGTGTGTATCGCTTCTATCCAATCACAAGCAGCCCTGCACATTCCAGTCTAGCCCGACAGAAGGAAACAGGTTAGATCAGTGGTTCTTAAACTTTTTTGGGTGAGGGCACCCTTGATGGCTTTGAAATTTGTTCAAGGCACCCCTCAGCAAAAACTACCAAAATACCGTTATGATCCTTAATAAGTATCATCCCCTCCAAGTAGCTAGTGATGCCTATTAGGCAGCATCCGCCTCTAAGTAGTCAGTGACCCCATCCCCCATTATGCAGCCCCCCGAAAGCACAAAAGGAGAAAGCACGAAAGAGTCAACCTTGTAGACCACAGACATTTCCCAAAATGGAGACTGCAGTAAGTAACGGGATTGAAGGTTAACTGGCAGGTAATGCAGCTGGTTGCATTACCTGATGGCATTGTACAAAGGATGGGGATGCATGCCAAGGCACCCCTGGGAGGTGCTCAAGGCGCACCAGGGTGCCGCGGCACCCAGTTTGAGAACCCCTGGATTAGATCATATAACAGAGATAACACAGCCACAGCCACAAATTTTGTTACAGAGTCTTTTTTAAAAAAAAATAAAAAAAAAAATTCAAAGTTAGATACAGGGCTGTGGAGTCGGAGTTGGAGTCGAGGAGTCGGAGTCGTTGATTTCATAAACTAAGGAGTTGGATGATTTTTGTACAAAATCTACAGCCCTATTACGTATTAGACTAAGGAGTCGGAGTCGGAGTCGAAGCCATTTTGGGTACCCAGAGTTGGAGTCGAACTCGTGGTTTCATAAACTGAGGAGTTGGAGTCAGAAGATTTTTGTATCGACTCCACAGCCCTGGTTAGATACTTACCTAAGTAGCCAACACTACTAAGACCAGCTGGAAGTTCCCGGCCATGCTTCTGTCCATTAACAAGCATGGCCGCACTGCGCAGCATGCCTTGCACCTGCGCAGCATGCCTTGCACCTGCGCAGCATGCCGAGTACTTACGCATTAGTATGGAGTCGCTAAAGGAAAGCGCAAGCGCGAGGCATCCTGGGGCTATGCTCGTTCACAGACGGGATCACGGCCGTGTATAATCTTCCACAAGGCGAGGGGTGCAGGTAAGCCTCTAGATTATCTCTACTGAGGTAAGTACCCATTATTTGGGGCAGTTTTTTCCCTTCAGGTACAGTTACACGTTTACAGCACTCGTGTATATTTTTGTAATTCTGAAGAAACCTGTTAAGAAGTAATGTTGTAACTTTCATTTTGCGTGCAAAATCCATGGTCACATGACCCAACTGTAGATTGTACTTTTAGGTTCTCCACAAAACTATTCAGGAGTCTGGCTGAGAAGACGCTCTCCCAAACTTCAAGAGAAACCGTAACCAAGAATTGAGCTTCATCCCAATCAGTAGCGGATACCCCCTTTCCCATGAGAAATCATTTCCTTTTCACAAACGGATAATCAGAGGGCTCTGCATGGCTGATATTGTGGTGAAACGCCTCCCACAGTGTGATGTCAGGACCATGGTTCTGACATCACGCTGTGGGAGCTTTGTTGCATTGTGGGAAATAACAGCTGTTTCCAACTGCCAAAAAAAAGCAAGCAGAATCTCCTTCCAGTGACATCACCTGCCTGCAATAAAAATGTCACCATCAGAATCAGAATCAAGTTTATTTCGCTAAGCATGACTGGGTCATGCCCGGAATTGGGTTCGGCACAAAAAACAGTGAACTCACGGCACAAAAAAAAAAAAAAAAAAAAAAAGGCAACAACCATGACAACTTACAACAAAAACAGTAGGTAGATGTACGCTAAAAAGGTGTAGCTTTACAGAAGTAAGGCACTAATGAAGACAGGGGTGGCAGGAAAACAAAAAAGACACACAGCCAGTGGATGACCTATCACTTCATATCAATGGACCATACGATCTGACTGCCGGCCTGAGGGAGGGAGCCAGTGAATTGAGTTCAAGAGTTTAACGGCAGCAGGGAAGAAGGAGTTCATATGTCTGGTTGTCTTGGTGGAAATGGTCTGTAGCCTTCTTCTGGATGGGAGCACATTAAAGTGACGGTTGCCTGGGTGTGAGCGGTCATTTGCGATCCTTTGTGCTCTGGAACGCAGTCTGGAGTTGTAGAGGAGGTCAAGCGAAGGGAGTGGTTTCCCAATGATTCTCTCCGCCGACCTGATGACCCTCTGGAGCTTGTATTTGTCCCTGTTTGAGGATCCAGCATACCACAAACCATGTGATAAATGTCAGAATGTAAATCAGGGAGAGGAAAGATTTTACAATGGGCAATCACCGACTAAATCATTTATGCATAATTATTGTAAAAATGAAGCACTTGTTTTTATTACATTATTTTCACTGGAGTTCCTCTTTAAGGTACGTACACACAGGCAACTTAATGCATGCCCAACCGCCCAATTTGTTGTTTGCATGACTTCTTGTCTGCACGGCCATTACGTACACACGCACTGACCAACTAAACAGCCAACTCATTTAAATACTGCGCGCGCACCATACCCCACATACAAATACAACGCAATTGAAACAACTTATACACACGTGACCAACTCGCACGATAGTTGCTCAGTAGATCCGTCGGTTCGATTGAGAAAACTGCCATTTATCAGGTGGTCGTTTATTGCCTGTACAAACGCCCAACCTATTGTCCAACAGACAAGTTGGGACGATAGTTGAGCGGAAAAGTTGCACATGTGTACGAGCCTTTAGACAGACATACAGAGGCACACATAAACGTGTGCGAACACACACACACACATTCTGTTCAATCTATACAGTGGTAAACTCCACAAAGTTCACAATTTATCATTCCTGGTTAATGTCCAAAGCCAGCCAGATCTATAATTTACTGCTGAATTGAAAAGTGCATCAAAGCAAAAAGCTACTGCTTATACAGCTTAAAGAGGAACTGTCACGAAAAGCTTAAAATTTAAAACACAAATAAGAAGTACATTTCTCCCAGAGTAAAATGAGCCATAAATGACTTTTCTCCTATGTTCCTTTCACTTACAATAAGTAGAAATCTGTCATTACCGACAGATTTTGGACTAGCCCATCTTTTCATAGGGGGGTTCTCAGGATTTTCTTAATTTTTAAAAGCACTTAGTGAATAGCAGTTTCTCCGTCCAACTGCCAAAATAGTGTACAGCGAGCAGGGAGGCTGGCCAGCATCATTGTATAAATCTTTTTCAGGGAATGTCTTTATAAAAATTAAGGCCATGCTGAGAATCTCCTATGGAGAGATGGAATAGCCTAAAACCTGTTGGGAATGTCAGATTTCTGCTACCTACTATTAGTGACAGAAACACAGGAGAAAAGTCATTAATGGCTCATTTTACTCTGGGAGAAATGTACTTCTTATTTGTACGTGTTTTAAATTTTAAGATTTTCGCGACAGTTCCTCTTTAAAGTGAACCTCCGGACTAAATATCGACTCAGCAGCACTGAAAAGGCTTGATGTTTCTTTAACAGTTTCACAGCATCAGAACTTTGTTTCTCTTATACAAGCCTCATTTTTAGCTGCACAGAAGAAAACTGCGCAGGCTTTTTTCCCCTGATGCTGTGCAAAGCATGATGGGATTTCTGATGTTATTGTTCTGCTGTTTTGGTGCAATTTTTTTTTTTAAATTTTGAATTTGACATTTGAAGCCTAGCGTGTGCAGCTGGGAGGGGTAATCAGGACAAAGGACAGTTGTAACTGTGTCTCCTGCTCCCTCTCACCTCCTTTCAACTAAAAACATGGCTGCCCCCATGACAAAGATGGCAGCCCCCATGAATCACAAACATTTGCCTGTTCTTTTAAAACAGGGTGGGTAAGAGATTATATATTACCTATCTATTCTAATTAACATAACTAATGTAACTTGATGACAGTATGTTTGTTTAGGCTGAAGTTCCCCTTTAAGGACACCAGCAGTTAGATTGCTCCATAAATCCCTGTCTCCAATATGCTCTACAATCTTAATTTTTATACGCAGGATGCTTTTACATTGCAGATGCCTCCGTAAACCATACAGAACACTGTCAACCAATGACACAGCAGAAAGACATAAAATGCAAATTAATGTCACCAGATGTAGAAAACGTATGGAGAGGCTTCACTCATCACTAGCCAGTGTTCCCACAGACATGCAAACTGACACAGCTTGTGCAAAACAAGCTCAGTGGAATGAGGTTCTGGCAGACACCAGCTGGCATCAAAAGGGATCATTACTGGTTTTGAAAAAAATAATCTTATCTTCCATTGCCACTGGTATGAGTAACTTAATTATGGGTACATTCATCTTCTAGGAACAGGAAGGGAGAATGAGATTAAACGACTTACAGCGACAGACTGCTTACATGGAAAGTGTCTGTCACTTTTAAATCTCTGATGTGCAGAGGAAGTGTGTCCGTTCATTTACCTTCCTCAGTGTATGAGAGGAAAAATCTTGGTTCCACTGATATTTGTACCCAGTTTCCATCAGTCATTCAACAGGTCTCATTTGCAAATAAAAAAAAAAAAAAAGACATACTATATGCTATACACAACAACCAAAAACTCAATTTCTTCTGACAGAACTCATCCCCACAAGGTCTATTCTGATTTGGCGCATCACAATCTCAAATTAAAATCTTGATTGCGACACGAAAATTAATAAAGACGATAAACAAAAATAATGAGTGTGCCACCTCCAGCATAAGCCTTACTCTAGTATACACAATAAATGTCAGAGCAAAGAAAAACAACACTGCATTCAGTATGCATAATGCCTCAATGCAACAGACTTAGCGCAGCCATTTTAAGGCTCAGACACACGTCCCAACAATCTGTCCAACTATCTTTCAAACTTGGTCTGTTGGAAGATAGTTGGGCATGTGTGCGGCTAGCAAACAACCAGACGACCAACTGATAACAGGTGGTTTACCAGATCCAACCGGTGGATCAACCAGCCCAACTATTATGCAGGAAGGAATGTGTGTACAAGTCTTTTGAACAACTTTATTGTTTTTGACTGCAGACATGTTGTGCAGTTTGTCATTCTGTTTACACAGTATTTAAAGGGACACTGTAGGGGGGGGTCGGGGGAAAATGCGTATAAGTTACCCAGGGCTTCTAATGGTCCCCCACAGACATCCTGTGCCCGCGCAGCCATTCACTGATCTCCGGCCCCGCCTCCGGTTCACTTCTGGAATTTCAGACTTTAAAGTCTGAAAACCACTGCGCCTGCGTTGCCGTGTCCTCACTTCCCCTGATGTCACCAGGTGCGCACGGTGCAGGCGCAGAACATACTGCGCCTGCGCAGTATGCTCCTGGTGCCATCAGCAGGAGTGAGGACACGGCAATGCAGGCGCAGTGGTTTTCAGACTTTAAAGTCTGAAATTCCAGAAGAGAACCAGAGGCGGGGCCGGAGCATCGGTGAGTGGCTGCGCGGGCACAGGATGTCTGTGGGGGACCATTAGAAACCCTGGGTAACTTCAACTCATTTTCCCCTGACCCCCCCCCCCCCCTACAATATCCCTTTAAGCGAGTTGGTTGTATAGTTGGTTGGCGTGTATGTATGTACTTGTAAACAACTTGTTAAGCGGTTGGTCATGTTGTGCAGTTGGTTGTGCATTATGTTGGATGAGCCTTTACACAGTATGACGTCCATTCTCGAGCTTCAATGGGTGAATGGGCAAGGGACTGCCTGAAACAGCAGGGCTAAAGGTCCGTACACACGCCGGACTTTAGGCAACGACGGGTCCGTCGTTGCCTCCCGCTGGGTGGGCGTGCCAGCGACAGTCCGGCGTGTGTACGCTCTGTCGTCAGACTGATACGGCTGTTTCTGAGCGATCCGCCAAACAGCCGTATCAGTCTGACGACAGAGCGTACACACGCCGGACTGTCGCTGGCACGCCCACCCAGCGGGAGGCAACGACGGACTCGTCGTTGCCTAAAGTCCGGCGTGTGTACGCTGCTTAAGTCTACTGCATTCTTACAGATGAACATGCAGTAGGTCTATTTTAAGAGTGTTTTGTGAGGTGAAATAGGTAGAGCATAGGTGGCCATTCAAAAACGACCCCACACATCTCCCACTACTATGCACGACTTCTCTAGCATTCTCTTGATCTCCCTTCCAATGGCCATCAGGCTAGGCACCTACTTAAGCACCTTCAATCAAGCTCTCAAAAGGCACCTCTTCAAGATGGCCTGCCCGCCAACCCCAGCCCCCCCCCCCCCCCCCCCCATTGGGTCCTACCTCCACTGAACACCTATTCTGCAGCCCTACCTATTGTGTCCCCACCATCTCCTTTTAGATTGTAACCCCCTGCAGGGACCTTGCCCCCACTGCAGCCTACTTGATCATGCACCCTCAATCATTGTGCAATCTCCCCATGGACTGATTCAGACAGGAATTATTGGTCTCTGAGACCACCTCCTAAATCACATGATCTTGGATCCTGTAATTGGTTTGTGCTTGCAAATACAATAATAATGTCAAAATGTGCACATTATTTCAGGGCTGTGAAGTCGGTACAAAAATCATCTGACTCCGACTCCTCAGTTTAGAAAACCACCGACTCCAACTCCAGGTACCCAAAATGGCTCTCACAATGACTCCTAGACTCCGATTCCTTAGTTCCCCAATTTTTACCAGGGTTGTGGATTTGGTACAAAAATCACCCGACTCCGACTCCTCAGTTTATGAAACCACTGACTCAGATTCCAACTCAGACTCCAGGTACCCAAAATTGCTCTGACTCCGACTCCATCTCCGACTCCACAGCTCTGCATTATTTCAGCAACCAATATCTCTAGAGCTATTGATCCTTTTCACATGCAGTTTTCAGCAGCTCATATAACCTTCGGTTATGCATGTTTTCATTGTATGGTCAGTTTAGACTGTCTAGCTTTGTGACAGCTGTAGTGTAAACTGAAACCTTCTTCCCTGCCAAACCGCGTACTCAGAAGCAAGATGTATGTATAATCAACTCTACTTATAAAGGACTAATAGATTGTTTTGTCCATGGTTTTCCTTTAATATAGTAAGTAATGAGAAAAAGCAATATCTCTATTGGTAATTGAAATGACTGTAAAAATGACATTATGTCAAATAACATTTCTCTGCAGCAGAAACAAGGGGAGACGGCGGTCATATGTGATGACAGGAAATTATGCGCCTCCGCTTTCTCCATATAAGACTGTAGCTCGACGATGTTCAGAAGGCCGTGTGCCAGCACTTTACCCAAACCCGGCTATTAGCAGATGATTGAGAGGTACTCTAGCGTGGCTTTTCCTGTTCCTCCACACCAGCACCATGACAACACAAGTTCTCAGCTGAACAGCAGTATGGAAATGAGCTGAATTACACAGCACAGGGCATACGTATATGCCAGTGCGCAAAACCCATGCACCAATTACATTATTATGCCGTGTACTGTGTAAATGGTTATTCATGATTTGAGTCATTTTATTTATTTCACAACCCAGCCAGATATTCTCACTGAAATGCAATGTATTTGCAGCTACAGTCTCTAAACCAACGATTTAAATTTCAGGCTCCTGTGTTACTAACTGGCAAGGGCTGGGTCACTGCTCTCTAACCAAAAATCACTTTAAAGAGTAAATGCCTAGGTGGATTTCAGCAATGCGTATCAGTGTGCCATATGCAGGGACAACATACAGCACAGGCACACTTGTGTTCTGACAACGCACTGTTGCATGCATTTTCAGTGCAGAGCTGTCCCATTTAATTAAATGAATAGGGTCAGCTCAGCACTAGGGATTGAAATGTTTATGAGAACTCATGGAGAAGCATGTGATCAGCTGATAGATTTGCGAGGTTCTGATTTGTTGGTCATGATCATGTTTTACAGTTGGTTCACACTTGTTTCAAAACCATATCCGTGGCTCCGTTTTTTCCCCTTGAGAAAAACGGAGCCACGGATACCAATGTTAAAAATAGCGGCCGTCTTCACACACTTCAAAAAACGGATCCGTGGGTTCCATTTTAGAAAACTGAACGGTGAGTCCGGATTTGGCACATTTTCCCGGACCCCTGGATAACCGCGTAGACAATGAAAGGGAATACAAAAAAAATGGATCGCCCTCTACACAGAGAACTTTTGCACACAAAACGGACACCAAAGCAGATTGCCTACTGCCTGCTCCTCCCCTCAGCGTCATCTTGGCAAACCTCTTTATCCAATAGAAACACACAGGAAGGAAGGACACGTTTCTGCCATGATTAAAATGGACTGGAAACGTATGCTGCAAAAGCACAACATTTTGAAAGATGGATCAGTTTTTAGAAAAACTGATTTATTTAAAGAGCATTCCGATCCGCAACCTGACAAGTGTGGACCGACCCTCAAACCAGGAAGTCACCACAGCCTATCAATGCCTTATAAATCTATCAGCTGATCAAACCGATCACATGCTTCACCATGAGTTCTAAGCATTGCCATCCCTACCCAGCACTATAGGTTTGTGTAGAAAGAATGGTTACCTGCATTGTAGACCAATGAGAATGTACCGGATTTACTGCTGCTGTGTAGGAAACATACTTACTGACTGAAATGTTAAGTGATTTATTTACTGCAACAGTAAAGCAAAAAAAAAATTCTACTTCTAAAAACACTAAAGCCAGCAGGCAGATCTCCAACAGAAAAAATAATTTACAATAATTTGTATGTTCCTAAATTAAACAAGAGAAAAAAAAAACATCGTGAGCATCAGATGTGCACAATAACTGTGTCAAAAAGCATAAAGAGAGAAAAATCACAGCGCATTTATGATGCTGGGAGCAATTTGTAGTTGAGAAGGATTGTAAGCAATAGCACAAAGTTGAAAACAAGAGGCGGGTGTACAAGAAGCTGCATGTCTGGACTGGAGGGGGTGGGATGGATAACCGCTAACTTAGGAGGTAATGGAGGAACTTTGATGGGAGGGAGGATAATAGAGGTCTATGACAAAGCTACAGAAGCCTACAAAGGTTTAGTAGATCTTACATGAAGTGAGAGGGATTATGGAGGCTGCCATATTTATTTCCAGCGTCCTGCTGAGGTTTCATGCATCAGTAGTGTCTGAATCACACACCTGATCTGCATGCCTGTTCAGCACGTATGACTAAAGCTAAATACTCACCTCACAACAAAGGAAGATATATCCCAGCGACGTCCCACAACGACGAGTGCTACCCGATCCATCTTCATGGTGGGGGGGTATAGGCGACGGCACATGACGGATGCGAACAAAAGTACTTTGCCCCGGAGTTGTTGTGGATCTTAAAGATCTGATCCGCCATGACAGGCGTTATCGCCATGCATGGCTACGCGTTATTTCGCATAATGAGGCGCCTGTTCCCACGACGCGAGATTGCAGATTGTGATATACACTCGTCACTCGAAAAAAAATTGCCAATCATCGGAAAAATCACGTAGTGAGCATGGGCTTTAGAGGACAGCGGAGCTGACATGTGACGTGATGAGATAGACGTGTATGTACAGTGCCAAGCACATAAATTACTATGCTGTGTTCCTTTTCTTCTTTCTCAGCCTGAAAGAGTGGAACATTAGGTATGCAAGTGACAGTTTCTGTCCGGGTCGCACTGGCTCAGACTATAGTATAGGGTAATACTGCAGTATAACTGATAAGGAATGACAACAATAAAACACTTTCCTGTCAGTAAATGGATTCTGACAGCAGGAAAGAGGTAACAACAATCAATGGTTCATAGATTTGAGCTCTGGCATACTTAAATGAAGGTGTCATTGAGCAGAGACAACGGAACAGTAAAAACTTAAAAACTTGATTTAAAGCGGCTCTCTTGACCTTTTTAAAAACAAAAACTGCCACTTACCTGGGGCTTCTATCTGCCCCCTGCAGCTGGAATTTCCTGCGCCGTCCTCTTTAGGTGCGCCATTCCCCGCCACCACCAGTGTAATTATTTATCTAACTGGACAAATAGAAGTGCGGCTGCGCTTATTGCGCAGGTGCAATACAAAGTTTTCCTGTACTACGGCCGCGCAGCCGCACTTCTATTTGTCTAGCTAGACGGAAGAGGACGGCGTGGGACATTCCAGCTGCAGGGGGCAGATAGAAGCCCCAGGTAAGTGGCAGTTTTTGTTGTTAAAAAGGTCAAGAGAACCCCTTTAAATATAAAATTAAACTGCAGGATATCTAAACAAGTCATTTTTAGAAGAAGGAAAGATACTATTGAATATCTCATCAGTTTATATTCACCTCGGATGTCCTTTAAAAGCTTAAAGAGAATCTGTACACTAAAATTCTTACAATAAAAAGCATACCATTCTATTCATTATGTTCTCCTGGGCCCCTCTGTGCGGTTTCTGCCACTCCCTGCTGCGATCCTGGCGTGTAATTGCCAGTTTTAGGCAGTGTTTACAAACAAAAGACATGGCTGCTAACAGCAGGCGATAGGCTGAGAGGAGCTCAGTCTGTGACTCACACAGAGCCTGCAGGGGGCATGGAGAGGGTGTGTATAGCTTCTATCCTATCACAAGCAGAGCAGCACATTCCTGCCTGAGCCCGACAAAGCTGACAAAGGAAAGATTAGATTATATAACAGAGATAATACAGCCACTGTGCAACTAGCAAAGGCTGCAGTAAGACAGACCACATTAGAACAGGTATAGGAACTTATGGGATAGAAGAAATAAGGCTGAAAATTTTGTTACAGAGTCTCTTTAAGAGGCAGGACAGGCAGGGAATTTGTATTGTTTAAAAGACAACTGTAATGAGAGGGATATGGAGGCTGCCATTTGTATTTCCTATTAAGCAATACTAGTTGCCTGGCTATCCTGCTGATCCTCTGCCTCTAATACTTTTAGCCATAGACCCTGAACAAGCATGCAGATCAGGTGTTTCTGACATTATTGTCAGATCTGACAAGATTAGCCACATGCTTGTTTTTGGTGTAAACCAGACACTAACTGCGGCCAAATAGATCAGCAGGGCTGCCAGGCAACTGTTATTGTTTAAAAGGAAATAAATATGGCAGCCTCCATTTTCTTCTTACTTCAGTTCTCCTTTAAAAGGAAATAATTATGGCAGCCTCTATTTCCCACTGACTTCAGTTGTCCTTTAATGCAAAACCTTTATTTAAAAGCTGCTTGTGATCAATATTGTAAATATGCTGAATTCTCAATTCAAACGAAGCACAAGCCTATTCATCATCTGCTAAAACGGAATTGATAGTGTTAAGGAATCCGTAGAAAATAGATGCAATGTCTTATGTGTGATATACTGCACTAAAGCTGTGGATTAATTTATCAGTGCCTGGACTTCCGTACATATAGGCCAGCCCAGCAGCACCTGGTGTCTACTGAACAAGTAAATAAGTCTGCACATAAAGTACAGTTCACCTGCCTGGAGATTATTTACATACATTTACTTTGTGTAGTATTTGTATCTGAAAGCATCTCTCAGACATGCAGCTTCAGCAGTAGTTTAGTGTTCATAGCTTGGTCTCAGCTGAATCTGTCCACACATATACAGCTTTGCAGTGGATCCAAAGGGCTGGAGTGTTAATTCCAGATGCCTTCATAATTTAACGCAATTCTAATGATCTTAATTGGTCACTGAAGCTTTGAAATTGCACTGGAAAATGTGAGCAGCCTTGTAAGAGTACCCATGATATTTCACATTGATCAAATTAAGACTAGGAGGCACTGCACAGAAAAATAACATAGCGTTAATCTAATGAAGAGAGATGGCAATGCTTAGGAGAACTCATGGAGGAGCATGTGACCAGTTTGATCAGCTGATAGATTTGTAAGGTTCTGATTTGCTGTGATGATTTCCTGGTTTAACACATGATCCTGACCAGCAAATCAGAGCCTTATAAATCTATCAGATTATCAAACTGATCACATGCTTCTCCATGGGTTCTCCTAAACATTTCTATCCCTACTAATTAATGGCAATACACATGTTTTGGGTCTACTCCTTCCTCAAGATAAGGCATTCAAACCAAGTAATACAATTGCCACTGAGGCAGTATATTGACCTGAGGAAGTGGGACCTAGCCCATGAAACGCGTTATAGTGCAATAACATTATTTTTAAACCTGATAAGGTTGTCATCCTTTTTCGGTAAGCAAGCTTGCTTTTTCCTTTTTACATTGTTTTTAAAGATTGTATCATACCTTGGCACTTACTATTGCCCATTGTATTGGCTAACTCTCCCTTGGCAGGCTGCCATCAGTTGCCCTCGGTGCTGCTGTTGCCATTTGTTTACTATGGATAGTAAACTGCATTAGAGAAAGACCAAGTCCCCCGAGTGAGGACGAATATTCCCGACATGTGCATAAGGTGGTTGTTAGTACAGCAACCCGAGCTTGTGAGTATATTCTACAAACTTCACGATTTCAAACAACTTGCTGCATCACATTGGTTTTATGGCATCTCTGTGTTTTTACTTTGAAAGTCCCTCGTATCCCAATCCATCAAGTTTTACCATATGACCATCTTAATCGGAGGTAAATTTTTTTTGGGGGGGGATCTCAATTAACTCGTGTATGTTTTTGGGATGAGGGAGAAAAAGCACAAAAACAAGCGGAGAACATACAGTTTCCATGCAGATAGTGTCCTTGCCCCATTTCAAACCAGGGACACAGTGCTGCTATCCACTACACCACCGTGCTGTCCACAAAGTTACCGCTATCAACACCAACTTCCTTATCATTAAGAGCTGGTATGAATACACTGAGCAAGACACCTTGGATCTCTCTGTTGGGGGAGACAATATCTGTTGGCATCTGTGGAGATCAGAGATTTCTGTTGACACATTAGGGACCACCAAAATATCCCATTAGTACCTTTGTGTCATGAATGTCTTTATGTTGTGAGTGACATACGGTACTTCTTGCATGCTGCACAACAGGCGCAATTTGCAATTACTGTAGCCAGCTCGATTAAAATCACCCACTCCTGCTAATGGCAAGAAAGGATCAATAAGATAATCAAATGCAGCATATGCTGGTATCAATTGGCCCTTTCCAAGCTGCATGAAATTTGCAGCAAGTCAGAAAATGAATCAATCATCTCTACTGCTCCTCGTCTTAAGCTTGGTACATACATCCCATTTTCATTGGCCAATTTTACCCCTTCCATGTAGAACGAGCTTACCTACACAATCTGTTCATAATATTCAAAATCTGTAGCCCCTCATACTACACGGAGGTTGCTAAAATATACATGGTGGGCCATTTATATGGATACACCTTAATATGGCCATTTATATGGATACACCATTTTAGGCAAATGGTGAAGTTAACAAACAAAACCACCGCTATTGGTCTGACACTAACCCATATTGGATAGATCTCTCCAAGATGGTTGGAACAAAAAATTGATGGTATGGTGTGGTATATGGGGTGTATCCATAGATAAGGTGTATCCATATAAATGGCCCCCCCTTTATATTCAAAATAGTGTATGCAGCCTAAAGGCCCGTATAAACACTACACTGATGTGGCCAGATCGGGAACATATCCCTCTGGTGAAATCACTGGGCCGAGGCTATGCAGATGTGAAGCCAGCCTACAGACTGGCAACGCAAAACAGGCTGTCAGTTGAAATGCGGGGGTGGAGGGCTAACGAAGCAGCACAAAAATAAAGTCACAAGGTGGGCAGGGCGATCAAGGAGAACAAAGGTATTGGCTGCCGCTCAGCCGATTTGTAACCAGTTCCTTTGCAAATCATCAAGGGACATCCATTACAAGTATTCACCTAAAGTGAACCTACGGTAATCAGCTAGGTACTTAAAGAGGAACTCCAGTGAAGATAATGTAATAAAAAAGTGCTTCATTTTTACAATAATTATGTATAAATGGTTTAGTCAGTGTTTGCTCATTGTACAATCTTTCCTCTCCCTGATTTACATTCTGACATTACATGGTGCCATTTTTACTGTTGGCAGGTGATGTAGCTGCTGCATGTTTTTTTGGCAGTTGGAAACAGTTGTAAACAGTTATTTCCTACAATGCAGCAAGGTTCCCAAACAGGAAACTGCCAAGAGTAGGTACTCAGAGTTTCTTGTGGGAGGGGATTCACCACAATATCAGCCATACAGCGCCCCCTGATGGTCTGTTTGTGAAAAGGAATAGATTTGTCATGTGAAAGGGGGTATCAGCTAGTGATTGGCATAAAGTTCAATTCTTGGTCGGAGTTTCTCTTTAAGTCGCAAAGTCACAGAGACACCCATACAAATCAGTTACTGTCCAAGTAGCAGCTTTATTTGTGCTGGATCTGTGCCAGACTCTGGTATAATAAGTGTGCCTGATAATTCTCTCCCAGGGTCATGCCTAGTACACCGCTGCTGGTAGCTCCAAGAATCAACAAGTGCTGTATCCCCATCCTGATCCCTGCGGACTATTTGTAGGTCTGTGTTATAAATAGATGCCTATCCTCCCACTGTTGCTATAGCGGAGGAGTGGTCAGACACCAGCTCGAGCTACACTAGACAAAGCTGACTCATGCCAAACTTGGCAAGCACTTTGAGGTGTCACCTGCTAAGAGGACAGGTGTGCTATAGGAAGAGTTCCTTCATATTTATGCTGAGTAACAAGCAGAGGCGTTAGGCTGGCTAAAGTTACAGACAGTTTAACACTATTATGTATTGCTGGGTCACATTAATTAATCATAGATGGAACAATGAATAATTCAGCTGTCTGATTGCAAACAAATATAGGGCATGACAACACAGCAAGGGAAATATACAGCTATATCAATGGATGGTTTCCAAAGGACCTCTAGAAGCTTGGGTTATAACAAATGATGCATGGGCTCACCTTTGACTTCTCTTACATTCCCTATTAAAAGACTCCAAGAATTTGTAAAAAGCTGTTTTAATAAATTCATCCCTTCAAACATCGGATCTACAGACTCGTTATACCTTTTCCAGATAGGGAGGGTTTCTACTAGGAACCACAAACACTGCACTATTCTTTGGAAACTTAAGTTCTTTCATTTTCATAACTCTTAGTTGCTTTTATTTTTCTTAGTGCCCCAATTTGTTGTTGTTTGTGTTGTCTAGTATTGTGCCTTTTGTCTAGTGTTTTGAGTGTAGAGGGTTAATGATTGTTTTAAAGGACACCTGACCCAAGGCACAGCTACCTAAGGTAAGTGCAGAGGAATTTTCATACTGGATCCACATACCTCTGGGCGTAGTCAGTTTCTCTCCCCATTCCCTCTGGTCTTCGTAATCAATCTTTGAAAAAATTCAACTTTTAGCAAAGTCATATTTTCAGACAGTAACACTGGGGGGGTCATACTTTCTGACCAGCCAGCACAACAAGGCAAAGAGCTGAATTATGGAAGAGGCTACACTGGCTGCCCAGAGCAACTGCAGCTCTGAGCTTCTGATAAGACACAATGGCAGCGCAGTGCGATGTTGCGCTGCTCTTGTGATAGCAAACATTAAGACAGATACAAGACAGACTGTAGTGAGGTAGCCAATAGCAACCACAGCAATGGCTACCTGCAAGGACAGGACTAGGAGGACAGAGGCTGACAGAATGAATGTTTGCTAAACTAATCACTATCTCAGTGACAGCAAGCATTCACACATACAAGAGTGAGGTAGCCAATAGCAACCACAGCAATGGCTACCTCGCAAGGACAGGACAGAATAGTCAGGAAATAGAATCAAAAGGCAGGCAAATGTAATACATAGACAAATATACAATAGATATGATTTCCTAGCGTATTACAATTTAGAGCTATCAATGAAACTACAACGACTGACTAGTATATATATATATATATATATATATATATATATATATATATATATATATATATATATCGGCAATGAACCGATATATAACATAAGGAAGGAAGGAACACTGGCTAGGATCAGGAGCAATACAGCGAACAAGGCTAAGGAATACAAAATCTCTATACTAGAATGAGTACGTATATATGTCCCCGTGGAGAATATATAATGTAGATCCACAGGATTAACTGAACTAAGACAAGAAATATATTTTACAATATCAAGGGACCCATTAACAGCCTAGACAGAGCTGAAACTATGATGGGCAGAGCACGCTTGCAGGAAGCAAACCTTTATACTGAGGTCATCCAATGAGAGCAGAGATGCAAATCTCCACACAGCTAAATGGTAATCATTCAATCCTGAGCTGGCTTGAATACCATTTGCTAGCTGAAAGACCATCATAACAAATGCATGCAGTACTATGCAAAAACATGCATGCAGGAAATCCAGGGCTATCTGGCTGCAGCTCAGCTGCAGCAAACCATTAGTGGAATAATGACAGTATTCTGAGCTGTCCAGAACTGCAGAGCAATTGCAAATGACAAAGTGACTCACTGCAAATGCACAAACGAATGCAGATTGACAAACCAGAACTGTCCATTTGCAGCTCCACCTGCGATGGACAGAACACGTCACAGGAGGAATCCTAACAGACAGGAAGAGGCTGGGTTTCCACAATGTTCCCTCCTATCCCCCTCCCACTCCTTCCTCTTCCCAATTGCTACAGTGGTTAGCTACCGTACCATGGCCTTCTCTCTTAAAGCACCCATGAATCAGGGGAAAACAATTGAATCAAGCACATGGAGGGCTAGAAGCCTGACTCCGCTTGCTGCCGTCGGGGGACATCACGTTCCCAGTCCACAGCATCCTGCAAGTTCCCCCGAGTGGCTACGAGCAATTCTGAACAGGGCACATGGAGGTTTTGAACCGCACATAGGCAGTGAAAGAAACTGCTCTTCGACAAGCGATTCCTTTAGCTGTACACACGTGCTTCAGAATTCACACATGCCCAGTTCTGAATCGTCCAGCACCGCTGGGGGGGGTGAACTTCCGAGAGGTAGCCAGTTAAAGAACAAGAGGACTGGGGACAGCGAACAAGAGGGACCTTGAAGACAACTAGCACCCTCAGGCTTCTCAGGAGAAGGTAAACTTGGCACCATGGGTTTGAGTCATTCAATTTGTTTCATTCTGATTCAGAGGTACTTTAGGCTTTAATAGTGTAAGTCAGTGATCCAATGACCTCCACCTTGCTGGTAAATAGACTTCTAATTGGCTTCACAGTTTATCAGTTCAAAACAAAAAAAAAGTAATCAGAAATGCAGACTAGACAGCACCAGTGGGAGAGCAATAGTCGAATAGTTAGTACTACCTCAAGCAGTAAAAACCAATCAGTACAACAGCTAATACATTTTTGACGGGACCTCTATTTCAAAATTGAGTGGTGCACCAGTTGCTACTGAATACACCAAAAAAAAAAAAAAAAACACACAACAACAACAAAGCTAATAGTGGGGGGGTGGGGGGGGACATGGGGTGGAGACGTGACTACTGCAGAGTATTCCTAGCCACGAAAAATAGAGTAGGACCATTTTCCAAGTGAAACCCAGTAGCATACTATTATTGGAAATGGCTTTTATTATATCCTGAAAGTTTTATCCTCAACTTGCAGCATGAGTGTGCTTTGTCCCACTGCTTGAACCAAGTTGCAGCATTTTCTGCTTTTGAAAAAAAATCAGGTCAGAGAAGCACTAAAAGTGGCCATATGCACATCGATTATCTCACTTGATTACTGGCAGATTCAATCACTCTACAACTGATCAAATTTCTATTTTTACCTAAATCAATCTGAACTATCGAGAGGACAAGACAGAACATTTCTGTTGATTGGGTGGAGGCCAAGAGTGGTGGTCAATCCAATACAATATGTTGGTTTGATCTATATTCAATAGATTTAATGAAATCTAGCTATCCTTGATCCTGCCTCGTCAGTCTGGCAGTCCAGACTCGAACTTAGCTAGTGACCTTCGCCCCTGTGCAGTTATTATAATGCACACATAGTGGTGATAAACCCCAAAAGTCAAGAGGCTATGGTGTACTGTATTCGCCACATCTGCACTCCTTATTACTTTGCCAGTGGTTAAAATTGTTATGATCATTTCCCATTGTGCAAACATTGGAGTGCTTGCTAGTCCTGTTTAAACAGTATAGTCATTTACTGGGTAAAGCCATGGAAAAAAAAAGTTTGTTTTTTTACAACTTTCTGTTTTAAGAAAGCAAACTTGTTTCCCATCGCATTTTAGCAAGGGGGCTTTTTGGTCCATTGTAGCCCCTTACACACTCCTAGGAGTTCCGGTGTTGTGTCTGATTGCGTTGCCTGTTAATTTGCGCTGCCCAGCATGTGCAGTAGGAGACTGTGCGCCACATTTCCCATTTAATTATGCTGCCGGTGGTAAAATACTAAAAATATCCGCTTCCACACATCCTACACTCCCCACATTTTCAGGGTAGGGAGGGGAGGAGAGGAGAGGGCCAAAGTACAGCCCCGAGCCCTGCTGGTTGCTGAGATAGGTTTCTGTAATCTGTCTCCTGAACCAGTGGAGCTTGGGGGCTGCAATTTGGCATAGAGGACGTTCAGGGGTGTCCCTCCCTACCCTGAAAATTTGGGGAGTGTAGGATGTGTGGAAGCAGCGATATTTAGCATTCTACCACCAGCAGCATAATTAACTTCACACTGAGCATGCATGCTACTCAGTGTGGAAGGGAGCTTCCGGGCAGCACAAACAGACATTACACCGGTTCACCGTAGCTTGCTGGGTACTCTGTAACTCTGGGTAAAGCTAGGGAGCAATGTATTCAAACTACTGCCCAGTGTTGCCAACCTCAGAAATACATTTTTACTGATAAAGCACAAAAAATTTACTGACAGAACACTTTTTTACTGACATCTAATATTATTGAAATTAAATGAGATATCACACATGCGCCTTTACGTGCAATACACCGGCAACCATGTGGGGAGCAAATGAGGAAGAAGAGTGCAGTGGCGGAAACACCGGACAGGTCAAGTATTAATGCACGACATCTGGGAGGGGGGGGGGCGGAGGGGACTTTGTTACAATTACATTTGGGGGATGCGACCAGGGGTGTCCGTCACATTAGTTCTTGATTATCGCAGCCCTTACCGCTGCACACCTTATCGAGCATGTCAACCTGAGATTTCCCAGCATGTCCGATTGTTACATGCGATCGATGCATGCAACCAATTTCGGCCCGAAATTGGTTTGATTGTCAACTAGGCATGCTCTTGATGGCACCGGTTTTTATAATATCAATAATATTTGTCTTATTTGATGGTTGATCGGCTGCCAAGTTTACAGATGTATGGCCATCTTTAGCTAGAGCAGTGTACATTCAAAAGTGATATGTGAACTGATAAGCGGTAAGTGCTGTGATCTTCTAAGAAAGAGAGAGGGTTTTTTTACTGACACCACACATTTTTTCATGGACATTTTTTCATGTTGACTTTTTTACTGACTGTCAGTAAATTTACTGACGGTTGGCAACACTGCTACTGCCCTTTCCTGTGTCACACCCTTAGCAGAGGACAATAAGAACTGGCACTCCTGAATTTGTAACTATGCCTCAATTATTTTGATTGTACTTTTTCACCAACTTTTAGGTAGTTTTTTAGTTGTAAAATGCTTAAAAGTTGTTATACAAAGAATATGAAAATTATCTGCTAGGTGAAAACTCCGGTGAAAAAATGAATTGCATATGGGCCAACGTTCTAAGTGGGTACAAAGTCCAACATATCAGTCTCTGCACATCTGAGATTTCCCTGCTCTATGTGGATGTGTCTGTCTCTCTATAACCTGAGGCAGATCCTCTGCATGTGGTAAAATATAAGAGGGTCACTGACCTGAGCAAATGTAAAAAAAATAAATAAATAAAAAAGGTTTACAAAGAAGCCAAAGCCAATCTATCAACTCAAAATAAGCAAAAAGCTAAAAGCTCTGTCACAGTTAAATCACTTTCAATTTTGAAAACAGGGTCACTTGACAAGACAGACATAAGTTCAGACTGTGAACGCCCTTCTGAGCCACAGGCAACACAATGTGAGGTGTCTGCTTTTGGTATACAAACACGCTCTGCAGTGCTTTAGTGTCACACCCACCCGCTTCTATTCCTGTACTAGTGTGGTCACATGTACACTAGACACTAGCATGCCCAGAGCCTCGTCCACATGTCTAAATACAGAAACACAACAGCATGTTGATTCACAGGCTACTGCATCTGCTGCAAACCATGTAGGTAGGGTAAAGCTTCCCACAGACATAAGTTAATAGTTGGCAGCACAGAGCAAGATCAGGCTGTCAACTTTCTTTCTGAGCAACAAGCACTAAACAGATGTTATTTATTCTACACAGTAACTAGCGCTGCAAAACTAGCATTTATCCCATCTAACAGTAATGACAAGCAGAACTATCACTCCTACTCCCCGACAAGTGCTGCAAAACTAGCATTCCTCCCATGGGGCAACACTGCAAATCTATCATTCATCTCTCTGGCTACCAGCAATAATAAGCACAACTATCAGTGCTTGTTCACATCTAGGGCGTTTTCAGCCTTTTTTCAAGAGCAGGCGATTTTCAAAATTGCCCACAAAATGTTTGTGCAATGATTCTCTATGAGAAGGTTCATATCAGCGGGCTTCGTCCGCTTTGCGCTCCGCAAAGCGATGCCTGTACCATTTTCGGGGCGATTTTGCTCTAATAGAAGGTATAGGAAGAGCGCTAAATGCTCACAAAGTGTTTTGTGCGGCGATTGCGTTCGCGATTTTAAGAATAAATACATTGTATTATTTCCGGGTCAAAGGGTTCAGTTCCTGACTTGCGTCAGGGAGTGGAAAAAAATTGCTTTAGAAAAGCGCTTTTTAAAAAAATGCAGCGCACAGGCAAGTGCCGGGAGGCGCTAAAAAAAATATGCACAAAATTGCAAAACGATTTTGGATCTGAACAGAGCCTCACTACTATTTCCAGGCAACAAGTGCTGTAACACTATCATTACTCCCTCAGGGAAACAAACACTGCAAAGCTACCATTTCTCCCTCCGGCTACCAGCAATGACAAACACAACGATGACATGCACTGCACAAGTATCACTTCTACTCCTGGGTAACATGCACTGCACAAGTATCACTGCTACTCCTGGGTAACATGCACTGCACAAGTATCACTGCTACTGCTGGGTAACATGCACTGCACAAGTATCACTGCTACTCCTGGGTAACATGCACTGCACAAGTATCACTGCTACTGCTGGGTAACATGCACTGCACAAGTATCACTGCTACTCCTGGGTAACATGCACTGCACAAGTATCACTGCTACTCCTGGGTAACATGCACTGCACAAGTATCACTGCTACTCCTGGGTAACATGCACTGCACAAGTATCACTGCTACTCCTGGGTAACATGCACTGCACAAGTATCACTGCTACTCCTGGGTAACATGCACTGCACAAGTATCGCTGCTACTCCTGGGTAACATGCACTGCACAAGTATCACTGCTACTCCTGGGTAACATGCACTGCAAAAGTATCACTGCTACTCCTGGGTAACATGCACTGCACAAGTATCACTGCTACTCCTGGGTAACATGCACTGCACAAGTATCACTGCTACTCCTGGGTAACATGCACTGCACAAGTATCACTGCTACTCCTGGGTAACATACACTGCACAAGTATCACTGCTACTCCTGGGTAACATGCACTGCACAAGTATCACTGCTACTCCTGGGTAACATGCACTGCACAAGTATCACTGCTACTCCTGGGTAACATGCACTGCACAAGTATCACTGCTACTCCTGGGTAACATGCACTGCACAAGTATCGCTGCTACTCCTGGGTAACATGCACTGCACAAGTATCACTTCTACTCCTGGGTAACATGCACTGCACAAGTATCACTTCTACTCCTGGGTAACATGCACTGCAAAAGTATCACTGCTACTCCTGGGTAACATGCACTGCACAAGTATCACTGCTACTCCTGGGTAACATGCACTGCACAAGTATCACTGCTACTCCTGGGTAACATGCACTGCACAAGTATCACTGCTACTCCTGGGTAACATGCACTGCACAAGTATCGCTGCTACTCCTGGGTAACATGCACTGCACAAGTATCACTTCTACTCCTGGGTAACATGCACTGCACAAGTATCACTTCTACTCCTGGGTAACATGCACTGCAAAAGTATCACGTCTACTCCTGGGTAACATACACTGCACAAGTATCACGTCTACTCCTGGGTAACATGCACTGCACACATATCACTGCTACTCCTGGGTAACATGCAGTGCACAACTATCACTTCTACTCCTGGGTAACATGCACTGCACAAGTATCACTTCTACTCCTGGGTAACATGCACTGCACAAGTATCACTGCTACTCCTGGGTAACATGCACTGCACAAGTATCACTGCTACTCCTGGGTAACATGCACTGCACAAGTATCGCTTCTACTCCTGGGTAACATGCACTGCACAAGTATCACTGCTACTCCTGGGTAACATGCACTGCACAAGTATCACTGCTACTCCTGGGTAACATGCACTGCACAAGTATCACTGCTACTCCTGGGTAACATGCACTGCACAAGTATCGCTTCTACTCCTGGGTAACATGCACTGCACAACTATCACTTCTACTCCTGGGTAACATGCACTGCACAAGTATCAGTGCATGCATCACGGCACGAACACACAAATCGCTCAGAAATCCGATAATGAACTTAATTTCCGCTGAACAAAAAGCCCTCTTACTAAAATGTTATGGAAAACAAGTTTGCTTTCTTAAAACAGAAAGTTTTAAGAAAGCAAAGGTTTTATTTCCATAGCTTTACCCAGCAGATGAAAATACTGTTTAAATAGGATTAACAAACACTCCAATGTTTGGAAAATGGCAAATGCACATTTCATAGATCATAACAATTTTAATCAGTGAATAAGGAGTGCAGATGTGGCGAATACACTATACTCATGACTACAGGGGTTTACCAGAGGCCCTCCTTCAACCGCTGTATTAGCGCTTTATTGGTACTATGCTAGTAATGATCGCCTCTATGTGTGCTTTATAATAACTGCACAGGGGCGAAGGTCACTAGCTGAGATCGAGTCTGGACTGCCAGACTGACGAGGCAGGATCAAGGATAGCTGGATTTCATTAGATCTATTGAAAATTGATCAAACCAACATATTGCATTGGACATTGTATTGGATTGACTGCCACTCTTGGCCTCCACCCAATCAACAGAAATGTTCTGTCTTGTCCTCTTGATAGTTCAGATTGATTTAGGTAAAAATAGAAATTGCATCAGTTGTAGAGTGACTGAATCTGCAGGTAATCAAGTGAGGAAAGCACCTTTAGTGCTGCTCTGACCTGATTTTTTTCAAAAGACAGGTAATTAGGTGAGTATTTTGGGACTTCTCTTTTCACTTTAGAATGGGGAGGAGTTACGACAGGAAGGGGAATGTTTTTACTGGGGAGGAGGGGCTTGGAGGCATCAGAGTAGAAATAGGTATGCCATAGTGGGGAACTGGTTTTGAGGGTGGAAATCAATCGACCATAGTGGAATTGTTAAATCTATTATCTAAGCAACTTATAAGGGCTAATACAAAGAGTAATATCCACAAACAATCATATGGACAATTAATACTGCATGTCATATTAACATACATAGGTATATGATTGGATTTCCATCTGATCTTTTGTATTTGATCACCTTCCTGTGTCTCTCCTGTTGTGTTGATTGACTGTTCTATCATACAAAGGGCATGATTCACAAAGCATTTTTCCTCTGTTTTCACCTTATCTACAATACATTTTTAAGCTTCCAAAGAGCAAAAATATAATATAATTAAGGTAAGAAAAGCGATATTGAAATGGAGTTAATAGGAACTTACTTTGCGTGATCATTTTGCTTGTAAATGAGCTGAGAGGTTATTTAACCATTAGGTGATAAATAAGTCATTTATGAGAAGTTCTGTGAATAGAGCCCACTGAGTACAATGTAGTACGGGTGGCAGGAAAAAGTAGCCGGGTGGGGCGAGATGAGAGAATGCAAGGCCAGTGCTTTTCTGCACAACTCTTCTTACAGCAGAGGAGGAAGTGAGTCAATGACAGCCGGGTGCTCACCAAAACTAGCCGGGTGGAGCACCCGGCTAAAAGAGCCTGGGGAGAACACTGTATATAAATATACGTACCCCCGCTGCTACCACTGCTGGGCACGCTCCCGCTTATTTGTGCGCTCGTTCATATTGCCATCTGCCTGCCAGGAGATCAATGAATGGGAAAGCAATTCCTAATCATTGATCTAAGTCCCTGTAGCAAAGATCTGCGCCTTTTATGAGAAGCTGCACGATCATTCTAATAAATAAAAGTTTCCCATCCTCAGTACACTTACTGTAAGCATACATATTTCTCTTACAGGATGCAAAAAAAAAAAAAAGACTGAGGCCATCTTGTGGCCAAATAGTAAAACTACATCTAAAAGCTTTTTTTTTTTTTTTAAATGCAAAGATCGTTTTTACATTTTAAATTAACCCGTTTCCTCCCACACTCCCCAATAGTTACCAACATTTTATCTTTTTTGTAAAAAAATAAATAAAATAAATTTACAATTATAAAAAAAAATACATAGTTTTCTTAGGGACTGAACTTTTTTAATATGTATGTCAAGAGGGTATAATACTGTTACTTTATAAATTATGGGCTTTTTATTAATGATGGATGCAAAACTGAAAAAAATGCATCTTTATTTCCTAATAAAATATTGGCGCCAGACATTGTGATAGGGACATCATTTAAATGGTGTAATAACCAGTAAAATGGGCAAATAAATTACATGGATTTTAATTACGGTAGCATGCATTATTTAAAAATTATAATGGCCGAAAACTGAAAAATAAGGCTTTTTTTCCAATTCTTTTTTTATTTTCCCATTTAAAAAACATTTAGAATAAAATAATTCTTGGCATAATGTACCACCCATAGTAAGCCTAATTAGTGATAAAAAAAAACCACACATTTAACACATTATATTCTGATAAGTAGAGATAAAGTTATTGGCAAATGAATGGAAGGAGAGCTGAAAGGTGAAAATTGCTTGGATGCTGAAGGGGTAAAACCCCTCAGTTGTGAAGTGTTCTGCTTATCCGGACCTTAGTCTGGCATAAAGCCAGCCACCTACAGCTCTTTCGTCTACAAAGACTTTAGTCTACATTTTAGATTAGAAGACAATAAACATATGGTACTCTCAGCGCAGTCCTACCAGTAGATGATAGAAGCCGCACACATACAGCCAATAGGGTTCGCTGATCCCAGCTGAGCACTGCTCCTACAGGATATACACTGATATTCAACAGTGTTTCCCAAGACACTGAAAAGCATCTGAACAGATCATGTGTCTTATACGCACTGGACTGAGAAAGCTTTCTGAGCAATGCCAAAACCAAGCGTGTCTCAATATTATGCAAGTACCCATCTGCCTTCAGCCCTATGACTCCTTTTGCTCATTCAAAAACAATGAATGGACCTGATCAACTCTGTATTTCATTGGCAACCTTTCCCCTTTATTGATCAATCAAGCTGAAAAACACACCACACATCAACACAGATAATATAAAAGCCTAAGGACTTTCATGTTACCTTGTAGATTGAAGGCACTAGTCTACTTTAGGGGGCCAAGCAGGAAAGGATATTCAGCTAACATGATTGGCACCCTCTCAAAGTGCTGGGTTTCCAATAGGTTGTAGTAAGCTACACCCACACTATTTGGCCAATCACAATGCTTTGTGCGGTAAGAGGGTACTGTGATAGGAGAACTGTTCCCTATGAGGTTTGCTGCTGGTTCCTCTAAAGTTGACTAGCACTGCAGATTGTACACAACCTGCAGTGATTTTAAAGAGACACTGAAGCGAAAAAAAATTATGATATTATGATTTGTATGTGTAGTACAGCTAAGAAAATCAGATACATCAGTCTAATTGTTTCCAGTACAGGAAGAGCTAAGAAACTCCAGTTGTTATCTCTATGCAAAAAAGCCATTAATCTCTACGACTAAGTTAGTCATGGAGAGGGCTGTTATCTTGACTTTTATTATCTCAACTGTAAGTTAACTGTTTACTTTTTCTCTGCTAGAGGAGAGGTCATTACTTCACAGACTGCTCTGAAAGACTCATTTTGAAAGCTTAGTGTTGTGTAATCTGCACATATTATAGAATGATGCAATGTTAGAAAAAACACTATATACCTGAAAATAAAAGTATGAGAATATTTTCTTTGCTGCTAATCTTCTAGTAATTATTCATAGTACACAACCAATTCATTATATAATATTTTTTTTTCGCTTCAGTGTCTCTTTAAACTGACAGCAACACAAATGATTTGAACCAGCCTTTAGCCATATAATACCTGGCTGAACAGGAAATGTTGACATTTTTATTTAGCTACTCAAATCTCCACTGTGTATAAAAGAGGACCAGGGACAGTCTCTGCCTGAATTTGTATCCAGCAGACAAGGACAATCTACTGCAATGTTACCCCTATTCAGTTAAAAAAAACTCCACCAAGTTTGAAAAAGAACATAAAAATACATGAACAACAAACACTATTCTGCACCATCTGAAACCACGTTTGATCCACAGGAAGTGCTAGATAGTCCAGAGGCTTCCCCCATCCTCCTCAATCACACCATTTCAGCGATGGGAGCCTCTGAACATATTCAATAAGAGCTTGCCGAATATGTCCTCGCAACTGTGCTCCCATTATGTACGAGCATGGCCTCGCTACACAGGTGCAAGTATGGCTGCGCAGGAGAATGAAGGCACTCGTGGGCAGCTTTTTGCTCCGTGCTATTGTGTAGGGGCAGGTTGCACTTGCACAACGCTTCAAAACAGACAACCAAATAATTCATAAGAAAGCCTGAGAATATAGGAGGAAACAGCAGTGGCCAAGGAAAACTCCACAAACACGGGGAGAAAATACACATTACAAGCAAATAGTGCAATGCATATGCACGGTGTCAGACCGCTGACCCACTTACAGTGATGTGAAAAACAATTTGCCCCCTTCCTGATTTCTTATTCTTTTGCCTGTTTGTCACACTTAAATGTTTCTGCTCATCAAAAACCGTTAACTATTAATCAAAGATAACATAATTGAACACAAAATGCAGTTTTAAATGATGGTTTTTATTATTTAGTGAGAAAAAAAACTCCAAATCTACATGGCCCTGTGTGAAAAAGTGATTGCCCCCCCTTGTTATAAAATAACTTAACTGTGGTTTATCACACCTGAGTTCAATTTCTGTAGTCACCCCCAGGCCTGATTACTGCCACACCTGTTTCAATCAAGTAATCACTTAAATAGGAGCTATTTGACACAGAGAAGTAGACCAAAAGCATCTCAAAAGCACCTCAAAAGCTAGACATCATGCCAAGAGCCAAAGAAATTCAGGAACAAATGAGAACAAAAGAAATTGAGATCTATCAGTCTGGTAAAGCTCATAAAGCCATTTCTAAAGCTTTGGGACTCCAGCGAACCACAGTGAGAGCCATTATCCACAAATGGCAAAAACATGGAACAGTGATGAACCTTCCCAGGAGTAGCCGGCCAACCAAAATTACATCAAGAGCGCAGAGAAAACTCATCCGAGAGGTCACAAAAGACCCCAGGACAACATCTAAAGAACTGCAGGCCTCACTTGCCTCAATTAAGGTCAGTTTTCACGACTCCACCATAAGAAAGAGACTGGGCAAAAACAGCCTGCATGGCAGATATCCAAGGCGCAAACCACTTTTAAGCAAAAAGAACATTAAGGCTTGTCTCAATTTTGCTAAAAAAGATCTCAATGATTGCCAAGACTTTGGGGAAAATACCTTGTGGACCGACGAGACAAAAGTTGAACTTTTTGGAAGGTCCCGTTACATCTGGCGTAGAAGTAACACAGCATTTCAGCCACAGAACATCATACCAACAGTAAAATATGGTGGTAGTGTGATGGTCTGGGGTTGTTTTGCTGCTTCAGGACCTGGAAGGCTTGCTGTGATAGATGGAACCATGAATTCTACTGTCTACCAAAAAATCCTGAAGGAGAATGTCCGGCCATCTGTTTGTCAACTCAAGCTGAAGCGGATCTTGGGTGCTGCAGCAGGACAATGACCCAAAACACACCAGCAAATCCACCTCTGGCTGAAGAAAAACAAAATGAAGACTTTGGAGTGGCCTAGTCAAAGTCCTGACCTGAATCCTATTGAGATGTTGTGGCATGACCTTAAAAAGACGGTTCATGCTAGAAATCCCTCAAAGCTGAATTACAACAATTTTGCAAAGATGAGTGGGCCAAAATTCCTCCAGATCGCTGTAAAAGACTCGTAAGTTATCGCAAACGCTTGATTGCAGTTATTGCTGCTAAGGGTGGCCCAACCAGTTATTAGGTTCAGGGGGCAATTTCATTTTCACACAGGGCCATGTAGGTTTTGAGTTTTTTTGTCTCACTAAATAATAAAAACCATCATTTAAAACTGCATTTTGTGTAAATTATGTTATCTTTGACTAATAGTTAACGTTTTTTGATGAGCAGAAACATGATTTAAGTGTGACAAACATGCAAAAGAATAAGAAATCAGGAAGGGGGCTTATAGTTGTTCACATCACTGTAGATGTAGGAAGTAGCAGGCGCATGTGTAGCATGTCACACAGGCATGCAGGGTGCCAGGCAGTAGCACACACATCACTACGAAAAAGTGCACATCTAAACAGGGCTGTGAAGCCAGTACAAAAATCATTCGACTCCGACTCCTCAGTTTATGAAACCACCAACTTCAGGAACCCAAAATTGCTCCGACTCCTCAGTCTAATTTTTACAAAGACTATGGATTTGGTACAAAAAATCATCCGACTCCTCAGTTTATTGAAACCACCGACTCAGATGCAGACTCCGACAGGTACCCAAAATTGCTCCGACTCCTTGACTCCACAGCCCTGCATCCAAATATGCTAAGTGTTGGCAGCAGGGCTGTGGAGTCGGTCCAAAAATCCACCGACTCCGACTCCTCAGTTTAGGATTCCACCGACTCCAACTCCGACTCCACGACTCCGACTCCTCTAATTTGCATATTACAATTTTGTTGATTAAAAGTATGTAACATGAAATTCGTCTCTTAACTGCCAACGCTTAGGAATTTTACAAGACAACTGAAGTGAGAAGGATATGTAGACTACTATATTTATTCCCTTTAGACTAAAACTAGTCCTTGGTAAGAGTACTTGTAAAAGGTACAAACCGGAACAAAGAACATCTATCAGGCCCTAGGCAGTGTAAGTGTGGGTACATGTAAGAATGATGTGCAGGTACTCTGCAGGGGAATGAGGAGATTGTAAACAGACAACACCTCTGTGTTCAATGTGCACAGCATTCTCAGTGGATTCCCTGCAGCTCTGTGGGGAGTGCATATGTAGAGTATAGTACTACTGTGTAACAAAGTAAACCTGAGACAGATGAAATTAAAGTTTTATACATACCTGGGGCTTCCTCCAGCCGCCTTCAGGATAATCAGTCCCTCGTTGTCCTCCTCCGCCACCTGGATCTTCTGCTATGAGTCCAGGTACTTGAGCCAGTCAGGCGTAGTGCGCATGCACACACTCCGCCGCCAGGAGCATACTACACCTGTGCAGCACTATTGCGCAGGTGCAGAATGTTCCTGGCTGTGGGAGCGGCATGCGGCCGGACAGCGCTGACTGGCTGAATTACCAGGACTCATAGCAGAAGATCCGGGTGGTGGAGGACAGCGAGGGACTGATTAGCCTGAAGGGGGCTGGAGGAAGCCCCAGGTATGTATAAAACTTTACTTTTCATCCGTCTCAGTTACCCTTTAATTTGTAGTCACCAAACCAAATTTTAACAACATATCAAATTATTTGATTTCATCAGCAAAGGGAGTGCATACATTTGCATAAATCAGCATCAATGCAGAATTATTTCCATCTCGTTGACCATCTCTATTAGTGACACAGCTACACATCAGGCTTTATTCTTACAGCATAGATGTTATTTAGTATATATAAGAGATTCCTGTGTACACATCATATATACAGTCACAATCAGATATGTATATCTGACCTTAAAAATACGGGGACTGCTTTATTGAAGCAGCACAAGTAACTAATTTTGATTGGTTTATTTCATTTTTGTGGACTAAGCACAGCTATTACTGTATATATACTGTATATATACATGATTTTTAATGACTATTATCTGAGAAATAGAACATTTTATCATATTTTTTATTTTAATTACAGTTACAAATTCATTAGGAGTCGGAGTCGGTGCATTTTTTCCCGACTCCGACTCCAGGCACCCAAAATTGCCCGACTCCACGACTCCGACTCCACGACTCCGACTCCGACTCCACAGCCCTGGTTGGCAGCACAGAAAACATAGGTATTCAATCATCACAGTTACAAAGTAGAGTGAGAAGAATATGGAGGCTGCCATATTTATTTCCTTATAATACCAGTTGCCTGGCAGTCCTGCTTATCTCTTCAGCTGCAGCAGTATCGGTGCTAGTCTACTTTAGACGACCCAAAAAGAAACCTCATAGAGGAATTCCGCTAACATGATTGGGTGAATGGCACCCTCTCAAACTGCTAGGTTTCCAATAGGTTGTAGAAAATGATGCTCACACTATTTAGTGCTATTACAATGCTTTGTGCTGTAATAGCACTGTGATTAAAGAACTGTTCCCTATGAAGGTTCCTGCAGGGTTCCCTAAAGTAGACTAGCGCGGTAGTATTTGGATCACAGTCTTGAAACAAGCTCGCAGCTTATCTTGTCAGACTTCAGATCGGCATACTTGTTCAGGGACTATGGCTAAATATGTTAGAGGCAGATGATCACCAAGGCAATATGCATTGTTTAAAAGCACTTCAGGTGTGCATTAAAGAGACATTGAAGTGTCAAAAAAAGCATCTATTTAAAGGGAAGGTTCAGGGAGGGGATTAAAAAAATAAAAATAAATTTCCACTTACCTGGGGCTTCCTCCAGCCCGTGGCAGGCAGGAGGTGCCCTCGCCGCCGCTCCGCAGGCTGCCGGTGGTCTCCGGTGGCCGACCCGACCTGGCCAGGCCGGCGGCCAGGTCGGGCTCCTTCCGCGTTCCAAAATGCGCCTCACGGCGGCGCGCTGACGTCATGAGTTCTGAGCCTGCGCAGTAAAGCCCGGAGGACGTCCGATGACGTCAGCGCGCCGCCGTGAGGCGCATTTTGGAACGCGGAAGGAGCCCGACCTGGCCGCCGGCCTGGCCAGGTCGGGTCGGCCACCGGCAGCCTGCGGAGCGGCGCCGAGGGCACCTCCTGCCTGCCACGGACTGGAGGAAGCCCCAGGTAAGTGGATGCGGATTTTTATTTTTTTTTAAACAGTCCCTGAACCTTCCCTTTAATAAAAGTGTTTAACATAATAGCCCTAACTAAACTGCCGCATTCCCGACGCTGTAAACTATCTAAATCCCCCCTAACTCCCCCCTCCCTCTACCCCTGAAAAATCCACGACTTTCTTGGTCGTGGATTTTGCTGCCCTAAGCGCTTCCATGTGAGGCAGAGCTAAGAGCCGCAGCTCTGCCTCACATGCGTCTGTCAGCGGCGGATCTCCGCCTCTCCCCCGTCCCTCTCAGTGAAGGAGGACAGAGAGGGGCGGGGGAGAGGCGGCGATCTGGGCTGACAGATGCGTGTGAGGCAGAGCTGCGGCTCCTAGCCCTGCCTTACACGGAAGCGCTGCCCGAATTGCCCCCTGGGGAGTTTGGGGGTATTTAGCTAGATTAGAGCGGTGGGAATGTGGCGGTTTAGGTAGGGTTATTATGTTAAACACTTTTATTAAATAAAAAGATCATTTTTTTGAGACTTCAGAGTCTCTTTAACCAGCGGTCTCTGCCCCCTTAAAGGGAACCCGAGGTGAGAAGGATATTAAGGCTGCCATATTACTTTTCTTTTAAACTATGCCAGCTGCCTGGCAGTTCTCCTGATCCTGTGTCTGTAATACTTTTAGCCATAGACCTTGAACAAGCATGCAGGTACTCTGACTCAGGTGTTACTGGATTAGCCATATGTTTGCTCCAGGGTTTTGACTCACACAATACTTATTCCAGAAGATCAACAGGGCTGCCGGCCAACTGGTATAGTTTAAAAGAAAATAATTATGGCAGCCTCCACATCCCTCTCACCTCAGGTTCCCTTTAAGGACCAGGGACCGCTGGTACAAGAAACTGCCAGATACCGACGAATCGCTGCACATACCCTTTGCAACCGCCGTCCACGCTGCACACCAGGATCCTCAAGCCACCCACTCTGCGGTTTCTTATGACGGCAAATTTTCATTGGCTCCTGACCGTGTCTATAAATGTAAGCCAATGGGAGTTGCTTACATTGATGAAAATCGGCTTCTGACCGGCTCACAGAGCTCTGCCGTCATAGCGACGACAGGGCAAGTGAAGTGCCATGGACAGAGAACGACGAGATCATTGGGAGCGGCGAGAATGCGTGGCGGCGGTGAAATCTACACCCTGGCAGGTATTAGGGGAACAAAACGGGGCATAGATTTCAATCATCGGCATCTATAAAGTTAAAGGGAACCTAAACTGAGAAGTATATTAGGTTTTCCTTTTAAAATAATACCAGTTGCCTGACTCTCCTGCTGATCCTGTGTCTCTAATACTTTTAGGCACAGATCCTGAACAAGTATGCAGATCAGGTGCTCTGACTGAAGTCAGACTAGATTCACTGCATGCTTGTTTCAGATGTGTGATTCAGCCACTACTCCAGCCAAAGTGCAGCAGGACTGCCAGGCAACTGGTATTGTTTAAAAGGAAACAGCCATATCCCTCTCAGATTAGGTCCCCTTTAAGCAGCAAACATGTACACAAGTTGTCGGGCAGCAGCACACATAACCATAAAGGGTCTCAGGAAGCAGCACACAGAATCATACAGGGTAAATCTAGTGTGCAGCAAGAGATCGACACTGTCGGATCATTTTGGTCAGGCACAAGGTGAGGGCATTGTTCCCCTCCATCCCCTTCATTGTGTTCTGTGCCATCATACTTCTGGCCCTCCCTTGATAGCAACAGATTGTGTTGCTAGCCTACAGGCTACCAATGCATCTGTGTAGTACTCAGCCCCAAAATATCACCCGAGAGAGTCTGCGCTCCAATCCCTGTAGGCAACGCTACTCATACATGTGTAATTTAACCAGTTTGGGAACTTAAATATCTAGCATTAGACAAGCCAAACTTGAATTTTACATGAACATGTACTCATCATGAATAGTTATATGCAGGGTGTCAGGCTAAGGGAATGCTCAGTATGAAGGGACACATAACTATGCAGGCTACTGGGCAGCAGTACATAAAAATACGCAGGTTGTCAGGCAATGGTAAAAAAAAGGGTTACTCCGCATGTCTGGCACTGCACACAATCACACAAAGCGTACCACAGAGTCAGGCCAGTATTCAGACGATGTTGCATCGCACCATCAAAAACAGGCCTTCAGGGATCACGGCCAAGCAGGAAGTGACACGCGCTTACCGTCACTTCTTGCTTCGGGTATGCGGAAGTGCGCGGAAGCATATTGTTAAAACACGCTTCTGCGCATGAGCATCGGTGTTTGTTTAAAAATCAACGTGATGCCATAGACCAGTGGTTCCTAACCTGGGGGCGATCGCGATTTGGGTTCTAAGGGGGGCGGTAAATTTGTGGGGGGGGGGGCGACAGGGGGGCGATCAGTATGAAAAGGCTGAAAAAATAAAGTGTCGCAGTGTCACTCGTTTTTAAGAAAATTATGGGCAAAAAATATGATCTGTATAAAATATGCAAGTGTGCATGATAGAGTTGCGTAATTCCTCAGGGCTCGTTGGTCACGCGCCGGTGTAATGTCAGATATTGCAGCCCGGAAGCAGCCTTCCTCACTGAGTATCGCGCATGCTCAGTGGGAAGTTAGATATTATTTACCTGAAATATCTCCGCTTACGCACCACGTACACTCCCAAAATTTTCAGGGGAGGACGGGGACCCCCAGATCCAGCTCTGTGTCGAATTGCAGCCCCCGAGCCCCGCTAGTTCCCGAGATAGGTTTGCTGCAATCAGTCTCGAGAGCCAGCGGGGCCCGGGGGCTGCAATTCGGCACAGAGCTAGATCTGGGGGTCCTCTCCCACCCCTGAAAATTTCGGGAGTGTACGTGGTGCGGAAGCAGAGATATTTAGGACGTTTTACGTGGCTGCACAATTTAATGGGACGCAGGCTCCTACTGCGCATGCGGTGCTGCACAACGTGCGGGGCTGCAATAGCTGACATCACACCGGTAAGGGAATTGGCGCGAAGTAGTTGAGTCACCGGCTATTTTTAGCTGGCAAGGTCACAGCGCTACCCCCTCCACTGGCACCACCACCTGGCGTAAGGGTATACCGTACTAAGAGAAGGGGGGGCGACAGGGCTGAGTCGTCTTCCCCTAAGGGGCGATACCTCATAAAAGGTTGGGAACCACTGCCATAGACTAACATGACTTCCGGGACGACGCACCTCGCCTCGGGGAAGCGGTGAAAACGTGACTTGTCGTGTCGCAATGTAGCAGTATGAAAGTTTACACAGACTTTCATTGCATGGTGGTGGGGTGCGGTAAAAATACAGCACCGCCTCGTTGTGAAAGGGCCCTAAACATTACGCAGGGTATCAAGCAACAGTACACTCAGTTACACTGGATGTATGGCAACAGTATGCAAACATATGCAGGGTATCAAGCAACAGTACTTATGCAGGGTATCAGCTCGAAGTATGCAGGGTGTCAGGCAACAGTATGCACAGTCACACAGGATGCCATGCAACAGTACACAGTTACGCAGGGCATCAGGCAGCAGTATGCACAGTCACGCTGGGTGTCAGGCAGCAGTATGCACAGTTACGCTGGGTGTCAGGCAGCAGTATGCACAGTCACGCTGGGTGTAGGGCAGCAGTATGCACAGTCACGCTGGGTGTCGGGCAGCAGTATGCACAGTCGCGCTGGGTGTCGGGCAGCAGTATGCACAGTCACGCTGGGTGTCAGGCAACAGTAAGTACAGTTATGTAGGGTGTCAGGCAACAATACACACAGTCGCACAGGGCATCAGGCAGCAGTAAGCACGGTTGTCGAGGGCACCAGACAGCAATACCCACAGTCAAACAGCTTGCCAGGCAGCAGTACGCAAACGTACGCAGGGCGTCAGGTAGCAGTATGCAAAGTTATGCAGGGCATCAGGCACCAGCACACCATTACACAGGGCGGCAGGCAGCAGTATGCAGTTACGCAGGGTGAAAGGCAGTGGTATCCATAGCTCTGCAGGGCGCCAGGCAACAGTAAGCACGGTTATGTAGGATTTCAGGCAGCAGTAGGTAGAATTATGCAGGGCATCAGGCAGCAGTAAGCACAGTTATGCAGAGTGTCAGGCAGCAGTAAGCACAGTTACGCAGAGTGTCAGGCAGCTATATCCACAGTTACGCAGGATGTCAGGCCGCAGTAGGCACAGTTACGCAGGGTGTCAGGCCGCAGTAGGCACAGTTACGCAGGGTGTCAGGCCGCAGTAAGCACAGTTACGCAGGGTGTCAGGCCGCAGTAAGCACAGTTACGCAGGGTGTCAGGCCGCAGTAAGCACAGTTACGCAGGGTGTCAGGCCGCAGTAAGCACAGTTACGCAGGGTGTCAGGCCGCAGTAAGCACAGTTACGCAGGGTGTCAGGCCGCAGTAAGCACAGTTACGCAGGGTGTCAGGCCGCAGTAAGCACAGTTACGCAGGGTGTCAGGCCGCAGTAAGCACAGTTACGCAGGGTGTCAGGCCGCAGTAAGCACAGTTACGCAGGGTGTCAGGCCGCAGTAAGCACAGTTACGCAGGGTGTCAGGCCGCAGTAAGCACAGTTACGCAGGGTGTCAGGCCGCAGTAAGCACAGTTACGCAGGGTGTCAGGCCGCAGTAAGCACAGTTACGCAGGGTGTCAGGCCGCAGTAAGCACAGTTACGCAGGGTGTCAGGCCGCAGTAAGCACAGTTACGCAGGGTGTCAGGCCGCAGTAAGCACAGTTACGCAGGGTGTCAGGCCGCAGTAAGCACAGTTACGCAGGGTGTCAGGCCGCAGTAAGCACAGTTACGCAGGGTGTCAGGCCGCAGTAAGCACAGTTACGCAGGGTGTCAGGCCGCAGTAAGCACAGTTACGCAGGGTGTCAGGCCGCAGTAAGCACAGTTACGCAGGGTGTCAGGCCGCAGTAAGCACAGTTACGCAGGGTGTCAGGCCGCAGTAAGCACAGTTACGCAGGGTGTCAGGCCGCAGTAAGCACAGTTACGCAGGGTGTCAGGCCGCAGTAAGCACAGTTACGCAGGGTGTCAGGCCGCAGTAAGCACAGTTACGCAGGGTGTCAGGCCGCAGTAAGCACAGTTACGCAGGGTGTCAGGCCGCAGTAAGCACAGTTACGCAGGGTGTCAGGCCGCAGTAAGCACAGTTACGCAGGGTGTCAGGCCGCAGTAAGCACAGTTACGCAGGGTGTCAGGCCGCAGTAAGCACAGTTACGCAGGGTGTCAGGCCGCAGTAAGCACAGTTACGCAGGGTGTCAGGCCGCAGTAAGCACAGTTACGCAGGGTGTCAGGCCGCAGTAAGCACAGTTACGCAGGGTGTCAGGCCGCAGTAAGCACAGTTACGCAGGGTGTCAGGCCGCAGTAAGCACAGTTACGCAGGGTGTCAGGCCGCAGTAAGCACAGTTACGCAGGGTGTCAGGCCGCAGTAAGCACAGTTACGCAGGGTGTCAGGCCGCAGTAAGCACAGTTACGCAGGGTGTCAGGCCGCAGTAAGCACAGTTACGCAGGGTGTCAGGCCGCAGTAAGCACAGTTACGCAGGGTGTCAGGCCGCAGTAAGCACAGTTACGCAGGGTGTCAGGCAGCAGTAAGCACAGTTACGCAGGGTGTCAGGCAGCAGTAAGCACAGTTACGCAGGGTGTCAGGCAGCAGTAAGCACAGTTACGCAGGGTGTCAGGCAGCAGTAAGCACAGTTACGCAGGGTGTCAGGCAGCAGTAAGCACAGTTACGCAGGGTGTCAGGCAGCAGTAAGCACAGTTACGCAGGGTGTCAGGCAGCAGTAAGCACAGTTACGCAGGGTGTCAGGCAGCAGTAAGCACAATTACGCAGGGTGTCAGGCAGCAGTAAGCACAGTTACGCAGGGTGTCAGGCAGCAGTAAGCACAGTTACGCAGGGTGTCAGGCCGCAGTACAGACAGCTATTACACAGGGTGTCAGGCAGCAGTACACAACTGTACATGGTCCTGGGTAAAATAGTTATGTAGAGTGTCATGCATAGCCCATAGTGATGTAGGGAGTCAAGTGCTAGTAACGTGACACAGGGCATCAGGCAGCACATAGTCCTGCAGGGCATCAGGCAGCACATAGTCCTGCAGGGCATCAGGCAGCACATAGTCCTGCAGGGCATCAGGCAGCACATAGTCCTGCAGGGCATCAGGCAGCACATAGTCCTGCAGGGCATCAGGCAGCACATAGTCCTGCAGGGCATCAGGCAGCACATAGTCCTGCAGGGCATCAGGCAGCACAGTCCTGCAGGGTATCAGGCAGCACAGTCCTGCAGGGTATCAGGCAGCACATAGTCCTGCAGGGCATCAGGCAGCACATAGTCCTGCAGGGCATCAGGCAGCACATAGTCCTGCAGGGCATCAGGCAGCACATAGTCCTGCAGGGCATCAGGCAGCACATAGTCCTGCAGGGCATCAGGCAGCACATAGTCCTGCAGGGCATCAGGCAGCACATAGTCCTGCAGGGCATCAGGCAGCACATAGTCCTGCAGGGCATCAGGCAGCACATAGTCCTGCAGGGCATCAGGCAGCACATAGTCCTGCAGGGCATCAGGCAGCACATAGTCCTGCAGGGCATCAGGCAGCACATAGTCCTGCAGGGCATCAGGCAGCACATAGTCCTGCAGGGCATCAGGCAGCACATAGCCCTGCAGGGCATCAGGCAGCACATAGCCCTGCAGGGCATCAGGCAGCACATAGCCCTGCAGGGCATCAGGCAGCACATAGCCCTGCAGGGCATCAGGCAGCACATAGCCCTGCAGGGCATCAGGCAGCACATAGTCCAGCAGTGTATCAGGTAGCACATAGTCTTGCAGGGTATCAGGCAGCACAGAGTGATAGGGTGTCAGGCTGCACACAGTGATGTACAGTGTAAGGCACAGCACATAGTGCTGCAGGGTGTCGGGCACTCACCCACTCTCCCGCATGACATTGCTGTCCCCGCAGTCACACGCTCCCCCCGCCTGGCTGCGGAACATGTTGAAGTCATGGCCTTGGTGCTCCCCTTGCTGGAAGCAGTCGGCACACAGGGACATGCAGGGGGAGATGCCGCACGTCCGGCAGCGGTAGGCCACGAAGTTGGCAGTCCACACCAGGCCGCACAGGGTGGCGTTGTCATAGCTGCGCACCGCCCGGCAGAAGTCCTCGAAGTTGTCCCCTCCGGCCAGCAGTGAGCGGCACCAGTCCAGCGCCTCCCCCGGTGGCCGCTCCGCACACAGCACCCAGCCCAGCAGCTCGTCCAGCTCCGCCCGCTCCCCGCGCCTCAGCTCACTCTGCAGCCGGGAAGCCGTGGCATCCCTATCCCGGCTCAGCGGCGCCTCTGCCGCCATCATGACTGACTGACCGCCGCTGCTCACTGCTTGTGTGCCGAGTACGGAGCTGCTTCCGCGCTCTCGCGAGATCTCCACCGCCTCCTGTCATCTGCCCGGCGAGAGCGCCGCTCACATGCTGCACGGAGTAGTGACAGCTCCAAAGCAGCAGCGTGTGTGACGGCAGCAGTGTGGAGACGCTATCACTGACAGAATAGTCACCTGTACATTACTATACATGCACTGATGAGGATCAAACAATCCGAAACAGCCTGTATGCATGTTGGATTATTATGGCTCTGTACACATTAACAAGCTGACACATCATTGCATTCCAGCGGTTCTGGAGGTGTGTTTAGCTTCTAAGGGTACAATGGTTAATTTGCATATATTCAGCAGTGGTGCTCTGGGAGACATCTCGAGCTCACTCTAACCTGAATTATCGCAAATTCTTTCTGTTTTAGGAAAGCAAACTTTTGTTTTTCTTAACATCTTAGTAAGGGGGCTTTTAGGACCATTGTAGTCCCTTACACACCCCAATGAGTTCTGGGTCACCATGAGCTTGCTGGTTAGTCTGTGCCTCTCGGATTTACAAGCCCTACTCCATAGAGCCAAATTAATCCATGCCATGCACTGATGAGGATCAAATAATCTGAAACAGTCTGTATGCATGTTGGTTTATTATGGCTCTGTACACATTAACAAGCTGACACATCATTGCATTCCAGCGGTTCTGGAGGTGTGTTTAGCTTTTAAGGGTACAATGGTTAATTTGCATATATTCAGCAGTGGTGCCTGGGAGACATCTCAAGCTCACTCTAACCTGAATTATCGCAAATTCTTTCTGTTTTAGGAAAGCAAACTTTTGTTTTACATTACTATACACTGTCAGAATGATCACTGCGTTATTGTACGCTGCTATCTATCTAAACATTCACAGATATCTACAGCATTTACTAGTAGTATTCATACTTAAAGGGAACAAGTTCCAAAAAATAAGTTAACTTACCTGGGACTTCCCCCAGACCCCTGTAGACTGTAGACGTCCTGTGCCTGCGCCTTCACTCACATCTCCCCTAACCCTAAGGGCTGGTTCAGACGGAGGTTTGCGGAGCGTTTACCGCAAGCGTTCGGAACGTCACGGTAAACGCTCGCATTCAAGTGAATGAGAGCGTTTACACCGAGCTTTTGCGCGCATTTACACGATCGCGCCGTTCGGGTCCCGATTTTCGCTAGTGTTCGAGCTGCCCCTGGAAGCAACATGTAGCTTCCAGGGGGCGGCCAACCGCGGCGGCTAATGTCCCCCTAGGGGAGGAAAAAATGCGACCGCATTGGAACGCGACGCGAAGGCTACTGAAGCCTGACCGTGCAGCCGCCGCAAAGCCCCCAAACGTGACGCCATGCAGACATCCGTCTGAACCAGCCCTAACCCTCCTGCTATGCGTTTAATAGAGAATGTAGGCTCATTCGACCGGTAGGTTGTTTCGTCAGAACACCGGCCCTCCGCCATGACTTAGTTTTGTTTTCAGCAGTACGCGTCTTCGCTCACGTTCCCGTCCCTTTGGCCGTCTAGCACCTGTGCAGTACGTGTAACATGTGGGTATGAAAGTATGTGTAGTACTATGTATGTACACAGGGCCGACACCAGAAATTTTGGGGCCCCTCACACATGATCAGGCCTGGGCCCCCTCACTGGTTGCTGTGCCACCCACTGGTCACCCTACCCCCGTGTCCATGCGCTGCGGCGAAAATTGTGCATGGCTCCGACACTGAAGAAAGTGGCATGCACAGCACGATGCGGCAAAAAGTGGGCGTGGGCGTGGCATGTTGTGGGTGGAGCCAGATACTAGCAAAATACAGGTAGTCCCCGGTTAACAAATGAGATCGGGACTTGTAGGACCGTTCTTATCCTTTCTCTTTTGTTCCCCTTTTTTCTTCCTGTACCTCTTTTGTCCCCCTCTGTCTCACCTCAGTTTGTGCCTCTTTTGTGTCCCTCTGTGTGACATCATGTTCCCGTCTCATCTCTTTACTCCTGTGCCTCTTTTGTCCGCCTCTGTTCCCCCTGTGCCCCCTTTGTTTTCCTGTGTTACCTCTTGTTCCCTTCTGTCTCAGCTTGTCCCCCTGCCCTAGCCAGGCATAGGTGACCCCAGTATAGGTATCCAGGCATAGGTGCCCCAGTATAGGTAGCCAGGTATAGGTTCCCCAGTATAAATAGCCAGCTATAGGTGGTGCCCCAGTATAGGTAGCCTGGTGTAGATACCCCCAGTATAGGTAGCCTGGTGTAGATGCCTCCAGTATAGGTAGCCTGGTATAGCTGGTGCCCCAGTATAGGCCAGCAAGATAAAGGTGCCCCAGTATAGATATTCAACTATAGGTGGTGCCCCGGTATAGGTAGCTTGGTATATTTGCCCTCAGTATAGGAAGCCTGGTATGGGTGATGCATCAGTATAGGTTAGCCAGGTACAGGTGCCCCCAGTATAGGTAGCAAGCTATTGGTGCCCCAGTATAAGTAGCCAGGTATAGGTGGTGCCCCAGTATAGGTAGCCAGGTATAGGTGGTGCCCCAGTATAGGTAGCTAGGTATAGGTGGTTCCAGCCCCAGTATAGGTAGCTAGGTATAGGTGGTGGCCCAATATAGGTATCTAGGTATAGGTGGTTCCAGCCCCAGTATAGGTAGCTAGGGATAGGTGGTTCTAGCCCCAGTATAGGTAGCCAGGTATAGGTGGTGCCCTTAGTAAAGGTAGCCAAGTACAGGTGGTGCCCCAGTATAGGTAGCCAGGTATAGGTGGTAGCCCAGTATAGGTAGCCTGTAGCCAGATATAGGTGGTGCCCCAGTATAGAAAGTCCACTGTAGTGGGCTCACTCATCTGCTCCCCACGTTCAAGCGCTGATGTCACTCTTCTCTCAGTGCTGGAATGCGGTGTGCTGGTTAGTGAGCCACAGACCCGCAGCCAGCACATGCGGCCTTCCCAGTGCTTTGGGGGGCCCAGGGCCCCTCACTGCAGTGTCAGTTGTCCCCCCCCCCCCCCCCTTGATGGCTGCCCTGTATGTACACTGTGCAAGCGCAAGACGGCTACAGCGCAAGCACATGATCAGGGACGCACGCGTCCAGAGCCGCGCAGGCGCACTGCTTAGCGACTCGCCGAAAACAAAACTGAGCCACGGCGGGGGAACAGGTGATCAGTGAGCAACAGCTCGGGCGCAGGACCTCTGCAGGGGGCTGGGGGAATCCACAGGTAATTAAAACTTTAATTCAGTTAAGGTTCCCTTTAACAGGTACTGAAAACTGGAATATCATTGCAACTTCAAACACTTGTTGTGGAGAACTAATGTGTTTCTGTTTAAAAGAAAAAAAAATGTATGCAGGACCAGGACAAGGTTCTCCAGCACCGGAGGCGGAGATTACAAAGTGTGTCCCCCCCCCCCCGAATTGTGCCTGCCCTAGTATAGATAGCAGCAGTGGCATAGCTAAGGAGCTTCGGGCCCCAGTGCAAGTTTTACATTGGGCCCCCAAGCATTCTATACATAACAATTCATATGAGGCAATAAAACCTGCCAAGGACATCCACAATATGGGAGGTTTAAAGTGTATCTGAAACGGGTAGACTGTTCCTTATTTATACTTACCTGGGGGGGTTGGGCTCCCTCGTTGTCCTCTCCGGCCGCTTCGTTGTCCCAGTAGTGCATCCGGTAACTTCTTAAATCAGGGCAGTCGTAGAGTACCGTGCATGCATGGCCCGGCGCGTGAATTATCCCATCCGCAGGAGCGTGACGGCGGCACATGCAGCCAGGCCATTCATGCACAGAAAACTACAACCAAAGAAGATACCCACGATCCTCATGGGGCTGGAAGAAGCCCCAGGTAAATATAAATACACTGTTTTTTGAAATCTCAAATTCCCTTTAAGCCGGAGAGGGGAACAGTTTGTAAATTATTACCACTATTCAAAGCATATGTAGAAGTGATCAGTAGCAGGATAGCACCACTGAAGAGCTAATACTGCGTTTGAGGGAGAGCCCCTAGTGGGTTCCTCTTGTCCAAGGACCCCGGTGTAATCGCAACTGCTGCATCCCCTATTGCTATGACACTGGGTAGCAGATTTGTTGCAAAATCAACAAATTGATTTGTTAATTAAAAAAAAGTCAATGTGAAGCCAATGTAAATGAAAAAAAAAGTCAGATACTCATCTATGGAGAGGGAAGACTCTTGATCTCAAATCTGCAGCCTCCATAAACCCTCAGAAGGCTTTGGAAGCCCTCCTGTCCAGTAGTGCTTCCAAAGTCAGGGGGCTCTGTACTGCACATGCACGATTGCACAGTATGGAGCTGCCTGAACTCGGGGACACGAGGGCTTATGAAGCGTTCTGAGGATCCCCAAAGGCATATAAGGCGTATTTTAGCAGTTGTTAAATACCTGCAACAGGGGTAAAAGCGCTGGAAGGAGGCTCTATGGAATCCCGAGCCTTCCCTCTCCATAGCTAAGTATCTGACTTTTTTTTTTTTTTTACTTTACCTTACATTAACTGTAGACCAGAAGGCAATGGGCTCTATTTACAATCAATTTCCGCATGCGGAAATGCACTTGTGGTAAATTCCCGACTGAAATGAGACCATCTTGACATTCACAAAATTGCACGCATGAACATTTACCGCATGCGTAAAATTCTGCGCATTAATTATCCGCATGCGTAAAAAATGCAGTAAAAGTCCGCAAAAATCAAAATTCACAAAAAAAAAGGGGGTGCCTTATTTCTGACTTAACTACCGATTTTTTATCACCTCCTAGTACTTGGTGATATATTTCGCTTCCCATTGACTTAAATGGAGTCTGGAGCCTTGAGTGCTGTGTTTGCTGCACTTTTTTTTTTGGACAAGTTTTTTATGCCACTTTTTTTCCGCATGGTTTCTGCATGGTTACTATGTAATTACGCATGTTTCCCAAAAAAAATTTACGCATTGTTCCCGCATGCAGGAAACATGCGGAACATTTTTAGTGAATGTGGAAAAAATGTGGAAATTATCACTGGCGGTAATATAGCGGTAAAAAATGTCTTACCGTATGTGTGATTGTGAATAGAGCCCAAGGTCGTAGCCAGCACCGGGCCGCCTATGAGGCGGGGTGAGGCAGGTTCCTCAGGCAACGGAAGTGGGGGGTGCCCGCCTGGCCGTGGGGGGGGGGGCGCCAAGCTGGAGGGGGTAGAAGCGAGGAAGGGGGGGCAGCGGGCACAGTTGTGGGGAGGGGGGTTGGGCACCCTCTCCCTCACCTGGGTCCCCCCGGTTCGCACTCCCCCTCCAGCTATCAGCGGTGTGTCTAAGTGTTAGCCAGGCAGCGGGCGGGGAAACAATGACTCGCCTGCTTCCGTTCCAGTGCTGCGTTCCACCGCTCATCACTTCCTGCAATTCCGCCTACTGTACTGTGGAAATACAGTGGGCGGCATTGTAGGAAGTGACGCAACCGGTGGAACGCAGCGCTAGATCACGGAAGGAGGAGAGTCATCGCTTCCCTGCCCGCTGCCTGATACTTGTACACAGCGCTAATAGCTGGAGGGGGAGCACAGACCAGGGGGACCCAGGAGAGGGCCCCCCCCCGGTCTGTGCCCGCTGCCCCCCCTTCCTGGCTGCTACCCCCTCCAGGCTACCTATAGTGTGGGCAATTATACTACCTATGAGGAAGGGGGGAGGAGGCGGCATCCTCACAGATTGCCTCAGACTGCAAAAAGTCTAGAACCGGCCCTGGTCTTAGCATATGCACATAACCTATATAGCTTTAATGGACTAGGGAGGGGTCGATGTTCCCTCAAGCTGGGAGAGGACTGGGACCTTTTGGCCTGGGGGGATAACACAAACTAGAGGCCCGTTTCACGCCATCCCCAGCCCAAAGCCATATCTTTCTTGTGTGCAAATTTTCAAATTGTGATGACTAACAGCCCCAGACACATGCACACTCTGATGCCTAACCCCATTTCTCCGCACAATCTACCTGTCTGTGTCTGATGCCTAACCTTAAAGGAGTTATCAGGCTTTTTTTTTTTATAAAAATAAGTGCTACTTACCCAGGGCTCGTCCAGCCCCAAGCTCCCAGCATGTCCCTCGCCGCAGCTCTGCAGTCAGCTGTTCGCTGCCGCTGCCTCCCAGCCCCCGGCGATGACGTCAGGCCGACTGCGCCTGTGCGAGCGGCGCTGTCAATCACCGCCACATGGACCAGAGCTTCTGTGCAGACGCAGAACTACTGCGCCTTCGCAGTACACTCCGGTCCACGTGGCGGTGATTGACAGTGCTGCTTACACAGGCGCAGTACAGGCCGACATCCAGGTTGGACTGGTGCCATCGCTGGGGACTGGGAGGCAACGGCAGCAAATGGCTGACTGCAGAGCTGCGGCGAGGGACATGCTGGGAGCGTGGGGCTGGAGGAAGCCCCAGGTAAGTAGCACTTATTTCATTAAAAATGCCTGATAACTCTTTTAAACACCCCCCCCCCACACACACACACACACACACACTCACAAACCTACCTACCTGGTGATGCCTAACCCCACTCCTGCCCACCCACCATACAAACTACTTGTCTGACACCTACCCCCCCCCCCCCCCCTCCAACTACCTGTTTGACAGTGCCTAACTGCCTGCCTCCCCCCTCCCCTGCCGCCAATCACACCACAAGAAGAAAAAACGTTCCCCCTCAGGCCAGGGTCAGAATGAGGATGATTATCACACAAAAAAAACCTCAGAGGGCACTGGCCTGGGCAGAGAATTGAATTTGACAGCAGTAGCAGGCAGGCAGCAAAGTGTGAGTAACTCAGCGACAAGAAGGGAGAAGAAGTACAGAAACAAAATTTATAAAAACCACCTTCTCCTCTGGCGACCTGGACCCGACCTCCTCTATCCTCCTGTCTCCTCAGTCCTACACCTCCTCCTCCTCCACAGCAGCAAGCAGCTATAGGTGGCATCTCCGACTCCCAGGCCCCCGAGTGTCCGACTCCTCCAGCCAGGACAGCCAGCCACTCGTAGACGCAGCTCCAGGCCCCCAGCCCCCCCAGCACAGAAAGCTGAAGAGTGAGACAGCTCACTCCGACGACACCTCAGGCACAGCAGCACAGGGAAGGACTGTGTCCGACTCCTCCAGTCAGGCCAGCCAGCCACTCGTAGCCACAGCTCCAGGCCCCCAGCCCCCCCAGCACAGAAAGCTGAAGAGTGAGACAGCTCACTCCGATGACACCGCAGGCACAGCAGCACATTGCGGGCGGCAATGGCTCCAAGCGGGGGGCGGAGTCAAGCAGGGTCAACCCACCGGGCCGGAGAGGACCTAAGCTATTTGTGTCCTTGTGCCGCTCACATCCACCGCAGGCGCAGCCACGCACAAGGGCACACCACGGCCGGCCGCCTCAGCCCCTTCTCTGATTGGATACTTCAACTTGCCGGGAAATATTGCGCGAGGTTGCGATCCCCACTGCGAACCTGTCACCTGTGGTATGTCTGCGGCCGCTGCGTATAGCAGTGGCTGGCCCTAATTACTTAAGATTCGGGCGGCCCGGGGGGCAATTGCCCCCCGTCCCCCTGGGCCAGTCCTCCCCTGGAGGCGGAGATCTCAGACTTTCTGTGATGAGACACAGTTTGTAAAGATCAGATTTGCATCATTTCCACCCACTTGAATTCTTTATTTTAATAAAAAATGATGACCTCCTCATCTCCCTGCACCTGCAGATATGAAACATTCAAATATTTTAGCTCATTCTGTGGTGAATTGACATAATTTCAGCTGTCAGAATTAATGTACACATTGCTAACGCTAATACACTTTTGCTAAGATTCCTGTGATACTCGTTCCTTGGTATTTTGGTTCTTTCTACCCTCCTTTAATAATAGCAAGATGTACGGTGGAGGCAGAAGTCTCCCACCCGCCTGGACATACGATGGGAAAGGGGGGTTTGAAAGTAGAAAGAAGGGGGAAAGTTTTGCAGGGAGCTCCGTGAGCCAAAGTTATGCCCGAGTGCAAGGGATATGGAGGCTGCCATATCTATTTTATTTTAAACCACACCAGTTGCCTGGTATTCTGCTGATCTTTCTTGCTTAAAGAGGATCTGTAACATCAAAAGATCCCCTGGGGGGTACTCACCTCGGGTGGGGGAATCCTCCGGATCCTAATGAGGCTTCCCACGCCGTCCTCTGTCCCACGGGGGTCTCGCTGCAGCCCTCCGTACAAGATGACGTCATTATTTACCTTCCCGGCTCCTGCGCAGGCGCTCTGACGGCTGTCGGCTCCGAACTACACGGAAATACCCGATCGCCGTCGGGTCTGCTCTACTGCGCAGGCGCAAGTTTCCGGCGCCTGCGCAATAGAGCGGACCCGACTGAGATCGGGTATTTCCGTCTACTTCGGAGCGGAAAGCAGCCACAGCGCCCCCGCTGGAGCCAGCAAAGCTAAATATTGATTTTACAGTCGGATCTGTCGCCGGCTGTTCGGAGGGCTGCAGCGAGACCCCCATGGGACAGAGGACGGCATGGGAAGCCTCATTAGGATCCGGAGGCTTCCCCCACCCGAGGTGAGTACCCCCCAGGAGATGTTTTTGAGGTTACAGAGTCTCTTTAAGTAGTGTCTGAATCACACACCTGAAACAAGTAAGCAACTAATCCAGTCATACAGCAGTCAGGACACCTGAAAATGCATGTTTGTTTAGGATCTAAGGCTTAAAGTATTAGACGCAGAGGATCAGCAGGACAGCCAGGCCATTTGCATTGCTTAAAGAGAATCTGTACTGTACTATTCTTACAATAAAAAGCATACCATTCTATTCCTTATGTTCTCCTGGGCCCCTCTGTGCTGTTTCTGCCTCTCCTTGCTGCAATCCTGGCTTGTGATTGACTTTTTTATGCAGTGTTCACAAACAAAAGACATAGCAAGTGATACGCTGAGAGTAGCTCAGTGTGTGTCATACAGGGTGTCCAGAGGGCTTGGAGAGGGTGTGTATAGCTTCTATCCAATCACAAGCAGCACAGCACATTCCAGCCTGACTGCCTCAGCCCAACAGAGCCGACAGAGGAGAGAAGATTAGATCATATACCAGAGATAATACAGCCACTGTGCAACTAGGAAAGGCTGCAGTAAGACAGAGCACATTAGAACAGCTATAGGAACATATAGGATAGAAGAAATAAGGTTACAAACTTTGTTACAGAGTCTCTTTAAAAGAAATGTATATGGAAGTTTCCATATTTCTCTCCCTACAGGTGTGCAGAGCAGACTACATTCAGTATCCATGTCTGAATGTCCATGAGAAATGAACATGAAGGTGGTGGCCCTCGTGTGGCCAAAAGCAGTAATGCATTTGTGTATTCATTTGACCTCAACTAGATTCATTTTTACTGCAAGTACTATATTTATGTTATGCCCCAGATCCTGAAAAAGCTATGAGACAACAAAATTAGTGAATATACAGTAGCTTTTTCAGGCAATCCATTAGTATTCAAACTAGATTAGGCCATCGATTGTATTAAAGAGACACTGTAACATCAAAAATATCCCCTGGGGGGTACTCACCTCGGGTGGGGGAAGCCTCGGGATCCTAATGAGGCTTCCCACGCCATCCTCTGTCCCACGGGGCTCTCGCTGCAGCCCTCCGAGCAGCCGCCGACAGACCCGACTGTCAATTCAATATTTACCTTTGCTGGCTCCAGCGGGTGCGCTGTGGCTGCTTTCGGCTCCGAAGTAGACGGAAATACCCGATCTCCGTCGGGTCCGCTCTACTGCGCAGGCGCCGGAGACTTGCGCCTGCGCAGTAGAGCAGACCCGACGGCGATCGGGTATTTCTGCCTACTTCGGAGCCGACAGCCGTCAGAGCGCCTGCGCAGGAGCCAGGAAGGTAAATATTGACGTCACCGCTGTACAGAGGGCTGCAGCGAGACCCCTGAGGGACGGAGGACCGTGTGGGAAGCCTCATTAGGATCCTGAGGCTTCCCCCACCCGAGGTGAGTACCCCCAGGGGACGTTTTGACGTTAAAGATTCTATTTAAAATACACCTATGATTTTATTCATTAAAAGTAAATATATAATACAACAAAAAATTAGCAGAAAAATAAATAAAATGACATTCATTCATCTGAAGGGCAAACTCTGCGTTACAAAGGGTGCATCCATCTTCTGCTGTCCAGAGCTTGATCAGTAGACAATCAAACAATTTGTATACATTTTAAAGATATCCATATATCTAGCCCGCTGTTTGGGTATCACCCTGGACTCTGCATTCTCCTACACTCCCCACATCCAAAACCTCACAAAGTCCTGCAACTTCCACCTTCGCAACATCTGAAGGATTCGCCCTTTCCTGACCTCTGCCACCACCAAACTTCTTATCCATACCCTCATAATTTCCCACCTTGACAACTGCAATGCCCTCCTGTCAGGTCTCCCTATGACCCGAATTGCCCTGCTGCAGTCCATCATGAATGCGGCAGCAAGAATTATCCACTCCTCCTATCGTTCCACACATGGCGGCTCCTCTCTGTGTCTGACCTACAAATCTGTCCACAAGACCTGTCTAACCTACATTTCCGATCTTACTCAGGGGTACACACCTAGCCGCTCACTCCGCTTCTCCAATGAACTTCGCCTGACCATCCCCGCGCATCACCCAGAGCAGAATTGGTTGCAGAGACATATCCCGATTGGAAATTTTAGATGCGGAAATTGCAATTACTGTGGGCAGTTTAAAACTGGAAAGAGCGCAAGGTTTGGCGCAAAAAAACATTTACTTTAAACAGTTCTTGCATTGCCGATCTAAAAATATTGTATATGCGATATTCTGCTCGTGTAATCGGTTTTATATAGGGCAAACCACTCGCATGATTTGCACTCGTTTTCAGGAATACGTGAATTCCATTGTGACAGGTATGGGTGCAGGCAGATTTATTATCCACATGCGTGAGTGCCACAATGGAAGCGCAGATTCTTTGCGATTTATGGGCTTAAAGCAGATTCCCACCCCTCATAGAGGGGGTAATCATGAACAAATACTGCTTCAATATGAAGCAAGACTGATCTCTGAAACTGGAGCATGTGGTCCTTTAGGGCTAAATGAAAGGAACGAACTTCATTGTTTCCTTACAAAGTATTGATGTGATTATTTCACTGTGCCTCCTGATGTGTTCCTTTGTACATATGCATTCTTTTTTCTTTTGTTCATAAAGTTTATTTGTACCCAATTAATGTCTATTTCTCTAGACGGTTGTGTCCCCTTGTACACTTCGGTGCTTGGTTTATGATCACCATGGCGTGGTTCGGGTAAACGTGGTTCGGGTAAATTTCTCCGCCATTTGTCTGTGGGTTTAGCTTTGGGTAGGCAGGCAGGGTAGTTCTCTCTCCAGCCAGGCTAGCCAGGGTCCCCCCAGTCATTGTGTCGCTGCTGGGAACAGTAGTACACCGCTCACCCACACTATATAGCATTGTGTTTACTGCCACTCTGTGTCTCTGCTGGGAACAGTAGTACACCGCTCACCCACCACTGTATAGCATTGTGCTCTGTGTCGCTGCTGGGAATAGTAGTACACCGCTCACCCACCACTGTATAGCATTGTGTTTACTGCCACTCTGTGTCTCTGCTGGGAACAGTAGTACACCGCTCACCCACCACTGTATAGCATTGTGCTCTGTGTCGCTGCTGGGAATAGTAGTACACCGCTCACCCACCACTGTATAGCATTGTGTTTACTGCGACTCTGTGTCTCTGCTGGGAACAGTAGTACACCGCTCACCCACCACTGTATAGCATTGTGCTCTGTGTCGCTGCTGGGAATAGTAGTACACCGCTCACCCACCACTGTATAGCATTGTGCTCTGTGTCGCTGCTGGGAACAGTAGTACACCGCTCACCCACCACTGTATAGCATTGTGTTTACTGCCACTCTGTGTCTCTGCTGGGAACAGTAGTACACCGCTCACCCACCACTGTATAGCATTGTGCTCTGTGTCGCTGCTGGGAATAGTAGTACACCGCTCACCCACCACTGTATAGCATTGTGCTCTGTGTCGCTGCTGGGAACAGTAGTACACCGCTCACCCACCACTGTATAGCATTGTGCTCTGTGTCACTGCTGGGAACAGAAGTACACCGCTCACCCACCACTGTATAGCATTGTGCTCTGTGTCGCTGCTGGGAACAGTAGTACACCGCTCACCCACCACTGTATAGCATTGTGCTCTGTGTCGCTGCTGGGAATAGTAGTACACCGCTCACCCACCACTGTATAGCATTGTGCTCTGTGTCGCTGCTGGGAACAGTAGTACACCGCTCACCCACCACTGTATAGCATTGTGCTCTGTGTCGCTGCTGGAAACAGTAGTACACCGCTCACCCACCACTATATAGCATTGTGCTCTGTGTCGCTGCTGGGAACAGTAGTACACCGCTCACCCACACGATATAGCATTGTGTTTACTGCCACTCTGTGTACACTGCTCACCCACCACTGCATAGCATTGTGTTTACTGCCACTCTGTGTCTCTGCTGGGAACAGTAGTACAGCGCTCACCCGCCACTGTATAGCATTTCTGTACTGCCACTGTACTGCTGCCAGTCAGTGTGTACTTTAAGGATAAGTGAAATGAAGAAGAAATCCTGTGAAAGAGGGAGGGGCAAGGGAAGAGGTGTTTCCCCTGACGGTTCACGTACAGGCCACAGTGGAGCACCGAAGAAAACCCACTCAATACCGCCCATGTTGTTCAGGAAATCAACCCTCACAAATCCAAAAGAACAGGACCAGATAATTAATTGGATGACCTCTCAAGCGTCCAGCAGTGGGTTAAGCAGCACCAGCACATCACGCACGAGGTCCGAGTCCTCAGCCAGTTACAAGGAGCCAGTGGGCACAATGCTGACACAACCGGCAGCGACACCACGCCCACAACTGCCAAATAACCAGTCCGAAGAATTTCCTCAGGACACAATGGGGTATTCCCAGCGCAACAAACTTCCACCTTTCAAAGGTCAATGGAACAGCCAGAAATGTTGTGCCCGGATTCACAACCATTTACTGTGGGAAATGCACCGCGCACTGAAATGCAAGGTGAGTCCGAGGACTTTGAAACCCAAATCCCAGAGCAAGTTGGGCAGGAGGGGTTTCAATTGCAGGAGGTCGGCCGAGAAGATCTGGAAGACGACATTGGAGTGAGCTGCGCAGAGGTTGTTCTGGGGAGCTCTACTCCACGGCGGCGGCCCACAATCACATATGACGAGTTTGAGGAGATGGAAGAGGAGGAGGGTATGGACAATGTGGACACAGACCCAGATTTTGAATGTGAAGGAGAACATCGCCGTCGTAGCAGCACAGATGAGTCTGTTGAAGAACCCACTGCTGCACGAGTTCGCCTTGTGCCACAAGGTAGGCGGCGCGAAATTTCAGGCACCACAAGCGTGGAAGTTCAAGTGAGACGCAAAAGAGGCGCAAACAGAAATCGCCAGCAAGGCAGGTGCTCCAAAGTCTAGCCTTTTGTAACGATTGTGGAATCATCTCCATGATCAGCGCACCAGACGTGCGCTGACACGGCGGATTTCCTCCACAAGCGTATAAATTTGCAGGAACCCAGAAGTAGGTGCAATACACCTGCAGAGGGAAATTCCTGACGGCAGGTGGAGCTGTGGAGTGCAGAGGAACAGCTCCTCTGCTCTACCACACACGCCAGACAGGAATTGTACGAAGGGAAGAACTGTAATCGCAAGAGAAGCGATTGAGAGTGAGCACAGAGACAGATTGTGTGTGTGTGCATAAAACTAGTCGCCAACCCGCGACTGTGCACACACCACAGCAGATACGAAGCAGGAACGTGATCGCGAGAGGTGCGATCGCCAAGCGTGACACAAGGCTACAGCAAGGCGGAGCACGAGAGTAGCAAAGGCACAGCATATCATACAATGAGGAAATATGGAAAATAACAAACGCTAGCTAACCGCGAACACCGCACTCATTCGCAACAGTGCACGCGGTTACGCACGGTCTCCACGTGATAAGCACAATAGAGACAAGCACGCCTAACTAACCATCGACAGACAAACATGAAACAGAGGACGCGAACGCTTGCTTAACGGTTACCTCACCGAGCCTCCAGCAAGCGTCCGTAGCAGATAAGACAGACACACGAAAACAGGGACAAGCGAGAGATAGGATCCACAGCACTAGCGAGAAGCGAGTGCGATCCAGGTAGATGAGCGTAATGACCTAATTACGATTTTGCGAAATTTCGCGTAATTAGTGTAATTACGATTATGGCCGTAAGTACATAATCGTAATGAAGAAGGATTTCGCGAAATTTCGCGTAAGCGTAATTTTCGCGTAATTTTCGCATTACAGTCGTATCATGCCGTAATTTCGCATTAAACGCTACCGTAATTTCGCGTTAAACCGTAACGCTCCGTATAATATAAAAAAGCCGCCGACTTTAAGGGTTAATAGCAAAGCCCCCTTAAATGTTAAGAGCCTCAAATTTGGAGAATATATTAAGGAGATCAGGAGGAATAAGAGGAAAAAATTTTTTTTCAAAAAGACCTTATAGTTTTTGAGAAAATCGATGTTAAAGTTTCAAAGGAAAAATGTAAACATTTAAAAACCCGCCGACTTTAACGGTTAATAGCAAAGCCTGCTTAAAGTTTAGGAACACCAAATTCCCAGGGTATACTAAGGGGATTAGTGGGAATAAGAGGAAAAAAAATTTTTTCAAAAAGACCTTATAGTTTTTGAGAAAATCGATTTTTAAGTTTCAAGGGCGAAAATGTCTTTTAAATGTGGAAAATGTCAGTTTTTTTTGCACAGGTAACAATAGTGTATTATTTTCATAGATTCCCCCAAGTGGGAAGAGTTTTACTTACTTCGTTCTGAGTGTGGGAAATATAAAAAAAAAACGACGTGGGGTCCCCCCTCCCAGACCTCTTTAACCCCTTGTCCCCCATGCAGGCTGGGATAGCCAGAATGCGGAGCACCGGCCGCGTGGGGCTCCGCACCCTGACTATACCAGCCCGCATGGTCCATGGATTGGGGGGTCTCGGAAGGGGAGGGGCAGCCAAGCTTTCCCCTCCCCCTCCGAGCCCTTGTCCAATCCAAGGACAAGGGGCTCTTCTCCACCTCCGATGGGCGGTGGAGGTGGAGGCCGCGATTTCCTGGGGGGGAGGTTCATGGTGGAATCTGGGAGTCCCCTTTAAAAAGGGGTCCCCCAGATGCCCACCCCCCCTCCCAGGAGAAATGAGTATAGAGGTACTTGTACCCCATACCCATTTCCTTTAAGAGTTAAAGTAAATAAACACACAGACACTTAGAAAAAGTATTTTAATTGAACAAAAAACATAACCACGAAAAAAGTCCTTTAATATTCTTAATTAACCATTAATACTTACCTGTCCCTTTAAATAAATGATCCCTCGCAATATCCTCGGAAATGTTCTATCAGTTACAATGTAACAAAGTTATTACAATGTATCAACTTTGTTACATTGTAACTACGCCGCACCCGACGTCACTCACCGCCGCCGCCGCCACCGCGTCTGCGCTGCAGGACCCGACAGAGCTCTGAGCTATAGCTCAGAGCTCTCTAAGCATCTTTGTATTTGGGCTCCAAGGAGCCCCATTGGTCCTTAGCAGACCAATGGGGTTCCTTCTGATTTGAAGGAACCCCATTGGTCTGCTAAGGACCAATGGGGCTCCTTGGAGCCCAAATACAAAGATGCTTTAGAGAGCTCTGAGCTATAGCTCAGAGCTCTGTCGGGTCCGTGCAGGACGCTAAGTCCCCGCCGGCTCCGCTGCCCTCCCCGCCTCTCCCACATGTCACCCACATGTCACCCACATGTGGGTGACATGTGGGTGACACATGTGGGTGACATGTGGGTGACAGATGTGGGCGGGGTGGACAGCGGGAGCTGCGGGGACTTAGCGTCCTGCACGGACGCGTATGCGGCGGCTGAGCGGCGAGTGGCGTCGGGTGCGGCGTAGTTACAATGTAACAAAGTTGATACATTGTAATAACTTTGTTACATTGTAACTGATAGAACATTTCCGAGGATATTGCGAGGGATCATTTATTTAAAGGGACAGGTAAGTATTAATGGTTAATTAAGAATAATGCGAAATTACGGCATGATACGAAACGCGAAATTTCGCGTTGAAAATTACGCTTACGGTATTTTCAATTACGATTTTAATGGCAATTTCGCTACGCTAATTTCGCATCGTAATCGCAAATTTCGCATGCGTAATTATAGTAATGCGAAATTACGAAAATTTCAGCTCAACTCTAGGTACAGAGTAGCAGAACAGAAGGATCCACAGCACTAGCGAAAAGTGGCTAGCGCGATCCCAGGAGACAGAACAGAAGGATCCCCAGCGCTAGCGAAAGTAGCTAGCGCGATCCCAGGAGACAGAACAGAAGGATCCCCAGCACTAGCGAAAAGTGGCTAGCGTGATCCCAGGAGACAGAACAGAAGGATCCCCAGCACTAGCGAAAAGTGGCTAGCGCGATCCGAGGAGACAGAACAGAAAGATCCCCAGCGCTAGCGAAAAGTGGCTAGCGCGATCCAGAGAGGCAGAACAGAAGAGATAGCTGGTGGCAACCGCTGCACCAGCTATGCTCCAAGAACAGAGATCAGAACGACTTCCTATCGACCACCGCTGGGACAGGACAATCGCAACAGACAAACAAAACAGATAAACAATCCTAACTGCAATTACTCTAAGATAACTTCAACAAGAAGTAGCATGGCTGACACTCTCTAGGAGTGTGTACTACAAAGCCTGAAGGAATGACCAGCAAAGGACTGTGGGTAATCCCAACCTTTATACTGCCAGTCATCACAGGAGGCAGGTAGGGGATTTGCATAACGAATGTATGCAAATTCCTCAGGAGCAATCTGCAGAACTGACAGAATGTCTTTCTTAAAGAGACCTGCAGAATGCAGACGTGAACAGTGATCAAAACGCTGCCTGTCTGCACAGGCAGCTGAGAAGATTCTCACACCTTTCTTTGAAGACTGCAGTGAGGATGGTACCATGGTGATTTGCAAGGTGTGCAAGACCCGCCTGAGCAGGGGGAAAAATATTAACAACCTCTCCACCACCAGCATGACCCGCCACATGGTATCCAAACATCCCACTCTGTGGGCAAACGCGGCAGGACAGGGTACCAGCAACACTGCCTCCCTTGGGGTCACCAGACTCACCACCAGACCCTCCTCAGCAGCAGCAGTAGCCCAGCCATTGCGCGGTTCACAACAACATTCACAAACATCAGACGACGCTGACACTGTCACTTTCCGGAATAGTGCTCTTGAGGTCTCCCAGTCTTCATCAAACACAACAACCAGCCGTTTTAGTGTGCAGCCCTACGGTTCAGTTGTCTGTCACGGAGATGCTTGAGCGCAAGAGGAAATTGCCAGCAAATGACCCCCGGGCCGTGGCACTAACAGCCAGCATAGCCAAGCTTCTGGCCTGCGAAATGCTGCCATATCGAGTGGTGGAGACAAACAGCTTCAAGGGCATGATGTCAGTGGCCATCCCACGTTACATGGTTCCCAGCCGCTACCACTTTGCGCTCTCTGCAGTGCCTGAGTTGCATGAGCACGTGGTCAGCAAAATAACCCGAAGCTTGAAGAATGCCGTTGCCTGCAAGGTTCACCTCACCACTGACACCTGGATGAGTGCGTTCGGCCAGGGTCGATACATCTCCCTTACCGCGCACTGGGTGAACCTTGTGGAGCCTGGCAGCGATTCCTCACCTGCTACGGCGCGGGTGTTGCCCACGCCGCAAACAGCTGCACCGCCGTCCCTCCCACTGGATAACAACAGCAGCACCTACCTCTCTGACTCCTTCTCCTCCAACCAGGGCCGGCCCGCCCATGAGGCGGGGTGAGGCGGGTTCCTCAGGCGGCAGGAAGTGGAGGGGCGGCACCAGATGAATGGCTGTGACTGAGCGGGGGGGGAGCCAGAGCCGCGGTGAGGGCAGCCCGACCTCTCCCTCCCTCTCCCCGGGCCGCCCTCCATGCTCCCCCCTCGGACTTTAGGCAGCAGAGTTAGCGCGCAGGGAAGCGCTGCTGTACACAGTCACAGCCTGTTACTCACCTCCCTGGATCCGATCGCCGCTCCCGCCCTGCTGGTCTCCTCTCTGCCTAGCCGGCTGATACACACGCGGCTGCTTCCTGTGTAAACAGGAAGCAGCCGCGTGTGTAATGTATCAGCGGCTACATTGCAGAGAGGAGACCAGCAGGGCGGGAGCGGCGATCGGATCCAGGGAGGTGAGTAACAGGCTGTGACTGTGTACAGCAGCGCTTCCCTGCGCGCTAACTCTGCTGCCTAAAGTCCGAGGGGGGAGCATGGAGGGCGGCCCGGGGAGAGGGAGGGAGAGGTCGGGCTGCCCTCACCGCGGCTCCGGCTCCCCCCTCCGCCATTATGAGGGGGCACCTACCTGGGCAAGCTACCTATCTATCCTATACTGGGGGGCACCTACCTAATCTAATCTGTTTTGGGGGCAGCTACCTATCTATCCTGTACTGGGGGGCTCCTACCTAATCTAACCTGTTTTGGGGGCAGCTACCTAACTATCCTATACTGGGGGGCACCTACCTAATCTAACCTGTACTGGGGCAGCTACCTATCTATCCTATACTGGGGGGCACCTACCTAATCTAACCTATACTGGGGGCCAGCTACCTATCTATCCTATACTGGGGGGCAGCTACCTATCTAACCTATACTGGGGGGGGCAGCTACCTATCTATCCTATACTGGGGGGCACCTACCTAATCTAACCTATACTGGGGGCCAGCTACCTATCTATCCTATACTGGGGGGCACCTACCTAATCTAACCTATACTGGGGGCCAGCTACCTATCTATCCTATACTGGGGGGCAGCTACCTATCTAACCTATACTGGGGGGCAGCTACCTATCTATCCTATACTGGGGGGCAGCTACCTATCTAACCTATACTGGGGGGCAGCTACCTATCTATCCTATACTGGGGGGCACCTACCTAATCTAACCTGTACTAGGGGCAGCTACCTATCTATCCTATACTGGGGGGCACCTACCTAATCTAACCTATACTGGGGGCCAGCTACCTATCTAACCTATACTGGGGGGCAGCTACCTATCTAACCTATACTGGGGGGCAGCTACCTATCTAACCTATACTGGGGGGCAGCTACCTATCTATCCTATACTGGGGGGCAGCTACCTATCTAACCTACACTGGGGGGCAGCTACCTATCTAACCTACACTGGGGGGCAGCTACCTATCTAACCTACACTGGGGGGCAGCTACCTATCTAACCTATACTGGGGGCAGCTACCTATCTATCCTATACTGGGGGGCACCTACCTAATCTAACCTGTACTGGGGGCAGCTACCTATCTATCCTATACTGGGGGGCACCTACCTAATCTAACCTGTACTGGGGGGCAGCTACCTATCTAACCTATACTGGGGGCAGCTACCTATCTATCCTATACTGGGGGGCACCTACCTAATCTAACCTGTACTGGGGGCAGCTACCTATCTATCCTATACTGGGGGGCACCTACCTAATCTAACCTGTACTGGGGGGCAGCTACCTATCTAACCTATGCTGGGGGGCAGCTACCTATCTAACCTATACTGGGGGCAGCTACCTATCTATCCTATACTGGGGGGCACCTACCTAATCTAACCTGTACTGGGGGCAGCTACCTATCTATCCTATACTGGGGGGCACCTACCTAATCTAACCTGTACTGGGGGGCAGCTACCTATCTAACCTATGCTGGGGGGCAGCTACCTATCTAACCTATGCTGGGGGGCAGCTACCTGTCTAACCTATGCTGGGGGCAGCTACCTATCTAATCTATACTGGGGGCACCTACCTAATCTAACCTGTACTGGGGGCACCTACCTAATCTAACCTATACTGAAGGGCAGCGACCTAATCTAACCTATACTGGGGGGAAGCTACCTATCTAACCTATACTGGGGGCACTTATCTAACCTGTATTGGGGGCACCTACCTACCTAGCTAGCCTATACAGGTGGCAACTATACTGGGTACCTATACTGGGGGCACCTACCTAACTAACCTATACTGGGGGTACCTACCTATCTAACCTATGCTGGGGGCAACTATACTGGCTACCTATATTGGAGGCACCTACCTAGCTAACCTGTACTGGGGGCACCTACTTATCTAACTTATACCGGGGGGGGGGGGGGGTGCCTGCCTATCTAACATACTGGGGGCAACTATACTGGCTACCTATACTGGAGGCAACTACCTGGCTAACCTATACTGGGGGCAACTTTACTGGCTCACCCATGCCTGGCCACCTATACTCTGGGGGGACCTATAGCTGGTTACCTATACCGGGGGGGGGCGCAATTTTTACACCCTCGCCCTGGGTGCATTTTAGCCTAGAAACTGCACTGTTGCCGCCGGCCTCCGAGTCCGATGACTCTGAGCTCTGCGGCCGCTCCTGTCTCCTCCAAGGCTGCATGCTGGTGACGCTGCCTAGTGCCTAAGCCTGCTGATTTGATGGCGGCGGCTGCCGCCCGCTCTGCTGCCCTGGCTGCGGCTGATTGTCACGGTCAGTCACTGAGCAGCGAGCGCCGCCGACGTGTCGATAATGATGATAAGGCTGGCTGGCTGCCGCCGGCTGCCGCCGGCCGCCGCTCATGTTTTGTAGAAATATTGGGGGGGGGGGGGGGCGCCTTTACGATCTTTGCCTCAGGCAGCAGAAAGTCCAGGACCGGCCCTGCCTCCAACGCATCTCAAAGCTGTATCTCATCCGGAAACGCTAACCCAGCAGCAGTAGGATCGTGGAAGCAGTGCAGCACAGCTGTTGGCATGCGTCAGCAAGCGTTGCTGAAGCTGATCTGCCTTGGGGATAAGCAGCACACAGGGGAGGAAATTTGGAGGGGAATAAAGGAACAGACGGATTTGTGGCTGGCACCGCTGGACCTGAAACCGGGCATGGTTGTGTGTGATAATGGGAGTAATCTCATTCGCGCTTTAAGGTTGGCTAAGCTGACACACATCACTTGCCTGGCGCACGTGATGAACCTAGTAGTTTAGCGGTTCCTGAGGACATACCCAGGCGTGGCCGATCTTCTGTTGAAGGTGCGACGAGTGGCCAAACATTGTAGAAATTCCAGTACTGCTTCGGGGGCACTCGCCAAGATGCAGGAGCGCTTCAATCTCCCCCACCATCGCTTGCTGTGTGATGTCCCTACGCGCTGGAATTCTACGTTGCACATGCTAGCCCGCTTTTGCGAGCAGAAGAGTGCAGTGGTCCAGTACATGACGGCGCAGTACCGAGGCGCATCCGGACAGCTGCCAAGCTTCTGTGGATCCGATTGGGCCAACATGTTGGACCTCTGCCAAGTCCTCCAAAATTTTGAGCAATCCACGTTGCTTGTGAGCAGTGACAATTCTTCAGTCAGCATTACCATACCACTGCTGTGTTTACTGAAGAAGTCAATGTTGAAAATCAAGGAAACAGCTGTCATGATGCAACTGGGGGAATCTGAAGGAGAAAACGATCAGCGTGATGATACCAACATTAGGCCATCTGCCTCAGGAAACGCTGGCCCCAGCAGCTATGACGAAGAAGAGGAGGAGGAACAGCTGGAGTTGGAGCAGAAATTTCATGACACCACTGACGAGGGCCAGAGCGGTGCACGTTGGACTTCCGCAATTCAGCGCGAATGGTCAGCAGAAGCAGACCAGGAAGAAGGTGACGACTATGATGCATCACAACAACTATCACAACGCTCACAAGAGGATGATGAGGATTCTGGCAGGACTCTGGCACACATGGCTCAATTCATGCTAGACAGCATTGAACGCTACCCACGCATTGTGCGCATTCTGGACAACACCAATTACTGGGTTTATACCCTTCTGGATCCACGGTACAAACACAATGTTCCAAAACTGCTTGAAGAAAGAATCAGACAGGTCAAAATGGAAGAATACCAGCAGGCCCTTGTGGAGACTTTAGAGAGGAGATTGACATCCTCCCCCTCCTCTAGCCAGTTGTACGCCGACAGACTGACTTCCGCAAACCCAGGACGACCAGGAGGGCAGCAAACAACACAAGCCGCAGCTAGTGCCCAAAAGGGAATGGTATCGGCAGTGTCCTTGGAGTGGGAAAATTTTCTGACACCCATGCAGCAGCCCACAGAACAGCAAGCGTGCAGATCCACCTCCAACACCGATCGCCTGGAGAAGATGGTCAAAGACTACATGTCAGATGGCGTAGCTGTGTTGAACAATCCATCTGCACCCTTCAACTATTGGGTATCGAAGCTAGACACCTGGCACGAACTGGCAATGTACGCAATAGAGGTGCTGGCTTGCCCGGCAGCCAGCGTTATGTCGGAACGCTGTTTCAGTGCTGCCGGAGGCATCGTCACAGATCAGCGTATCCGCCTCTCCACAGAAAATGCAGACCGTCTGACTCAAATTAAAATGAATCAATCCTGGATTGGAAACGACTACGCAACACTCCCGGACCCCAACCAAGTAACAAGAACAATGAACATCTGTGATGGGTTAGCGTTACCGGTCCCTTTTCCTGGAACCTCTCATCTGTATTACATTTATGACTGCATGCCGACAAAAAGCAAATTGCTATCCGCATGCTTCTTGTCCTCATGCAAGGCCTGGGTTGTTGTGTCTCAAAGCGTGGCCTTCTCCTCCTGCGCCGCCCTCCTCCTGTTCCATCACGTGTGCTGCTGCTGGGTTAGCGTTACCGGTCCCTTTTCCTGGAACCTCTCATCTGTATTACATTTATGACTGCATGCCGACAAAAAGCATGTTAACTGTGCAAAGAAAACAGACAGCTCGAACACCCGAACATCGCGGCCATGTTCGGCCTGTTTGGCCCGAACCCGAACATCTAGATGTTCGCCCAACACTAGCTTTGCTGACCGCGTACAAGGCGGTAAGTGAAATCATTAAATACTGAATCGTACTTGGGTCAGGTTGTTCTCTTTATTGGCCTCTGAGGAAGCTTTGGTTAAAGCGAAACACCTGTCAGGCCTCCCTCACCCCCACTGTGTACCCTGATGTATCGTGCCACCATGGATTAAAGGTACCTTCTTTTGCAACGATTAGTGCCTCACTCACTCTTCTTTCAACAAATGCATTGATTGCCTCCGAGTGCACAATTGGGCATGAAGTACATAATCCGGTGAACCCAGCATCTCTTTGGCTAACATCTAGTTCCAGTCTTCCTTCTCTTATATACTGCATCACCCAGTCCCATGCACGCCTCCAGGACTTCTCAAGAGCTGCTCCGACACTATGAAACTTCCTACCTCCACTTATTAGGGCAGCCCCCTCCTTCAACATCTTCAAGACGGCCCTCAAAACTCACCTTTTCACTTTGGCCTATCACCCCTCAATGGTGCTCTAAACCCGGAGTGGAACTCTGGTCCCCTACCTCTTGTGTCCCTACCTTTCCCTCTAGATTGTAAGCCTTCGGCAGAGTCCTCCTCCCTGTGTGCCCTACCTGATCACACACCTCCAATACCGTACACCCCTCCTATGGATCTGTGTGAACTCGACTTGCCTAATCTCCTTGCTCCCATCCAATGACGGACTAAGCATTACCTTGTACTTTTATTGTGCTGCGTGATCTGGTGTTTCTTGTATTCCTGTATTGTCTTAGGCCCGGTTCACATTAGCGGTGAGCGGAACGTATACTGTACAAACGGACCGGTGTACGAACATATCCAATGTTAAACCAATGGATCCATTTACATCCATCCGCTTGTATGGATCCGTTGTCAGTTCAAAGGACAAAAAAATGCAGCAGGACCTTATTTCCCGGACCGTTGTGCCCAGCGGACCGGAAACGGAAGGTTTTGCAGCTACATAGGAGCAAATAGAAAACGGACAGTTTACAGCACACTGGCTGTAAAAACTCACAGTTTTTACCTTATCCTGATGGCCGGATCCGTATGGCCAGATCCGTGAAAAAAATTCAAATGTGAACTGGGACTTATTGCTGAATGTCACCCCTTAATATTGTCTGTAACTTTAACTAATGTCCAGCACTGCATAATATGTTGGAGCTTTATAAATACAATAATTAAATAAATAAATTTAGCGATGTATGGGCAGATCGGCCAGAAGACAGATCTCTCCCTGATCAAATCTGATCAGAGAAAGATCTGTTGAATTCCCAATACACCACAGGCATATCAATTTTTAGCATGAAATCTCTCAGGAATCGGACTTGTGATGATGCCTCTGACACCCCAAATGTTAATGTGCCCCCCAGTGCCCGTGCATTAAAATCTCTCACCTGTCCAGCCACCACGAGTCCAGCTGCTCCTTCTTCCATTTTCTGAGGCTTTCCCTGTCCCACTCACAGTTCCAGCACTGGGACCCCTCTGAATCTATCTGGCAAGGGCTTGTGGAATAGGTTTGTGTGGCTATGCTCATGTCCTTGCGTGGTTTCAAACAGGAGGCACGTTTGCAGTTTGGAAAAAATCTCAAACCGCTGGTGTGCACCATCCCACTGAAATACATTAGCCAAGCGTATTTACAGGCGGATGCGGCCGGCGGATTGCACCTAAAACCGCTCATTGTGCACTAGGCCTTTCTCAACCTTTTTATCCTGAAGGAACCCTACAAATACTTTTTTAGGGGATTTCTAGGAACCCCTGCAAGTAATTTTTGGATCTCAAGGAACCCCTGAATTTATTAAATAGTATATAGTTAGCAATACAAATTCTTATTATTCCATAATTTTTGCAGGTTCCTTGCCAACCAAATGGAGGAAGACATCCAATTCTACCACTCCATCTTCCTGTTCGCCACCCGGTACTTCAGCAGCAAGGAAGACTTCAAGGAGGCCACCAAGACCCTCTTTAGATGGATGAGATTCCGGGCCTGGGTCAGTCATGAGGAGTGCCGCCATGTAAGTAAAAAAATCTAAATCCTAAACAGTAATCTGTCACCACTCAGCTGTACCTCTAGGGCCCGACATCTCTTCCTGCATATGTGTAAGCATGCAATGCAGGAGATGCCGGGCACTAGGGGGAAAGCTAAGCAGTGACAGGGGGGGGCACATTGCTGGACTATGGCGGAGAAGGTGAGATTATCACGGCTTCCACTGTACTCTGCATCAGTTCAGCTGGGGGGAACAGGACAGGGCATAGGATGCGGGCCACCAACATGACCAGAAAAACTTAATGAGAGAGGGAGAGGGAAACTTTATTGGGAAGGAGAGGGGAAACCATTAGACACCAGGGAAGTTTTATTGGAGGGAGGTGGCAACCACTAGCATCACAGAAGCTTTATTGGGGAGGGAGGGGGAAACCACTAAATACCAGGGATGCTCTATTCAGGTTTTCTTTAGCCTGTATCACTGGGAACAGAATGTGGGCACCCGACATGCGCCCATTCAAAATATTGGGAAGTGTGTCTATGGGGCACCCGATAGCATTTATTTGCAGCGGAATTACAGCTGAGGTGGTTAAGGTTAGTCGTCCATGGGGAGGGTTTTAAAGTTAGGCTTGTGCGGTGGCTAAGGTTAGGTGTGTGTGTGTGGGGGGGGGGGGATAAAGTTAAGCTTGCAGGTTTGGGGGGGGCACTTAAATTGGATCTCCAGCCTAAAATTAAAATCCAGTAGTCTTCCTGTAAAAGAAAGCTATAGTTACCTGCGCTGCCTTGTCCCTCAAAGCCGTCCTGAAGAGCCCGAATCACCCGACTTCTGGCACGTGGCCCTACCTCCCCAATCTGTGCAATGCAGAATATAAAACATGTTGAATATTCTTTTTTTATGAACATCTAACATACAGTATATGTTTATTTAATTCTTTTAGGTCATGAAGAGAATGAGTCTTCCGATATGGAGAAGAAAGCGAATGGTCCATCATGGCCTGGCCACTCGGCGTTCCAGGATGACCACAGAGGAACGCACTGCTATGGAACCAGGGAGCGGATATGTCTGTGACCAGTGTTCTAGGTCCAGGCCCCGCTCCTGGTGTTGCATCATGCAGTGATTGTTACCTCTTGCCAGGGCAGTTGCAGCTCCTGTCATCTCCATCCATGTCCTGCAACTCTTTCCATCCTGTCCAGCGACTTCCATCACCTGCAGTGAAGTCATTCATGCAGGCTCTGACATGGAACCCACCATCAACCACCTCATACAGCTTCTTCCATCTCATGCAGCTCCTGAGAGTTCATCCATCCGCTGTCATCTGCACCTACCATCTTTCTGCCGCAGTGTCTGTCAGCGTTTCCGTCTCCTCCGGCTCCTGGCTTTTCCTACATTCTTACTCATTTCCTGCAGGTTCTGTCATCACCTGCAGTGAGCGACTTCTGCAGCTATCACCTGCAGCTCCTATCTATTCCTGCAGTGCCTGTCATCAACTGCAGTGAGCGACTTCTGCAGCTATCACCTGCAGCTCCTAACTTTACCTGCAGTGGCTCCTCTACTGCAGTGAGCGACTCCTTCAATTCATTTCCTGCAGTGCCTGTCATCTCTTGCAGTGAACTTCTACTTTAATTCATTTCCTGCAGTGCCTGTCATCTCTTGCAGTGAACTTCTACTTTAATTCATTTCCTGCAGTGACTCCTCCACTGCAGTGAGCGACTCATTCAATTAATTTCGTGCAGTGCCTGTCATCTCTTGCAGTGAACCTCTCCTTTAATTCATGTTCTGCAGTGTCTGTCATCTCCTGCAGTAAGTGTCTCCTTTGTCCACCGTCATCGATTACAGCCCCAGCCACCTTCAAACATCATCGCTTGCAGCTCCTTCCATCTTGTACCATCTTTGCTTGCACCTCCTGCCACCTTGAACAATCTTTTTTTTACAATCCCAGCCAATGCATGTTCCACCATCATTGCTTTAAGCTCCTACCATCTTGAACCACCTTTGCTTGCAGCTCCTGCCATCTTGAACCATCTTTGCTTGCAACTCCTGCCATCTTGAACCATCTATGCTTGCAGCTCCTGCCTTCTTTACCATCTTTTCTTACAGTCCCAGCCATGTTCCACCATCATTGCTAGCAGCTCCTACCATCTTCTGCATACATTGTATCCGAACTCATACAGAGGCAATGGGCTACAGGGAAAGGGGGGAGGGGGGGTTAGTGTTAGAAAAGGCGATGTGAAGGCTAGCGTTAGGATTAGTGAGGAGGGAGGTTAGTGTTAGGAGAAGAGAGGAGAAGGCTAATATTAGGAATCGAGAGGGGGAAGGTTAGTGTTAGGAGAGGGGAAGGCTAGTGTTAGGAGTGGAGAGGGGGGTAAGTGTTAGAAGAGGGGAAGGCTAGTGTTAGAGTGGAGAGGAGGGAGGTTAGTGTAAGGAGAGGAGATGTTGGAGGTTAGTGTTAGGAGTGGAGAAGGGGTAGGTTACAGTTAGGAAAGGAGAAGGCTAGTGTTAGGATTAGATAGGGAGGAGGTTAAGGGTAGGAGAGGAGAAGGCTAGTGTTAGGAGTAGAGAGGGTGAGGTTAGTGTTAGGAGAGGGGAAGGCTAGTGCTAAGAATGGAGACTTGGAGTTAGTGGTTGGAGAGGAGAAGGCTAGTGTTAGGTGTAGAAAGGGTGAGGTTAGTGTTAGGAGAGGGGAAGGCTTGTGTAAAGAGTGGAGAGTGGGTGTTAGTGTTAGGAGAGGAGAAGACTAATGTTAAGAGTGGAGGGGGTTAGTGTTAAGAGAGGAGAGGAAAGGGGAAGGATATTGTAAGGGGAGGAGAGGAGAAGGCTAGTGTAAGGGGAGGAGAAGGCTAGTGTGAGGAGTGAAGAGGGGGAAGGTTAGTGTGAGAAGTGGAAAGGGTGGAGTTTAGTGTTAGGAGTGGAGAGGGTAAGGCAAGTGTTGGAGAGGAGAGAGGGTGAGGTTAGTGTTAGGAGAATGGAAGGCTATTGTTAGGAATGGATTGGGGGGGGGGTTAGTGTTAGGGGAGGAGAGGGGAAGGCTATTGTTAGGAGTTGAGAGGGGGAGGCTATTATTTAGAGTGCAGAAGGGGGAAGTTAGTGTTCGAAGAGGAGAGGGAAAAGCTAGAGTTTAGAGAGAAGAGGAGAAGACTAGTGTTAGGAGTAGAGTTGGCGAGAGGTTAGTGTTAGGAGAGGGGAAGGCTAGTGTTAGGAGTAGAGAGGGTGAGGTTAGTGTTAGGAGAGGAGAAGGCTAGTGTTAGGAGTAGAGAAGGTGATGTTAGTGTTAGGAGAGGGGAAGGCTAGTGTTAGTGTAGAGAGGGGGGATGTTAGTGTTAGGAGAGAAAGCTAGTGTTAGGGGAGGACAGGGGAAGGATAGTGTTAAAAGTAAAGAAGGGGAAGGTTAGTGTTAGGAGAGGAAAGGGTGGAGGTTAGTATTTGAAAAGGAGAGGGGAAGGCTAGTGTTAGGAATGGAGAGGAGGTAGGTTAGTGTTAGGAGAGGGGAAGGCTAGTGTTAGGAGTAGATGGGGGCATAGTGTTAGGAGAGGAGAGGTGGGAAGTTAGTGTTAGGAGTAGGGAGGGGGTGGTTAGTGTTAGATAGGAGAAGGCTAGAGTTAGAAGTAGAGAGGGGGTAGGTTAGTGTTAGGAGAGGTTGATGCTAGTGTTAGGAGTAGATGGGGGGGGGGGATAGAGTTAGTAGTGGAGAGGAGGGAGGTTAGTGTCAAGAGAGGGGAAGGCTAGTGTAAGGAGTGGAGAGGGGGGTTAGTGTTAGGAGAGGAGAAGGCTAGTGTTAGGAGTGGGAGGGGGGGGTAGTGTTAGGAGAGGAGAGGGGTGGTATTGCTTAAAGGCATATTGTAACTAGTGATGACTAGCACCAATCAGAGTAGGCCAGCATAGTGTAGTGTAGGGACCCGCCCCAAAAGAGTCTACCGTGACGTGGTGGGTGGGCTTACAATCCTACTGCTCAAAAGGTGATACTTTTCACCAGTTGGATTAACCAAAAGACTCTTGATGTTTGGATCACTAACAATTTTTTTCCCTACAGTGACAATGCACAGCTTCATTTTTTTGAAATGATCCTGGGAATCACATAAGGCCACCAGGAATCCACTGTGACCACCTCCTAGCCATGAAGTCTGGGCCTCTATAAGCTCTGCAGCCCACAGTCGATGCATCTTTGGTGCAGTTCTTTACTCAACTGAAGGTGCATCACTAGTTGGCTGTAAAATGAATTGAGAACTCAACTTCACAGCTACAATTGCCTCAGAGCTCTCCCAAAAACCAGCTGATCTCTTCTTCCCAAATAAGGTGATATTATTGAATAATTACAGTGAAATGCGAAATTTTGGGCAACCATGTTACAGTAATTGTCATGATTTTCCTGTATAAATTGTTGGTTGTTACAATAAAAAAATGTCAGTTAAATATATCATATAGGAGACACACACAGTGATATGTGAGAAGTGAAATGAAGTGGATTGGATTTACAGAAAGTGTGCAATAATTGTTTAAACCAAATTAGGCAGGTGCATACATTTGGGCACCACAAAAAAATAAATAAAATCAATATTTAGTAAATCCTGCTTTTGCAGAAATTACAGCCTCTAAACACTTCCTGTAGGTTCCAATGAGGGTCTGGATTCTGGTTAAAGGTATTTTGGACCATTCCTCTTTACTAAACATCTGTAGTTCATTCAGGTTTGATGGCTTCCAAGCATGGACAGGTCTCTTTAACTCACACCACAGATTGTCAATTATACCCAGGTACTTGTTCCTCTGAATAAATGTCTTAGTAGATTTTGAGCAGTGTTTAGGGTCGTTGTCTTGTTGAAAGATCCAGCTCCGGTGCAGCTTCAGCTTTGTCACTGATTCCTGGACATTGGTCTCCAGAATCTACTGATACTGTGTGGAATCCATGCGCCCCTCATCTTTGACAAGATTCCCAGTCCCTGCACTGGCCACTAGAGATGGCTCGAACCTCCGATTTTAGATTCACGAACCTCAAACGCGAACTTCTGCAAAAGTTTGTGAACATGCAAACTTTTCGAACCGCAATAGACTTCAAAGGGCAGGCGAACTTTCAAAACTTCAAACATGAATTCTGGCCACAAAAGTGATGGAAAAGATGATTCAAGGGGTCTAACACCTGGAGGGGGGCATGGCGGAGTGGGATACACGCCAAAAGTCAAAAGGAAAATTACAGATTTGACACACAGCAGGGTGTTAAGGGCAGAAATCACATTGCATGCTAAATTGGAGGCATACTGTACAGTATGTATTCATTTCAAATGTTAATATGAAGAAAAACTAGTGATGATAGATAAGACCAGTGTGGTTAGAATTCTACAATTACATCTTTTTCTTATGAATTTTTAGTGGTATGTAGGCTGGGGGTAGGGTGAACGATTTTCGGTTTTAAACCAAAAATCGTGATCAGAGCCAAGACGATATTCAGATCGTCAAAGCAGTGGTTTTCACAGCCACCGCCTACTCTGCTCCCAGCCCCATCCTCTAGTAAATTCTAATCTCATTTGGAGCCACAACCGGAGAAGGAATAGCTGTGATGGCGGCTGGGGGTGGGTCCCGCCTCTCAGGCTCATTGCGGCCAATCAATGTGAGAGATCGCGGAAAAGCCGCCGCGAGTGCTACTGAGCAGACGGGTGATTCCGCGTCCAGTGCGGCGGTTTGCACACGGAAGCGGGTGTCTGGCGGCAGAGCGGGACGCGGAAAAGCCGCCGCATGCAGCAACAGTCAGGCGGCTGATTCCGTGTCCAGCGCAGCGGTTTGCACGCAGCAGCATGCAGCTGGTGTGGCTGAGCCTGTTAGTTCACACAGGTTTAGAGCTACGCGCGCGCGTGCCAGAAGTCAGGACCTTTATGCCAGCAGGAGATGTGTCAGCTGATCAGGATGATCAGCTGATTCCTGCTGGACTCCTGATTGGCTGAGTGGTTCGGGTGGGGCGGCAGAGTCCTGCAACTATATATACAACTTGCTTGTCAGTTGCTGGTTGTCTGCCGTTGCGATCACTACGTGGAAGCACTCAGACCTTTAGTCAGATCCTACAGTGTGGGAATTCACACTTAGCCAGATTATTTGAATTGTATTCTGTGTTATACTTCAGACTAGTTCCAGGGTGCTGAGACTACGGACCTCACACCCAGTCTAGGGAATACTGTATTATCTGTGTATTCTTCAGACTAGTTCCAGGGTGCTGAGACCAAGGACCTCGCACTTAGATTAGGCATTGTTTGATATCTGTTATGACTTATTGCTTTTCTGACTACTCCTCTGTCTTCTGATTCGGTACCTCGCAATTCTGATATACCGTTGCCAGACCCTGCTTGCCTTGGATACAGCTTTCTGTCTTTGTACTTTATCTGTCAGTGTGTTACCGACCAGGCGTGCCCGACCTCGAGAGCTATCTCTCCCCTTAAGAGATAGTCTCCAGACCAGATAGTGACATCCACCTTCAGGTGTCACTCACTCCCTGGTCTTTCCTACCTCCAGCCTGACTCCTCCCCTTGGAGAGCCTCAGGCTGCTGAAAGGTTCCTGTGCCTTCCTGAGCAGTATTCCAGCACGCTGGTGCATTGCTCAAAGTATTACTGTTACACCAAACACTCACATACCTATAGGTGTCCAGAGGTTAGCAATATATCTGTATTATCGGTGATGCTGCAGATCATCAATAATCAGGTATATATCTGCATTTTTGGTGATACTGCAGATCACCAATGATCAGATTCTCTCTGCGTGCTGACACCAATCGTTACAATCAAGCTTTCTAAAAAGTTTGCACGGAGTACAAGTCGGGATGGAGACTACGCCCTCCACATGCCCGATAGACATGGAATGTATAACGAGGGGATGTTCCCCGCTCCTCCTGATCCTGGTGCTATTGCTCTGCCTGGCCGTCCTGAGCGCTGCTGGTGAGTGAAAGTGGCTGCCTGTACCTATGCTGTATATATAATAATTTATTTTTTTGTTTAGCGCTTTTCTCGTGTCGGACTCAAAGCGCGTGCGAGGCAGCCACTAGAGCGCACTCAGTAGGCAGTAGCAGTGTTAGGGAGTCTTGCTCAAAGAACTCCTTACTGAATAGGTGCTGGCTTACTGAATAGGAAGAGCCGAGATTTTAACCCAGGTCTCCTCCTTCAGAGGCAGAGCCCTTAACACTATCCAGCCACTACTCCTATATAACGACATACTACATGTACAGAGTAGAGATGGCCCGACCGGTTCGCAGGCCAACGGTTCCAGGCGAAGTTCGATTCGCCCCATAATGCTCCATTAGGGTCAGCTTTGACCCTCTACATCACAGTTAGCAGGCACATTGTAGCCAATCAGGCTACACTCAGCCCTGGAGCCACTCCCCCCCTTTATATAAGGCAGGCTCCACCGGCCATTACACTTACTCGTGTGCCTGCAATAGTCAGAGTAAGGTGAGCTGCTGCAGATTGTTTCTCCTAGGGAAAGATTAGTTAGGCTCTTGGCTTGTTAGCTTGCTCCTGGCTGAATCTTATTGCTGTAATAGCACCCACAACAGCTCTTTTCAGAGCTAATCTTGTTCTTGTGATCTATTTTCTTTTCTTCTGTGTGGCCCACTGACACTTGTGTTGCATAGACAGCCTTGATAATTTATACTGTGTGTGTTCCACTGCCAGCGGCCCAGCACATTCAGTGACTACCTGTGTGACACAGGTGCACATTTAATACCCAGTACTGCATATTTATTTATTTATTTATTGTATTTATAAAGCGCCAACATATTACGCAGCGCTGATATACCTAATACCTGTTTCAGAGGCCACTGAAGAAGCAGGTTATCCTGCGAAACAGCTGTTAGGCTGATCTTTACTGCATGTATATTTCTGAAGGTGTTGGGAGTATAGATTAAAGGTGACTACTTATGCAAATTGGTGCCCGGAAACCCTCTGTTCCTCTTTACACATACAATTGTCTGCCGGAGGCACAATTGCTCTCTGCACCTGCATCTCCCGACCTTCCAGGAGCTCATCTTGTGCCGATTTGTTTTCTTGTTCTTCTCTCCCTTTTGTGTTGAGTGAACCCACCTCACTGCATCTACCCACCTTTTGTGTTGAGTGAACCCACCTCACTGCATCTACCTAGCTGTTGTGTTGAGTGAACCCACCTCACTGCATATAACTACCTTTTGTGTTCAGTGAACCCACCTCACTGCATATAACTACATTTGTGTTGAGTGAACCCACCTCACTGCATATAACTACCTTTTGTGTTCAGTGAACCCACCTCACTGCATCTACCTACCTTTTGTGTTCAGTGAACCCACCTCACTGCATCTACCTACCTTTTGTGTTGCAGAAGGAAATGGCAGCGCTTCCAAACAGACGCTGCACCTGAATTGACTACCTGCACAAGTATGCAGAGCTCGACTAACGGGCAGGTTACACACCTTGCATTCAAAACAGGTACAGTAAAGGGGGCGTTAGCTTCAGCATAAGTTGTGCACAAATTATCCCTAATAGACTCTCCTACGGCGGTGAGAGTCTATTAGAGATAATTTGTGCACAACTTATGCTGAAGCTAACGCCCCCTTTACTGTACCTGTTTTGAATGCAAGGTGTGTAACCTGCCCGTTAGTCGAGCTCTGCATACTTGTGCAGGTAGTCAATTCAGGTGCAGCGTCTGTTTGGAAGCGCTGCCATTTCCTTCTGCTGTACAAAACTTAAGTATACTTCAGGCTAGCTGCCTCCAGGGGTGTCAGCTTGCATTCAAATTTTAGAATTTAGATTAGTGTTAGCACATAATTTGCATCTGATTTGTATTCAAGGTGTGTATTTAGCCCCAAGGGGCTGGGCATATCTCTGGAGCTTTCACTTCACTTGCAGCCTGTGAGCGCTGCCCATTGCTTGCTACCTTTTGTGTTGAGTGAACCCACCTCACTGCATCTACCCACCTTTCGTGTTGAGTGAACCCACCTCACTGCATCTACCTAGCTGTTGTGTTGAGTGAACCCACCTCACTGCATATAACTACCTTTTGTGTTCAGTGAACCCACCTCATTGTATCTACCTAGCTGTTGTGTTGAGTGAACCCACCTCACTGCATATAACTACCTTTTGTGTTCAGTGAACCCACCTCACTGCATCTACCTACCTTTTGTGTTCAGTGAACCCACCTCACTGCATCTACCTGCCTTTTGTGTTCAGTGAACCCACCTCACTGCATCTACCTACCTTTTGTGTTGAGTGAACCCACCTCACTGCATCTACCTACCTTTTGTGTTGAGTGAACCCACCTCACTGCATCTACCTACCTTTTGTGTTCAGTGAACCCATCTCACTGCATCTACCTAACTTTTGTGTTGAGTGAACCCACCTCACTGCATATAACTACCTTTGTGTTGAGTGAACCCACCTCACTGCATCTACCTACCTTTTGTGTTCAGTGAACCCACCTCACTGCATCTACCTACCTTTTGTGTTGAGTGAACCCACCTCACTGCATCTACCCACCTTTCGTGTTGAGTGAACCCACCTCACTGCATCTACCTAGCTGTTGTGTTGAGTGAACCCACCTGACTGCATCTACCTACCTTTTGTGTTGAGTGAACCCACCTCACTGCATCTACCTACCTTTTGTGTTCAGTGAACCCACCTCACTGCATCTACCTAGCTGTTGTGTTGAGTGAACCCACCTCACTGCATATAACTACCTTTTGTGTTCAGTGAACCCACCTCACTGCATCTACCTACCTTTTGTGTTCAGTGAACCCACCTCAATGCATATACCTACCTTTTGTGTTCAGTGAATCCACCTCACTGCATCTACCTACCTTTTGTGTTGAGTGAACCCACCTCACTGCATCTACCTACCTTTTGTAAGTGAACCCACCTCACTGCATCTACCTACTTTTTGTGTTCAGTGAACCCACCTCACTGCATCTACCTACCTTTTGTGTTAAGTGAACCCACCTCACTGCATATAACTACCTTTTGTGTTCAGTGAACCCACCTCACTGCATCTACCTACCTTTTGTGTTGAGTGAACCCACTTCACTGCATATAACTACCTTTTGTGTTGAGTGAACCCACCTCACTGCATCTACCCACCTTTTGTGTTGAGTGAACCCACATTACTGCATCTACCTAGCTGTTGTGTTCAGTGAACCAACCTCACTGCATCTACCTACCTTTTGTGTTTAGTGATCCCACCTCACTGCATCTACCTAGCTGCTGTGTTGAGTGAACCCACCTCACTGCATATAACTACCTGTTGTATTCAGTGAACCCACCTCACTGCATATAACTACCTTTTGTGTTCAGTGAACCCACCTCACTGCGTCTACCTACCTTATGTGTTGAGTGAACCCACCTCACTGCATATAACTACCTTTTGTGTTCAGTGTACCCACCTCCCTGCATCTACCTACCTTTTGTGTTCAGTGAACCCACCTCACTGCATCTACCTACCTTGTGTGTTCAGTAAACCCACCTCACTGCATATAACTACCTTTTGTGTTCAGTGAACCCACCTCACTTCATATACCTAGCATCCCCCCAAGATGGACAAAATGGACAAACCAGGTAAAGGAAGAGGTAGAGGCAGACCCAGAGGAAGGCCACCTGGCATCGGCAGGTCTGTGCGAGGTCATGTTGATGTGATTTCGTGTGGCCCTGGCCCAAAGTGCAGTGCTCAGAAGAAGGCACGTGCCATCACTTCCCAAGATTGTCAGGACAGTCAGTGAACCCACCTCACTGCATATAACTACCTTTTGTGTTCAGTGAACCCACCTCACTGCATCTACCTACCTTTTGTGTTCAGTGAACCCACCTCAATGCATATACCTACCTTTTGTGTTCAGTGAATCCACCTCACTGCATCTACCTACCTTTTGTGTTGAGTGAACCCACCTCACTGCATCTACCTACCTTTTGTGTTAAGTGAACCCACCTCACTGCATCTACCTACCTTTTGTGTTCAGTGAACCCACCTCACTGCATCTACCTACCTTTTGTGTTAAGTGAACCCACCTCACTGCATATAACTACCTTTTGTGTTCAGTGAACCCACCTCACTGCATCTACCTACCTTTTGTGTTGAGTAAACCCACTTCATTGCATATAACTACCTTTTGTGTTGAGTGAACCCACCTCACTGCATCTACCTACCTTTTGTATTCAGTGAACCCACCTCATTGCATATAACTACCTTTGTGTTCAGTGAACCCACCTCACTGCATCTACCTAGCTGTTGTGTTGAGTGAACCCACCTCACTGCATCTACCTACCTTTTGTGTTGAGTGAACCTACCTTACTGCATCTACCTAGCTGTTGTGTTGAGTGAACCAACCTCACTGCATCTACCTACCTTTTGTGTTTAGTGATCCCACCTCACTGCATCTACCTAGCTGTTGTGTTGAGTGAACCCACCTCACTGCATATAACTACCTTTTGTGTTGAGTGAACCCACCTCACTGCATCTACCTACCTTTTGTATTCAGTGAACCCACCTCACTGCATATAACTACCTTTGTGTTCAGTGAACCCACCTCACTGCATCTACCTAGCTGTTGTGTTGAGTGAACCCACCTCACTGCATCTACCTACCTTTTGTGTTGAGTGAACCTACCTTACTGCATCTACCTAGCTGTTGTGTTGAGTGAACCAACCTCACTGCATCTACCTACCTTTTGTGTTTAGTGATCCCACCTCACTGCATCTACCTAGCTGTTGTGTTGAGTGAACCCACCTCACTGCATATAACTACCTTTTGTGTTGAGTGAACCCACCTCACTGCATCTACCTACCTTTTGTATTCAGTGAACCCACCTCACTGCATATAACTACCTTTGTGTTCAGTGAACCCACCTCACTGCATCTACCTAGCTGTTGTGTTGAGTGAACCCACCTCACTGCATCTACCTACCTTTTGTGTTCAGTGAATGCACCTCACTGCATCTACCTACCTTTTGTGTTGAGTGAACCCACCTCACTGCATCTACCTACCTTTTGTGTTGAGTGAACCCACCTCACTGCATCTACCTACCTTTTGTGTTCAGTGAACCCACCTCACTGCATCTACCTACCTTTTGTGTTGAGTGAACCCACTTCACTGCATATAACTACCTTTTGTGTTGAGTGAACCCACCTCACTGCATCTACCTACCTTTTGTGTTTAGTGATCCCACCTCACTGCATCTACCTAGCTGTTGTGTTGAGTGAACCCACCTCACTGCATATAACTACCTTTTGTATTCAGTGAACCCACCTCACTGCATATAACTACCTTTTGTGTTCAGTGAACCCACCTCACTGCGTCTACCTACCTTATGTGTTGAGTGAACCCACCTCACTGCATATAACTACCTTTTGTGTTCAGTGAACCCACCTCCCTGCATCTACCTACCTTTTGTGTTCAGTGAACCCACCTCACTGCATCTACCTACCTTGTGTGTTCAGTGAACCCACCTCACTGCATATAACTACTTTTTGTGTTCAGTGAACCCACCTCACTTCATATACCTAGCATCCCCCCGAGATGGACAAAATGGACAAACCAGGTAAAGGAAGAGGTAGAGGCAGACCCAGAGGAAGGCCACCTGGCATCGGCAGGTCTGTGCGAGGTCATGTTGATGTGATTTCGTGTGGCCCTGGCCCAAAGTGCAGTGCTCAGAAGAAGGCACGTGCCATCACTTCCCAAGATTGTCAGGACAGTCAGTGAACCCACCTCACTGCATATAACTACCTTTTGTGTTCAGTGAACCCACCTCACTGCATCTACCTACCTTTTGTGTTCAGTGAACCCACCTCAATGCATATACCTACCTTTTGTGTTCAGTGAATCCACCTCACTGCATCTACCTACCTTTTGTGTTGAGTGAACCCACTTCATTGCATATAACTACCTTTTGTGTTGAGTGAACCCACCTCACTGCATCTACCCACCTTTTGTGTTGAGTGAACCTACCTTACTGCATCTACCTAGCTGTTGTGTTGAGTGAACCCACCTCACTGCATATAACTACTTTTTGTGTTGAGTGAACCCACCTCACTGCATCTACCTACCTTTTGTATTCAGTGAACCCACCTCACTGCATATAACTACCTTTGTGTTCAGTGAACCCACCTCACTGCATCTACCTAGCTGTTGTGTTGAGTGAACCCACCTCACTGCATCTACCTACCTTTTGTGTTCAGTGAATCCACCTCACTGCATCTACCTACCTTTTGTGTTGAGTGAACCCACCTCACTGCATCTACCTACCTTTTGTGTTGAGTGAACCCACCTCACTGCATCTACCTACCTTTTGTGTTCAGTGAACCCACCTCACTGCATCTACATACCTTTTGTGTTAAGTGAACCCACCTCACTGCATATAACTACCTTTTGTGTTCAGTGAACCCACCTCACTGCATCTACCTACCTTTTGGTTGAGTGAACCCACTTCACTGCATATAACTACCTTTTGTGTTGAGTGAACCCACCTCACTGCATCTACCCACCTTTTGTGTTGAGTGAACCCACCTTACTGCATCTACCTAGCTGTTGTGTTGAGTGAACCAACCTCACTGCATCTACCTACCTTTTGTGTTTAGTGATCCCACCTCACTGCATCTACCTAGCTGTTGTGTTGAGTGAACCCACCCCACTGCATATAACTACCTGTTGTATTCAGTGAACCCACCTCACTGCATATAACTACCTTTTGTGTTCAGTGAACCCACCTCACTGCGTCTACCTACCTTATGTGTTGAGTGAACCCACATCACTGCATATAACTACCTTTTGTGTTCAGTGAACCCACCTCCCTGCATCTACCTACCTTTTGTGTTCAGTGAACCCACCTCACTGCATCTACCTACCTTTTGTGTTCAGTGAACCCACCTCAATGCATATACCTACCTTTTGTGTTCAGTGAATCCACCTCACTGCATCTACCTACCTTTTGTGTTGAGTGAACCCACTTCATTGCATATAACTACCTTTTGTGTTGAGTGAACCCACCTCACTGCATCTACCCACCTTTTGTGTTGAGTGAACCTACCTTACTGCATCTACCTAGCTGTTGTGTTGAGTGAACCCACCTCACTGCATATAACTACTTTTTGTGTTGAGTGAACCCACCTCACTGCATCTACCTACCTTTTGTATTCAGTGAACCCACCTCACTGCATATAACTACCTTTGTGTTCAGTGAACCCACCTCACTGCATCTACCTAGCTGTTGTGTTGAGTGAACCCACCTCACTGCATCTACCTACCTTTTGTGTTCAGTGAATCCACCTCACTGCATCTACCTACCTTTTGTGTTGAGTGAACCCACCTCACTGCATCTACCTACCTTTTGTGTTGAGTGAACCCACCTCACTGCATCTACCTACCTTTTGTGTTCAGTGAACCCACCTCACTGCATCTACATACCTTTTGTGTTAAGTGAACCCACCTCACTGCATATAACTACCTTTTGTGTTCAGTGAACCCACCTCACTGCATCTACCTACCTTTTGGTTGAGTGAACCCACTTCACTGCATATAACTACCTTTTGTGTTGAGTGAACCCACCTCACTGCATCTACCCACCTTTTGTGTTGAGTGAACCCACCTTACTGCATCTACCTAGCTGTTGTGTTGAGTGAACCAACCTCACTGCATCTACCTACCTTTTGTGTTTAGTGATCCCACCTCACTGCATCTACCTAGCTGTTGTGTTGAGTGAACCCACCCCACTGCATATAACTACCTGGTGTATTCAGTGAACCCACCTCACTGCATATAACTACCTTTTGTGTTCAGTGAACCCACCTCACTGCGTCTACCTACCTTATGTGTTGAGTGAACCCACCTCACTGCATATAACTACCTTTTGTGTTCAGTGAACCCACCTCCCTGCATCTACCTACCTTTTGTGTTCAGTGAACCCACCTCACTGCATCTACCTACCTTGTATGTTCAGTGAACCCACCTCACTGCATATAACTACCTTTTGTGTTCAGTGAACCCACCTCACTTCATATACCTAGCATCCCCCGAGATGGACAAAATGGACAAACCAGGTAAAGGAAGAGGTAGAGGCAGACCCAGAGGAAGGCCACCTGGCATCGGCAGGTCTGTGCGAGGTCATGTTGATGTGATTTCGTGTGGCCCTGGCCCAAAGTGCAGTGCTCAGAAGAAGGCATTTGCCATCACTTCCCAAGATTGTCAGGACATGCTTGACTATTTAACACAGAACACCTCATCTCCCGCAGCCACCAGCGCTACTACAAGCACCATATCCGCTGCATTTGACACTTTGCAGGAGTTATTTGGTGTGGAAATCACTGATTCACAGCCAATACTGCTACAACAAGATAAGGGCGCTAAGCAAGTTACACCACCTCATACGTCTGAGTTAGGTGGCGATAGTATGGACGTAACGTGTGAGGAGGGGATGATGAAGTACCTGGTGTTGGTGCAGTTTTGGAGGTGTCTGAGGAAAGCGAAGCTAGGCAGGATGATTATGATGATGATGATTATACGGATGCCACGTATGTTCCCAATAGAGGAGATGACCAGGGGGACAGGTCAGAGGGGGAGTCAGAGAGGAGTAGGAGGAGACGAGTCCATGAAACAAGCAGAGGGAGTTCGTCCTCAGAAACAACTGGGGGCAGTGTCCGGCGCCATGTATCGCCAGCTATGGACAGCCAGCCAACATGCCCTTCAACGTCAGATGCTGGTGCCACCATAGTGCCATCACCCCAGGGGGGCTCAGCGGTTTGGAAATTTTTTTTAACGTGTGTGCCTCAGATCGGAGAAAAGCCATCTGTTGTCTCTGCCTCCAAAAATTGAGCCGTGGAAAGGCAATCTCTCACGTAGGGACAAGTGCCTTACGAAGGCACCTGGAGAAAAGGCACAAACAGCAATGGCAAAAACACCTGAGGAAAAGCAGCACCCAAAAGACAAGCCACCCTCCGCCTCCTCTTCCTCCTTCAGGTGCAGCATCTTCAGCCGCTTTCTCCCTTGCACCTTCACAGCAACCCTCCTTCACACCGCCTCTGCCCTTGAGCGGTTCCTGCTCCTCTGCCCACAGCAGCCAGGTGTCCGTGAAGGAAGTCTTTGAGCGGAAGAAGCCAATTTCTGCCAGTCACCTCTTGCCCGGCGTCTGACAGCTGGCGTGGCAGAACTATTAGCTCGCCAGCTATTACCATGCAAGCTGGTGGAGTCTGAGGCTTTCCGTAAATTTGTGGCCATTGGGACACCGCAGTGGAAGATACCAGGCAGCAATTATTTTTCTGAAAAGGCCATACCCAAACTGTACAGTGCAGTTGAGAGGCAAGTGGTGTCATCTCTGACGAAAAGCGTTGGGTCAAGGGTCCACCTGACCACGGATGCCTGGTCTGCCAAGCACGGGCAGGGCCGCTACATTACATCGGATCATATGGTGGGAGATCTGCGCTGGTGTATACTGGAGAAGGTAACAGCAGGAGAGGGAACAGATAATGAAACCATCCTTCTCCAAAGAGAGAGCAGATGGATTAGTAAATTGAATACAATGGTTCCAAACGGACTGAATGAAGAATGTAGCTTAAGGTGTTTTTTATGAATCTGTTGGTGTATCTCAAAGTCTAAGTGTACTACCCCTTTAAGTCTCTCTAATTAAGTTAGTACCCACCCCCAAAGGGTGTGTTTTTAGTGGGAAAGTTGGTGATTTATGTGTGAGCTAAGCTCAGTTCATTGTAACACTTGATAAAGGCCGCAGGCCGAAACGTCGTGTGTATATTTTTGTACTATGGTATAAATAAATTATAGCATTTTATGCACAAAATCCAGGTGGAGACCCGGTCACTTTTTCCTTACTTTAGTTGTATCCATTACACCCATGGGATCCAGGTGTGGACTGGTAGACTCCCTGGTGAAAAATAATGGTGCAGTGTGAGCAGCAAGGCAGCTTTTCCTTGCCGCTACATTACATGCACAGCCCATTGGGTCAACCTGGTGAACGATGGCAAGCAGGGAGTACGTGGCTGCGCAGCGGACCAACTTGTGACACCTCCACGGCTTGCAGGCAGGCCTCTTGTCAAATCCTAGTAAGATCTAATAATTTACTGCCGACAGATATTTTATACTGATAAAAAAATACCCCTGCGCCACGCGCCGAAAAATTGGTGTGGTCACGCAACAGAATGTGGGCGTGGTCATGGGTGGGGCAAAATATACATGACCTTGGCAGTGGTGTAAAAGGTTTGTCGGGGAAGTTTCAGCTCTGCCTTAGTGTTCCCCCCCAAAATACATGTAATCTGACCGAATTGGGCCAAAAATCTACGCCATTTGGCAGAGGTTCCTCCAAAATACAAATAATATGGCAGTCGTTCCCCCAAAATAGATGTAATCTGGCAGCTGCAGTTTCCCTAACATACACATAATTTGGCAGCGGTTGCCCAAAATATGCATAATCTGGCAGCGGATCACCCAAAATACATGTAAAATTGCAGCAGTGGTTCCCCCAAAATACACATAATCTGGAAGCAGCGGTTCCCCCAACATACACAATCTGGCATCGGTTCCCCAAAAATACACATAATCTGGCAGCTTTTCCCCACAATACACTTAATCTAGCAGCAGCGGTCCCCAAAAAATAGTTAATCTGGCAGCAGTTACCCCAAAATAGGTGCCCCCAGTATAGGTAATGGTCTAAAGGTATCCCCAGTGGAAGTAACCAGGTGTATTGGTGTTCTCAGTACAGGTATCCAGGTCTATAGGTGTCCCCAGTATAAGTAGCCAGGTCTATAGGTGTCCCCAGAATAGATAACCAGGTCTATAGGTGTCCCCAGTTTAGATAGTCAGGTTTATAGGTGTCCCCAGAATAGGTAGCCAGGACTATAGGTGTCCCCAGAATAGGTTGCCAGGTCTATGGGTGTCCCTAGTATAGATAGCCAGGTCTACAGGTGTTTCCAAAATAGGTAGCCAGGTCTATAGGTGTCCCCAGTACAGATAGCCAGGTCTATAGGTGTCTCCAGTATAGATAGCCAGGTCTATAGGTGTTCCCAGCATATGTAGCCAGGTGTATAGGTATCCCCAGTATATGTAGCCAGGTCTATATGTGTCCTCAGTATAGCCAGGTGTATAGGTGTCCCCAGTATAAGTAGCCAGGTGTATAGGTATTCCCAGTATATGTAGGCAGGTCTATAGATGTCTCCAGTAAAGCCAGGTCTATAGGTGTCCCCAGTATATGTAGCCAGGTGTATAGGTATTCTCAGTATATGTAGCAATGTGTACAGGTGTACCCAGTATAGCCAGGTGTATAGGTGTCCCCAGTATAAGTAGCCAAGTGTATAGGTATTCCCAGTATATGTAGCCAGGTCTATAGGTGTCCCCAGTATAAGTAGCCAGTTGTATAGGTATTCCCAGTATATGTAGCCAGGTGTATAGGAGTCCCCAGTATATGTAGCCAGGTGTATAGGTATTCCCAATATATGTAGCAATGTGTATAGGTGTCCCCAGTATAGCCAGGTGTATAGGTGTCCCCAGTATAAGTAGGCAGGTGTATAGGTATTCCCAGTATATGTAGCCAGGTCTATAGGTGTCCCCAGTATAAGTAGCCAGGTGTATAGATATTCCCAGTATATTTAGCCAGGTGTATAGACGTACCCAGTAAATCCAGGTCTATAGGTGTCCCCAGTATATGTAGCCAGGTGTATAGGTATTCCCAGTATAGGTCTTAGGTGTCCCCAGTATGTAGCTAGGTCTATAGGTGTCCTCCAGGAGGGGAGAAGCGCAGTGAAAGGGAGCAGTGTGCACAGCGTGGGGAAGGGGGGGAAGTCTCCCCCCCTTTCCTCACCTTGGGGCCCCCCTTCCTGGCTCTCCCCTCCGGTAACTCAGCGGCTAACAGCGGTCAGCGGGCGGAGATTCACCGCTGTTCCTACCTCCAGCCGCAAGGGACGCTCTGCTCTGTGCGCGGCTAGTCTGTTCTACTGAAGACCAGACTAGCCGCGCACAGAGCAGAGCGTCCCTTGCGGCTGGAGGCAGGAACGGTGGTAAGTCTGTTAGCCGCCAAATTACCGGAGGGGAGAGCCAGGAAGGGAGGCCCCAAGGTGAGGAAAGGGGGGGAACGTCCCTCCTTCTCCGCCGCTGTACATACCGCTCCCTTCCACTGTGCTCCTCCCCTCCTGCTCAGGGTGCTCTGGCGGCCCCCCTGACCACTGGCCCTCGGTCCATGCCCGAGTGCCCAAATGGTCAGTCCGCCCCTGCTCCTGCACCTGTGCAGTACAGCGGACCCGACGGAGATCGGCTATTTTCGCCAATCTCAGTGCGGAGAGGTGCAACAGCTGAAGCCAGGAAAGGTAAATAAATCAGCGCTTATTAGCGCTTGTCAGGCTTGTCGAGGGAGGATTCCGGAACACTTCGGGGGAGGCAGCGCTGGACTGCCTGCAGCTACAGGGGTGAGGGAAGCCTCATTGGGGCCCTGAGGCTTCCCCTTCCCAAGGTGAGTACCCCCCAGGGGAACTTTTTATTTGTTACAGGTTTTCTTTAAGTCTTTTCATTGGTCCTTTAATGCTGCTCAGTGAAGCCGTCCCATCACATTAATGTTCAGAAGATTGCAGACTTTACTCTTAGTTCAACTTACATTTACTCCAAACTCTGGAACTAATGAAAATATATTCAGGACCACCATTGGAATCAATAAAAATGTTGTGGGTCCCATATAAGGTGCATGTCTGATCCCCTCTTGGGCTCCCAATACCTGGTGAATTGAAGCCATTTTCTGACACTGATCAGAAGATGGTGCTGTGACAGATTTTATCGGCAACAGTGCCATAAAGCAGCACCCACATTTTCCTACGTCGGACTATGTCTGACATTGGGTCTATAGAGGAAAAGGCCAATGTCAGACTATAGGAAAGGGTAGTCCTTAAAGGATACATGAGGTGACAAATGAAATGTAGTTTTACTTACCTGGGGTTTCTTTCAGCCACTAGAAGTCATTGGTGTCCCCCGCCACAGTTCCGGTCTTCTCCGGGGTTCCTCTGGCAGCCTTTTAGGATCGCTGATCCCTGATGAGTAGGCGTCTTTTGAACATGTACCCGCCCGAGAATGCGCCCACATCACCGGGAACGTATTGCGCTTGCGCAGTATTACTGTACAGATGCAGTAGGGTGTTGACGCGCAGGTCCTCACACGCACCTTTGCATATGCGTCAATAGGGGTAGAGACTGTCAGCAGGACCCCAGTGAAGACCAGAGCTGTGGAGAAGGACACCAATGGCTGCTAGGGGCTGGAAGTAGCCCCAGGTAAGTAAAACTACATTTCATTTGTCACCTGGCTTATCCTTTAAAGAGAACCCGAGGTGGGTTCTAAGAATCCAATTGGCATACAGGGGCTGGGTCTGCATATAATACCCAACCTCTGTTGCTATACTGTCTCCCCCAGTCTCCCCCCTGCTCTCTGATATGCCCCATAAATCAAATTAATCAAATTACGGCATACCTATACATTCAATCTTTCTGTGTATTGAGAATCTGAAATGTCTGTTGATATACAGTATCTAAAGGTGGCCACTAACGGTTTGCCAAATGATCGTTCACCAAAGATTACTTGTATTCAGAGGCGGAGGGTGGATCGGGGAGGTTGGCCCTAGAGCTGCGCAGCCGCGGCCAGAGGAAGCGGCCATTTTGGGAGAGGCAGGGGAGCCCGACCCGGGCCGTGGGGTCGGGAGCCGGCCCGGGGGGCTAATGAGCGGGGGGACCCGGCGGATCGGCACGGAGGGCGCGGACGGCGTCCTCCGTGCCGTAAAAGATTATACAGGTAATTAACTTTTTTGACTAATTTGGCCTCGTAAGTCCTTAAATGTAGCACACACTTTAAAACTACTTAAAGACCGCATCACGCCAATGGGTGTGACCGCGGCGGCAGCCACAGAACCGCCTAACGCCAAGTCCTGGGGCTGGCTACTGCAGCAGATCGTGCGCGCGGATGCTATCGCCGCTCGGAGACTGTTAGACGGCGAATCACCGTCTAAAAGTATCTACAGCCGCGCTGTACTGAAGACAGCCGTGTGGCACGGCTGTCCCCCTGGGACACAAGAGAGCGATCGGCTCTCATAGGCAGAAGCCTATGACAGCCGATCACCATAATTGGCTGGCTGGGGGGAGGGAGGGTTTAAAAAAAAAATAATAATAATAAACAGCACAAAAATAATAGAAAAATTATAAAATTATTTATACAAAAATAAATAAACATTGGGGGAGCGATCAGACCCCACCAACAGAAAGCTTTGTTGGTGGGGTGAAAAGGGGGGGGGGGATCACTTGTGTGCCGAGTTGTGCGGCCCTGCAGTGAGGCCTTAAAGCTGCAGTGGCCAATTTAAAGAAAAATTGCATGGTCTTTAGAGGGGGTTTAACACTGCGGACCTCAAGTGGTTACTTGTATCTGACTGGGGCACAAGTTATTATCACTGTTTCTCTTGAGTTTCAGAGAGAAATACATGGACAAAAGCCTGGAGGATAATCAATCCCTAACTGGTGCAATTGCATGGGCCCTAGAGGACATGGGGCCCCTGTGCAGCTGCACGGCCCTATGTCCGCCTCTGGTTGAATTAACGATCGGAAATGATCAATTGGGACCACTAACAAGTTCTGTGGGCTGTTGCTGTACCCCGCTAAAGCTGTCAATGTTTCAACCAGAAACACTGTCACCAATGTGCTCCTTTGGATTGGAAAGCAATGTGCTGTAGTTCTTTTACTGCTTACAATGATGCTCATTTAAAGCTCTCAAAGGCAACATAAAATGGCGAGGAGGGACAGATTTGGCCTGCGGGCCTTGAGTTTGACACCTGCTTTTTAGATTGTAAGCTCCCAAGGGCAGGACTTCCTTACTCTTTTGTTTCTTCGTATTTATTATTCATTTTGTGTCTTGCAATTTGTTATGCATTTTATTCATTATGTTACTTTTGGCACTGTAATTACCAAATCTGTATTTTGTATATTGGTGTATATCATTATCTTTATTATGTACCCTATTTTTGTTTCTTACTTTACAGTGCTATGGAATATGTTGGTGATTTATGAATCAATAATAATAGTAATAACAACCTATAAACTGCAAAGCTCAGAATCGCAAATGCAAAAAAAAAAAAAGCTGCCAGTAATTGCAGGAATAAGTGTGAAGGCTGCCTTATTATTTGTTCCATACCGTGTTTACCCCGAAAATAAGACAGTGTCTTATATCAATTTTTGCTCTAAAAGATGTGCTAGGCCTTATTTTCAGGGGATGTCTTATATTTCTATCTGGAAGTGTCTCTCAGCAGGACATTTCCTGTTCCTTTGTACAGTGCAGTAACTGGATTTGAAGATATGCTACTGTACTGATCAGGCATCTGCCCTGTCCCTGCACAGTTGATAACCTTGCTGTGTGCTGGGATGATAGGACTGTTGCCCAGTTGGCACTGCACCACTGTGTCCCTGCTTGCTGGCCTCCTCTTCCTCCTCTCTGCTAGGGCTTATTTTCGGGGTAGGGCTTTTATATCAAGCATGTTCAAAATTCCAGCTAGGGCTTATTTTAAGGATAGGTCTTATTTTCAGGGAAAGAGGGTAACATTAGTTTCTACAAGTTGTTAAATTTGTTCATAATTTTTTTTTTTTTTAAATAAACCTCTAAAAAGGCATACATGGCAGCTTGTCGCAGGGCTTTTTGTCGCGGCTCACCAAATTTGGTGCGTGTTAAATACTATTCCCCCTCCAAGTCTTCAAAACTCCACGGGAGAAGTAATTCAGGGACCGGCAAATGCCATATACCCGAATTTCCTGTGCGCGGGGCATGGACTATATCATTACTGCTATAGCCGTGCCGAGATTCAGTGCTACAAGGGCCAAAAGCCCTGCTTCGTCTAAAAAGACCTTAGAAGATCTCATACCACTGCACAAATTATAACACTAATAAATATGAAATTTCTTTGTGGGGCCCAAAATTAACTTGTTTAGATTTTAGATTAGAATTTATCGCCCTAATTCTAAACCTAGAACCATTAACGTTCCTGGCAGTATGGACGAGCTCAGCTCGTCCATTGCCGCCTAGGCTGATATCTCTGGCCCTGCTGGGCCGATTTGCATGAAATAAACTGCGCCACACGCAGATAGCACTTTGCTAGCTGCGTGTGGTGTTTGATCGCCGCCGCTCAGCGGCGATCTGCTGTGTGCAGCGGCGGAAGAGGCCCCCCCCCGTCCGAGCCCTGCGCTGCCTGGACCACTCACTTTCGGCAAGCGCAAAGGGCTGGATCGGAGGCGTCTGACGTCGGCTGACGTCCATGACGTCATCCCGATCGTCACCATGGCGACGGGGTAAGCCCAACAAGACATCCCGCTCTCCGCGGGATTTCTTGTTACTTGTGATCGCCGAAAGCGATCAGTTGGCAGCATGAAAAAAAAAAAGTTACGTGAAAAAAAACTCTGCCGCCACCACCCTGGCAATTTAAATAGAACGCCAGGGTGGTTAAAGAGAGCTCCTATGGGCCGTACTGGCCCACTTTCACTTTCATGATCTATAGGTTCCGACGCTGAAATTAGAGATTAATTTTCTCATCCAGCGTGCAGGGAGGCGGGGGAGCGACAGGGGGCGCGGCCAGGGAGAGAGAGCTGCCCAATGGCAGCTCTGGAAACCCTGCAGGAATGCCCCTGGCGGGCGTTTTGAACAGGGAATCCCTCTCCCTGTGTTTACCTCCGAGATAGCGACAAATATTGTCCCTAATCTCAGGGGCCTATAGCACAGCGGTGGGGGCAGAAGGCGGCGGTGTGGGGACACAGAGGCATGATATGAGGCCTCTGTGTCCCACTCCCATCTGCTCCCCATCTGCGCCAGGTTCTCGGGTTATCTTTAAGGTCCAAAGGATTCAACATAAACATCAGAATACAAAAGCCAACAAATGTTGGTTACCACAAAAGCTAATTCCTACCAGAACAACTAAATGCACTTAAAACACAACTTTAATTGAATCATTAAAACTGAAAGGGAAAAACATATACAAATAAACGAGTCTCATTTAGCATGTCAGGCAGTAGCAATGTGGACACGTATCCGTAGGGTGAGAGTGTAGAATGCACTGCTGCACCGTAAAAAGCTACATAAACTGCCTGTCAATTGCCAATAAATGGTATAATCCTGATTCAAGCCTTCTTGCTCATCAAGTTAGTATATATGCAATGGAGGTGCAACTGCACGAGTCCCCACGTTGGTGAGATATTCACCAAAAAGGAACTGTGAGCAAGCCAGCACTAAAGCGCAGGACAAATGGCCCTCACTAGCAGACAGTATGGTAGGTGAACTCAAACAAAAACACACCCTAGTGTAACGGAAAAACCCAGCATGTTTCACCCGAATTGGACTTCGTCAGGAGTACATTATAAACAGTGAAATTAGTGTCAAAAGATACTTCAATCAATAAACGAAAAGCTCCCCATCACAAAATCTCTGACCTTTCTTCCGCTTCAGGTGGGCCGCTCTTTACTGCACATGCGCAAACACCATCTCTTGAGCACTTGCGCATGCACAGTACAGAACTGTGGGAGGCTCCTGAAGACTTCCGAAGCCTCCTGCAGCGTGATATTTGAACGGAAAAGCTTGTGGGGGAGCGAGCGGACCAGGAGAGGAATGGGAAGGCTCTAGAGGACCCAGAGCCTTCCCTCTCCTTAGGTGAGTATCTGATTTTTTTTTTCCCATTTTAGCTTGAGACTCCCTTTAAACCCCTTGGCAGTATGATTCTTTCCAGATTTTAGGGTCTAAAAGCGGTACAATTTTTTTTCACCGTTTCAGACCCTAAAACCTGGAAGAAATCATGCTGTCAGGGAGATCTGCACAGCCCCAGCGATCACTTACCTCCCTAGGCTCCAGCGCTGCAGTTATGCCTCCATCCTCCGGGTGGCACTACAACTCTAAAGTGAGATTGCCGATCGGCGATCTCACCAGGAGGAAGCAGAGCCCTGGAGGAGAGGAAGAAGAATGGCGGCCGATGTTGAAATCCCCGGGAGGTATGTAGAAATGCTCCCGCTGCGTGCATTGCTCTGCTTAGAGCCAAGCAGGAGTCGGGATTACCGCTCTTAGCTGTGGTTTTCCGCCCCGACCCTAGCTCAGGATAACCGCTAAGGAGGTTAAAGGAATCACCAAGACCTCCGCTCTCAGCCGCAGGCCCGGGGTCCCCGACGGGGTCTCGCCAGGCCATCCTCTACTGCGCCTGCGGCGCTGTCAATCAAGTCTACGTTGTCCGGACTGAACTCACAGGTGCAGAACTACTGCGTCTGCACAGTACAGTCAACTCCGCACCGGCGATTGAGAGCGGAGCTGCGGTGTGGGACATGTCATCTGCAAGGGGCTGGAGGAAGTCCCAGGTAAGTAGATTGAGGGGTAGCAGACATATACAAATAAACATGATAAACAGGGATAAAAAGCTGAAGACTGAGTTGGGCTATTGCTGACAGAATTTTTTCCACAAATGATTTTGCGCATTTTAATGCTCATTTCTCTCACCATAGGCCTCTGGCACTTGCTGGCAGTTTATGGCAACCGCACGGAATTTGCAATTTTATGTAGTGGGGACTCATTGTACACGAATCGTGTGTTCCCATCCTTATGATGACTGTGCCCCCCTCTTTTTTTTACCCAATGCAGCAACGGCTGACTGCTTCATTTGGCAGCAGGGAAGCATTGCGTCCAGTCTGGAATGCAACATACTGTGACTGGCACTGCACTAGTTCTCTGTCCACCTCTCTTCTCTGAGATAAGTGAACCTACTTATATAAGTACTGGAAAGGCTCTGGATGGACCGGAGCCATCCCAGACCCTCTTGCAGCATACCATTCTAGTGTAGGGGCCATCTCAACCTATCAGTCTCTCAGGGGCCAAACTTTTTTTTTTTTAGGGGGGGGGGGGGAGAGTTACACTTCAGATGTGTTTTAATAAAGTCCAAAACTGGATAAAAGCAGTGTTTCTTTGTAAATAAAGACCAACTTCCTCAGAGGACCAGTGAAAAGCTTCTCAGTAGGTCAATATAATCCAAAGGTTTGGCAACAAGTTGCTAACCTAGAGGCTAGTGGCGTCTGTAGTGGGTTTGACAACAAGTTGCTAGCCTAGAGGCTAGTGGCGTCTGTAGTGTTGGGCCCACACTGTTGCCTGTTGGATCAAGTAACGATGCCTAGCTGGAGGCATTCCTCATACAGGTTTATGAAGCTTAACTGTCCATTTCAGTAATATTAGTGGCCTCTCTATGTCAATGGTTACAATCACAATGCGTGTAACTAACATAGCTGTTGTCAATGTGCTTAGCAATTCACAGCATAATTTTAATGCATTGCCAAGTGCTTTTCTATCACAATTGCCACATTAGTTGTGGTATAAATCTGTTTATATTTATGGCTATAAATGCACCCCACACAACCTACTCCTTTCCCATTCCATCCTATCACTATTATTCATTTCATGCTTATAGATACGATGCATCGTATTAATCGACAATAACTTGCACCTATTCATATAACAAGTTAATGCTTCTTCTGTCACTGCGCATGCGCGAGATGATCTAACTAGGTATCGCGCATGCGCATTCTAAAGGTTCTTCCTTCACGGCTACGGTACTAGTGGTTGCCGGGGTAACCGAAGCCAGCTTCCTCAGTCGCTACAGGAATAGACCGGAAGTTCTGCTGTCCTCCCAGCCGCTGAAAGATGCTCTCCGTTCTGGACGCACTATGGGAGGATCGCGATGTCCGCTTTGATATCTCCCCCCAGTGAGTACACAGGCCGTCACGGTTCGCCCTATGCAGAGCCATTCCAGCAGGCGGACACTACGCATCCCAGCGTGCATTGCAGCCAGCCAGATATGTTCTGTCCTGTGTCAGCTACTTCTGCACTATAGCAGATATTGATAGCTGTGGCAGCAATAAAATACTAACCCAGCGAATACAGTTATATGCTCTCCTTGTACTTCTTTATCAGTGATGGTGCCATCTTAATAATTTGCATGCCGTGATTTTTTCTTCTTCTTATGTATCAGCCTGTTTATTCTTTCTTTCTTTCTTTCTTTCTAAGAGCATCTGTACTTAAAAAAAAAAAAAGCCCAATGGGGGAATGGGAAGCCTCAGGGTCTAAATGAGACTTCCCCCTCCCCTGTAGCTCTAGGAAATCCAGCAGTGCCTCCCCCAAAACCTCCCCCGACAAGCTTGACAAGCGGTGATTTATTTAGCTCTCCACGATCCTGCGCAGACGCACTAGCAGCTCTTAGTTCGGATGAGGCAGAACCCGATCATATCCGCTCTACTGTGCAAGCGCAAAGGACTGGCACCTGCGCAGTAGAGCAGATCCGATCGGGTTCAGCTATTTCCGCCTTAACCCGAACGGAGAGCCGTTAGTGCGCCTGCGCAGGATCGTGGTAGGTAAATATTTACCTCGCCGTGGTTCGGGGGCTGCAGTGCTGGACTGCCGTGACACCGGAGGACAGGGGAAGCCTCGTTAGGATCCAGAGGCTTCTCCCTCCCGAGGCAAGTATCCCCCAGAGGTTTTTTTTTTTTAATTACAGATTCTCTTAAATATCGGAGGATATGCAAGGGATGATTTTAGATTTGTCTCGTGAAATAACATTTTGCACATTATATGCATTTGCACAATTTGTTTTAGGGTTGGTGCACACTACAAGATCTTTTCGAAGCGCTTTGTGATTTTAACAGCTGTTGCTAATGTTATCCTATGTGTGTGCTCCTCGCACAGCACTAGGATCAATCATGGTGGATGCTAAGCCACTCCCTGTGCGTGTTTTTTTTTCCCACAAATTATGAGCTGTTTGGGGACACAAAAACCTTAGCTGCACCCCTGCATGACACCTAACACACTTATTGTCATGTTCAAGAAACCAATTTGAAATGATTCGAGCTTTGTGACATGGTGCATTATCCTGCTGGAAGTAGCCATCAGAGGATGGGTACATGGTGGTCATGAAGGGATGGACATGGCCAGAAACAATGCTCAGGTAGCCCATGGCATTTAAATGATGCCCAATTGGCACTAAAGGGCCTAAAGTGTGCCAAGAAAATATCCCCACACCATTACACCACCACCACCAGCCTGCACAGTGGTAACAAGGCATGATGGATCCATGTTCTCATTCTGTTTACGCCAAATTCTGACTCTATCGAGACTCATCAGACCAGGCAACATTTTACCAGTCTTCAACTGTCCAATTTTAGTGAGCTCGTGCAAATTGTAGCCTCTTTTTCTTATTTGTAGTGGAGATGAGTGGTACCCGGTGGGGTCATTTGGTGTTGCAGCCAGGGCTGTGGAGTCGGAGTCGTGGAGTCGGGCAATTTTTGGTGCCTGGAGTCGGAGTCGGGAAAAAATGCACCGACTCCGACTCCTAATGAATTTGTAACTGTAATTAAAATAGAAAATATGATAAAATGTTCTATTTCTCAGATAATAGTCATTCAAAATAATGTATATATACAGTATATATACAGTAATAGCTGTGCTTAGTCCACAAAAATGAAATAAAATAATCAAAATTAGTTACTTGTGCTGCTTCAATAAAGCAGTCCCCGTATTTTTAAGGTCAGATATACATATCTGATTGTGACTGTATATGATGTGTACACAGGAATCTCTTATATATACTAAATAACATCTATGCTGTAAGAATAAAGCCTGATGTGTAGCTGTGTCACTAATAGAGATGGTCAACGAGATGGAAATAATTGTGCATTGATGCTGGTTTATGCAAATGTATGCACTCCCTTTGCTGATGAAATAAAATAATTTGATATGTTATTAAAATTTGGTTTGGTGACTACAAATTAAAGGGTAACTGGGACGGATGAAAAGTAAAGTTTTATACATACCTGGGGCTTCCTCCAGCCCCCTTCAGGCTAATCAGTCCCTCACTGTCCTCCACCACCCGGATCTTCTGCTATGAGTCCTGGTAATTCAGCCAGTCAGCGATGTCCGGCCGCACCCCGCTCCCACAGCCAGGAACATTCTGCACCTGCGCAATAGTGCTGCACAGGTGTAGTATGCTCCTGGCGGCGGAGTGTGTGCATGCGCACTACGCTTGACTGACTCAAGTACCTGGACTCATAGCAGAAGATCCAGGTGGTGGAGGAGGACAACGAGGGACTGATTATCCTGAAGGCGGCTGGAGGAAGCCCCAGGTATGTATAAAACTTTAATTTAATCTGTCTCAGGTTTACTTTGTTACACAGTAGTAAGACTATACTCTACATATGCACTCCCCACAGAGCTGCAGGGAATCCACTAAGAATGCTGTGCACATTGAACACAGAGGTGTTGTCTGTTTACAATCTCCTCATTCCCCTGCAGAGTACCTGCACATCATTCTTACATGCACCCACACTTGATAGATGTTCTTTGTTCCGGTTGTACCTTTTACAAGTACTCTTACCAAGGACTAGTTTTAGTCTAAAGGGAATAAATATAGTAGTCTACATATCCTTCTCACTTCAGTTGTGTTGTAAAATTCCTAAACGTTGGCAGTTAAGAGACGAATTTCATGTTACATACTTTTAATCAACAAAATTGTAATATGCAAATTAGAGGAGTCGGAGTCGGTGGAATCCTAAACTGAGGAGTCAGAGTCGGTGGATTTTTGGACCGACTCCACAGCCCTGGTTGCAGCCCATCCGCCTCAAGTTTGTGTGTGTTATGGCTTCACAAATGCTTTGCTGCATACCTCGGTTGTAACGAGTGGTTATTTCAGTTAACGTTGCTCTTCTATCAGCTTGAATCAGTCGGCCCATTCTCCTCTATCCTCGAGCATCAACAAGGCATTTTTGCCGCATACTGGATGTTTTTCCCTTTTCACACAATTCACTGTAAACCCTAGAAATGGTTGTGCGTGCAAATCCCAGTAACTGAGCAGATTGTCAAAATACTCAGACTGGCCCATCTGGCACCAACAACCATGTCACGCTCAAAATTGCTTAAATCACCTTTCTTTCCCATTCTGACATTCAGTTTGGAGTTCAGGAGATTGGCTTGACCAGGATTACACCTCTAAATGCTTTGAAGCAACTGCCATATGATTGGTTGATTAGATAATTGCATTAATGAGAAATGTAACCGGTTTTCCTAATAATCCTTAAGGTGAGTGTATATATTTATTGTCCAGCGCTGCGTAATATGTTGGCTCTTTATAAATACAATACATAATAATAATTGCTTGAAAACCTATTAAAATCAATGTGCTTTGTGTGTCAGTAATAGATCGCTCTCTGATCAGATGTTGATCAGAGAGGGATCCATGTTTGGGGAGAAAGTCTGCCAATGAATGTTAAGGCTCGTACACACGCTGAACTGCATGGAACGACGGGTCCGTCAGACCCTCACGCTGGGCGGGCGTTCCAGCGACAGTAGAGCGTGTGTACAGTCTGTCTGCAGACTGATAAGGCTGTTTTTGAACGATCCGCCCGGTGGATTGTTCAGAAACAGCCTTATCAGTCTGCCTGACGACTGTACACACGCTCTACTGTCGCTGGAACGCCCACCCAGCGGGAGGGTCTGACGGACCCGTCGCTCTATGCAGTTCAGCGTGTGTATGAGCTTGTAGGCTTTTCCTGTTCCAGTGACAAATACAGCAATTTTCCGATTAAAATTTCGCAAGATAATAAAAACTACATTTTTAGCTATGACGTTTTTGAATTTTGGCCCTGCTGATTTAAAAGCAATTCTGACCCATTTTAGAAAAGACAGAATACTTTCACATATTACTACTACATTAGTCACATTGTTTTGGAAAACTGCTTACATATTTCTAAATGAGCTCTACGTGACCTTACAGGTTAAAAGAGGTAATCTGATTAAGAGTCCAGCATCTAATCTGTTGTGATGCGTGCATTAGAACCAAAGGAAGTACCTGTTTATCTGAAGGCCATAGCCATAAACTTGTGTTATAACAATTTCTTCTTTATTTGTATGCTGTATTTATGTAGAAGGTTTAAACAGATTGGATGTTAGTGCTGTAAATCAATTTTGGGGAAATGTTAATTCATTGTTTCCCTTTTAATATAGTGCCTGATTATGGTATTTTGCAGCTCTATACGAAGAATACTGGACTGACTGCAATAGTTTCTGTTACAGTGGAACTTACATTTCAAAGTTAATCGAAGTTGAATTCCTAACTCTCTCCCAAACTTTTATATGAGGTTTGCATAGTGCAGGGAATGTTAGCAATCTTCTGCCGGGTTTAAAAATAAAAATGTGCACCATTCCTGAATATCACAAATACCTTCTGTTTTAAGAATGCAAATTACACTGAGCGTTGCTTTTTAATAGGAGAGCTTTTCAGTCTCTTTTAGGCCTAGTTCACACTACAAAACTGAATCACAATCGTTAAAGAGAACCTGCAAAAAAAAAAGTTACCTTGGGGGGTACTCTCCTCAGGAGGGGGAAGCCTCAGGGTCCCAATGAGGCTTCCCCCTCCCCTGTAGCTGCAGGCAATCCAGCGCTGGCTCCCCCAAAGTGTCCCGGAATCCTCCCTCGACAAGCGCTGATAAGTGCTGATTTATTTACCTTTCCTTACCAAACACACAATTGGAGAACCTCACTCCCAAACAGTTCTCTGCTGCTTTATAAAGCCTGCAGGCTGCTTATAAGCCAATGAGAAGTGCACACATAATACACCTAGCTTGCAGTGATAATCAAGCAAAAGCTGAGCAAGTCAGCCAATTAGTAGGAGAGGGCTTCAGTTGCATATAGACAATGGCTATATGACCAGCAGGGGGCACCAGCGTGCAGGATATTCCCTCTCATCTGCCCCCCTCCTAACTAAACTGCATGGGATACTACAATAATTAAAAACAATGGTGCATGAGCCAGCCTGGGGCCCCGGGAACTCTCACTGCCCGGGGCCCCAGAACCAGCATCTGACACCATATGTGAGCGCAGCCAAGACCTTGGAGCTGCCACATCCAAGGCCTGTCTCCTACTGCTCTAAAACTTACCAAACACACAATTGGAGAACCTCACTCCCAAACAGGGAGCCTGGGGCCCCGGGCAGTGAGAGTTCCCGGGGCCCCAGGCTGGCTCATGCACCATTGTTTTTAATTATTGTAGTATCCCATGCAGTTTAGTTAGGAGGGGGGCAGATGAGAGGGAATATCCTGCACGCTGGTGCCCCCTGCTGGTCATATAGCCATTGTCTATATGCAACTGAAGCCCTCTCCTACTAATTGGCTGACTTGCTCAGCTTTTGCTTGATTATCACTGCAAGCTAGGTGTATTATGTGTGCACTTCTCATTGGCTTATAAGCAGCCTGCAGGCTTTATAAAGCAGCAGAGAACTGTTTGGGAGTGAGGTTCTCCAATTGTGTGTTTGGTAAGTTTTAGAGCAGTAGGAGACAGGCCTTGGATGTGGCAGCTCCAAGGTCTTGGCTGCGCTCACATATGGTGTCAGATGCTGGTTCTGGGGCCCCGGGCAGTGAGAGTTCCCGGGGCCCCAGGCTGGCTCATGCACCATTGTTTTTAATTATTTACCTTTCCTGGCTGCAGCGGGGGCGCTGTTGAGGCTCTCCGCACGGAGATAGGCGAAAATAGTCGATCTCTGTCGGGTCCGCTCTACTGCGCAGCGCAGGAGTCTTGTGCCTGCACAGCAGAGCGGGCCAAAAGCGATCGGCTATTTCCGCCTATCTCCGAGCAGAGAGCCGAGGCAGCGCTGGAGCCGGGAAGGTAAATATTTACATCTCCGCTGTTCCGGTAGCTTTATCTCCGCCGCAGTGGGACCGAGGAGGACGGGGAACCCTCAATAGGATCCGGAGGCTTCCCCCACCCGAGATGAGTATCCCCAAGGGAGGTTTTTTTTGTTACAGGGTTTTAATGATTGCGATTGTGATTTTGCAAAGTGATTTTCAGAGCGATTTTTAAATGAATGTGTATTTTTTGCACATTCCTTTCAGATAAATAACTCTAAAAATAGTGCAGGTTGATATGCAGGGAAGGGTGGGATGGGGGACAACAGAGCTGCGTGGGAGGGACATTTAGCAGTGGACATGGTGAATGGAGAGAACAATGCCCTCGGCTGAAGATTGCTGGCTGAGAGTCCAAGAGGGGTTTGCTGAAGCTGTACATACGCTACAAAGATGGCTACTGCTGTCTGTGTTCCTTGTTGTGTCAGTAGTAACCGGAAGAGAGGAAATCAATCCAGCCACTTCCTGTTGCAGGTGACCTGACGAGTAAAGGAGAATACTTCTGTATTTTTAAGATGAACACAACCAGCAGTTAATTTGTTTTCAGTAATGTAGGGAATTCTTACAACTACTGTCCACTTTTTTTGTTCTCTTTGTCACCTTTCAAGATGATCACATTTCTTTACATGCAATGAAAATGGCCAAGAGGGACACAATTAGCAAAGCCAACTGAGCAGAAAATCTGAGCCTTTGTGGCAGGGGCGTAACTACAAATCACAGGGGCTCCGCAATGTTCTCACTCTTTCCTTTGCCTACCCCTGATGACCCTTACAGCCTGAACATAATAATCCTCACACCATAACAAGTGTAGCCGCAAAACAACTGATCTGAAGGATGGACCCCTTATTCAGGGAGTGAAGTAGCAGTTGGAGCCCCCTTACTGCTCTGGGTCCCCCCTACAGTCACAGGAGCTGCTCTCCTGTAGTTCCGCCTTTGCTTTGTAGCTGCTGAAATGAAAAAAAAAAAACAGCTATAATGTTTGTTGTACTGCTTTACTGTGCTTTCTGGCTTTTACACCATTTTTATATATATATTAATTTGAAATGTTTTCCCGTTTTCTGTGTACCCCTATTCTTTCAGGCAAATGAAAATGAGACCCGGAGAGGTGTTAATAGACTGCTTAGATTCTATTGAGGATACGAAAGGAAACAATGGTGATCGAGGTAGATATTTTCCCTTTTCTGTGCAAAATCCGCATTAAATGTGACCGCCTTTTTTGATAATCATTGACGGATTCCACCCACAAATATCTATGGCGTAATCCTGCACTGTGGGGAATGGTTTATTAGATTTACAGGCCCTAAAGGGAAGAGAACCAAGGACTGGAAGATCTTAACCACTTGAGGACCACAGTGCTAAACCCCCCTAAAGACCAGGCTATTTTTTTCAAAATAGGTCACTGCAGCTTTAAGGCCAAGCTGCAGGGCCGCACAACACAGCTTTCTGTTGGTGGGGTCTGATCGCCCCCCAGTTGTTTATTTATATTTTTACAAATATTTATTGTAATTTTTTAAAAATAAATAAACGTTTTTTTTCCTTCTCCCTCTTGCCTCCCTCCCACCCCCCGCCAGCCAATCACGGCAATCGGCTGTCATAGTCTTCAGCCTATGAGAGCCGATCGCTCTCTTGGGCCCCACACGGCTGTCCCCAGTACAGTGCTGCTGTGGATCGCAGCGCTGTACTCAGTAAAGCGGTTTCGCCGTCTAACAGTCTCCAAGCGGCGATCGCCAGTGGGAGACTGAAGGCGGGGCGGAGCTCCGCCTACCAAGCAGGAGATGCGCGCGCAGCCTGCGCGCGATCTGGTGATTGAGTTGCATTTGTTCTTTACCGGGTCAAGGAGTTCACTTCCTGACTGACGTCAGGAAGTGAAAAAACGGAATTGCTCTGCAAAAGCGCTTACAAAAGTGCTTTACACAAAATCGTACCGCACAGTGGAGCGCCGGGAGGGGGAAAAACCGCTACAAAAATTGAAAATCCCTGCCGACAGCGATTTTGATTTTAGATGTCAACAAAGCCTGACAGAGGGTGTACCAGTGAATCATGAGGGAAGGGGGACTCCCCCTCCCTACATTGGTTAACCCCATGTGTACTTTATATCTTTTGCAGATGATAGGTCTCACCATCTTAAACTGCAGCTGCTTGTCTCTCTGAATTGGCTGTCTGAGGAGAATACAGTAACGCACTGACAGCAGAGCTAGCAGGAGCAAAAGTATCTGTGTGCAGCATCAGTAAACATTCTGTAATTGTGTGTGAAACTTAACATAGCAGGATTTTCATACTAAAGTTTTTTTTTGTTTTTTTTTTACTGTCGATGGAAAATACTCTGTAGTCTCCTGAGCTATGCAGAGACCAGCACTGGATGTATTGTCACATTTCTCACGAAGCACAGACTCCCCTTTACTAATGGATCCTTCCAATGTAGCTACAACCTACACACTATGAATTACAGCTTGTGCCTGGATATTTGACATGAAAAGTAGGAAAATGCTTACACAACTTCTTAGACATTATTTGTACATTGTACTTTTAGACCACTTGGTTATTGATAGTTGTCTTTCAATATTTAGCCAGAAATTTAGCCATGTCAGAAAGAACAAAACATTCTGACATCATGGCTGACATGCTTGGTAATCATTCAGACTGTCAAAAGGTGTTTTTTTTTTGTTTACTCACATGTGTCTCTTTTATAGGTAGGCTTTTAGTGACAAATTTGCGGATAATTTGGCACTCCATATCGCTGCCTCGGGTCAACCTTGGTAAGTATTAATTGTCCATAGTCAGTGAAGTAAGGTCCAATTTTAGTCAATACAGTATGTACAGTTAGTCATGAAAGGTCTTACCTGAATCAGGGTTTGTTGGTTAGATGTTGGCATATGTTGTCTGTAGTCCTGTCCTGATCTGCCACTATCCAGCTGATCTCCACTTACTGGATGTGTCCTCTCACACCTTGTTCACATGTCCATTCAAAAGGGACTGTCAAGGAGTATCTCTGAGCAACATCAAATACCCTTGATGCATAGAGGTGGAGAAATGAACTCACCTGAAAGGCTTGGTTCCTATTTCTAGATCAAGCAGGTGGTATGGTGTGGCTCTTTTATCAAGTGTTTCTATATTTATTGTACAAACAGAATCAGAATCAATTTATTTTCGCCAAGTAAGTTTGTACCTACAAGGAATTTGTCTTGGCAGTTGCTTAACAAACACAAACAAAAACAATACAAGGACAGACAGTGTGTATATTACAAGTCAAGGACATTCTGCAAGTATAGTGGCAGTAAGCAATGTGAGAATTTTTCAGTTCTGTGCTGATTACTTTCAAGTCCTAGCAGCTCTAACGTGGTTCAGCATTAAGTATGGCTACCGCTTGAGGAAAAAAGCTGTACCTGTGTCTGGAGGTTTTGGTAGCGATTGACCGGAATCTTACTCCTGAAGGCATGCGCCGGAAGATGGAGTGAGCTGGGTTAGAGGGGTCAGAGCAACCTTGGTCGCTCCCTTTCTGCACCTGCTAGCGTAAAGATTCTGCAGGGAAGGTAAGCTACAGCCAATTATCCTTTCTGCTGTTCGGATGATGCGCTGCAGCCTCCCCTTTTCTAATGCTGAGCAGGAGCCGAACCATACAGTCATAGGTGATGTTATGGTGGATTTGATGATTGCAGTGTAGAACTGCACCATTAGATTTTGCCACAGGCGACTCTTGCGACTCTTGCCACCACCTTTATATAAACTCTACTGAGCCTCCCCTACCTGCAGCCACCAGGGAAGTGCTACTGGCACTGGATGACAGCTGAACAGTGGGAATGAGACCTAGAATACATAGGCATCGAAGCATGGTAAAGGGACAAATGGAGAAGTGGGCATGGACTCACGTCCCTAGGAGGGGTTCTTGAGCTTCTAGATGACTGGATCTTCTTCTCTTTGGGACAGAACACAGGGTTTGTCTGCAATGATATTCACGTTCATTTGCAAATTTCCATTTTGGTTTTTACCGCACCAAATGAAAGTCAATAGGAATTTTCATGTAATGTGGCAATGTGCTTTAGCACAGTCACAATTCACATACGTACATATTTGAATAAATGTGAATCCTGCCGAACACCCATCGATTTTCACATTCGATTCCTTGCAGATTCAATTCATCTGCTAGGAATTGATTCCCCAAAATGTCAGATCAATCAATTTGTATGTGATTTTCGAGTAAGAATCGATCAAAAATATCGATTGGACAGGATGGAAATATAAAACATTTGGGGGCGAGGCAAGAGTATTGGCAGATCGATGACCAATAGCTTTTAAAAAAAAAAATTAAAAATCTTTTTTTTTTTTAATTTTCAAATACTGAAAAAAAAAAAAAACAACCAAAACTGCCAACCTCACACACAGGTGGACGGCAGGAAAAATTTAAACGGAAAAAAAAAGTCCTAACTTCTTAAGAACTACAATTTTGGTCCTACCCTTTCCCCGTGGCCTATAGCTTTTCACTGCATCGGACAGTGCAACTCTGCAGATCGGCCGATTTTTCAATAGATTTCCTGCTGGAATCCATTGGAAATTGATGTACAGTGTATATACATCAGACGATGATGGGCAGATTCCACCAAGAGACAAATCTCGGCTGCCCATACACCAAAGGACGATTTCTGATCGATTCTAGCATTAAATCTCTTGACCGTTATCGCTATACGCACCGCCAGCGTATAGCACCTGGCACTTGTGTGACATCACACACGCACCATGTGCTACGTGCCGGCTAATGGAGGGGGGTTCCAAAGATGGACGGGCACCGGTCGGTGGGCGACACAGGACAGGTAATGTATAAATGCACACACGGGGGGCACATTTATACACTGGGGGAACAGCGCCCCTGGCTTCGTCGTGTTCGTCACTCGTCCTAATATCACAAGCCGTTACCGCCGCACACCCGATCGACCTTGACAGCCCGACATCTTGCAGCATGTCCAATCGATACATGCAACCAATTTTGGCCCGAAACTGGTTGCATCATCAATCGGACATGCTCTTGGCGGCACTGATTTTCATACGATTCTATAATTATCTAATTGGATGGTCGATCGGCTGCCAAGTCGAGAGATGTTAAGTGTATGGCCAGTTTAAGACTTTCCAAAATTACAGTATGGTGGTTGGGAGAATATTAGAAAAGCTATCTCAAGGCATATTTCCGTGAATGATTAGGATTCTTTAAGTCTGCGTTAATTACAGCCCTTGCAAAAATCAGGGTCACTGTAAAATGTACTGTAAATAAAAAAAAAAAAACCTCAATGGTTATTAAAAGACAATGATGGAATGTTGAAATTAGGATATGTTCATGTATAGGCCCATTTTGAGTTAGATGCAAGGAACACTTTTCAGAAAAGCCAGGACAGTATTGGTTTATATGTCAAGTATAGTTTTTCACTTGTTAATTCTCTTGAGTGCTGAGTAACAGGGTGGGACAAAGCCGATTACAATATCTTTTACTTTGTTTTTGTTTTATAGCGGTCGGATACAACTGTATCTTAAATATTACTACGAGGACTGCTAATTCAGTAAGTACATCTATAAAATATTTTAGAACCCACATATTTCCTGTTATTGTAAGCTCTGTGTTGGGAAGTTTTCCTGCTGTTTACACATTCATGACAGCGTGAATGTGATTTAACCGACGGGTTATGGGAGAGTGAACTGCGGGCTGCTATCTGTCCAACGTCTCATCATTTTAGCCAGGCAGATACACGAAGCCCGAAGTACAGCCTCTGTCGGTATGGTCCTCTCACATTCACGCTTTTAGTTTTAATTTTTTTATACATTTTGTGACAATGGTCCTTCTAAAAGGCAACATTTAGGACTTCTGCAATAGGACCAAAAACCTTAGAACAGAATCTTGAAACAAGGGAACAAGTCCACCACATATAAAATGAGCCCCGGTGCCCACAAAGACAAAACCTAAGTCTGCGTCGAGGGGTAAAGCTTGTTTAGCCTACTGGGGGTTAAATAGGGCCCTATGTAATAGTTTAATATTAGTTTCCTGAAATAAGTGGTAAAAACTGCCATAATCGACTTGAAGCATTGACTCCATCTTTTAGCAGAAATTGTCCCTGGTCAGCCTGGTCTCCCTGGTCATCGTGTGGGTCATATTCTGGTAGGGCGGCTAGCTAATAATTCATTTAAAAATTATATTCTAAGGGATAACAATGTCTTTAAAGGGTGACAGTAACTGATAAACCACACACCCCTCCGTCACATGGAATCCCACATTATCTTCCACCAGGACAGGACTACGGTGGACCTGATGGGGTACTACTGTGAGTGAGGACAGTGGGAGCAGCTAATAGCCACTGCTACCTCCCCTGAGCCATGTGGCCTATCACTAAGAGGCAAAGGCACCTATGATGATGGTGGTGTGGCCATGAGGGAGATGCTGCGATCAGCAAATGCTGCATCAGAAAGGGCGTAAGTGTACCTGGATCATGTACACAGCGTGTCTACATAATAGACCCAAAGACATAGCTAAATTGTGAATCAAATGGAAAATAATCACAGAAAAAAGGAGGACGGAGTTAGGAGAGGGGAGAAGAGAAAAGCATGAATTACGGTATTCAGACAAAAGTAATGAAACACATGCTCCATCAAAGAAAGATAACAACTCACAGAAACTGGATAAGGTCAAACTCCTTATTTAGACCCCTAGTTTCTGGAGCAGATGTGCCCACACTTTGCTGCTTGCGAGCTACTGCAAAGGGATCTATCAACATTACAAATACAAATTCTGCATTTTAAAGTGGGTATGTTGATATAATAGCTAAGACAAGTATACTGTCCCAGTATATGTCTGCTTGGTTGGACTGCCTGACCTTACATCTGTCAGCAAGGCCAGATTTATACTTTTTCTGTCCACCTATCTTGTGGCTACCCTTCCATGTGTGCAAGTTTCACTCGCATTTTATGTGCAGCCTCCTTTTTCTATTGGAAAATCCATAAACTGTACAGCAGCCCCCCTCTCTTTCATGTAAAACTCCTTTTGGGCAGCAGCTCCCCCTTTCCATGTGCTTTTTCCCAATTGCAGCCTCAGCTTCCATATGCCACCCCCTTGGGCACCAGCCGCTCAATGCCTGGACCTTTGTGGCCTTTCCAGAAATCTGGCCCTGACTGTTAGCACCAGATTGCTCCAGCTGACTCTCATGCTAGGTACACACCATACAATTTTGTGTTAGATAGATGGTTCGATGATAATTTCCGACATGTCCGATCTTATTTTCAATCGTTTTTCTGATCTATTTCTCATAGAAGTGAATGGAAATAGATAAGAAAAGATAACAGAATCAAATCGGAAAATTGAATCGGAAATCGATCAGACGGAAAATCGAAAAAATGCATTGTGTGTACCCAGCATTAGCAACAAACTGCCTGACCTCCCAACTGAGTATCAGCACCAGACTGCTTGACTTAAGGCAGCCATACACTGGTCGATTGCCACCAGATCAACCAGCAGATAGATCCCTCTGTGATCGAATCTGATCAAAGAGGGATCTATTGTCTGCCTACACTGCAAAAAGATTTTGAATCGATTTCACTATGAAATGGATTCAAAATCTGTGGAGCTGCCGCTGCCGCCTCCGCCAGCATACATTACCTGATCCGGGCTGGCGCAAGTCCCCGCGGTCTCTTCTCCACTCTGGGCTCCAGCTTAACTTTACTTCCTGTCGGCGGAAGTTGAAACAGTAGAGGGTGCTCTACTGTTTAAACTTCCCCCGACAGGAAGTAAGTGAAGCCAGCTGTAGCCCAGCGCGGAGAAGGGACAGTGGGGACTCGCGCCGGCCGGATCAGGTAATGTATTGTCACTAGCGGCGGTCGTCGGACATTCAAACACCGCTATCGACACACTCCCGACCTGCTGGCGATCAAGCAAAATGTAACGCTCGGACAGATCGATGGGGTCGAACGATTTCGGACGGAAATTGGTCGACCGTTCAACGTTTGCTTGGCAGATTCGATCGCAGTGATCGGCGGGAAATCGAGTAAGTGTATCAGCACCTTTAGTTCTAGTATGCCGGACATCCTAACTGACTGACAGCTCTAGACTACCTGACCTCCCAACTGACTTTTAGCTTCAGACTGCTTCAACTGACTTAGCTCCAGACTGCCTGACCTCTCAACTGTCTGTTGGCACCAGACTGCTTTAACTGCTTACACTTGGGCAGCATCCCGGCAAGGAGCATCTGCGCAAAGACGATTTCCAATATAGTTCATGCTGCAATCTATTGGAAACCTCTGTGCAGTGTGTGGCCATACAATAGATCCCTCTCTGATCGGTGAGGGATCTATCTATTGGTCGTTCTGGCTAAACATCGAGTGATGTATGGTCAGCTTATGTAGATCGGTCATTTTTCCAAGCAAAGCACAATTGGGTGTATTCACTACAATGCAGTGGGTGTATTCACTAAACTACAGTAAGCAGAAATAACAGTGGAAAGTCTTACACAGGATGAGTAGAGCATAATGCATAATGCATACACAGGATGAGTAGAGCATAATGCATACACCAGATGAGTAGAGCATAATGCATACACAGGATGAGTAGAGCATAATGCATACACCAGATGAGTAGAGCATAATGCATACACAGGATGAGTAGAGCATAATGCATACACAGGATGAGTAGAGTATAATGCATACACAGGATGAGTAAAGCATAATGCATACACAGGATGAGTAGAGCATAATGCATACACCAGATGAGTAGAGCATAATGCATACACCAGATGAGTAGAGCATAATGCATACACAGGATGAGTAGAGCATAATGCATACACCGGATGAGTAGAGCATACACAGGATGAGTAGAGCATAATGCATACACAGGATGAGTAGAGCATACACAGGATGAGTAAAGCATAATGCATACACAGGATGAGTAGAGCATACACAGGATGAGTAAAGCATAATGCATACACAGGATGAGTAGAGCATACACAGGATGAGTAAAGCATAATGCATACACAGGATGAGTAGAGCATACACAGGATGAGTAAAGCATAATGCATACACAGGATGAGTAGAGCATAATGCATACACAGGATGAGTAGAGCATAATGCATACACAGGATGAGTAGAGCATAATGCATACACAGGATGAGTAGAGCATACACAGGATGTGTAGAGCATAATGCATACACAGGATGAGTAGAGCATACACAGGATGAGTAGAGCATAATGCATACACAGGATGAGTAGAGCATACACAGGATGAGTAAAGCATAATGCATACACAGGATGAGTAGAGCATACACAGGATGAGTAAAGCATAATGCATACACAGGATGAGTAGAGCATAATGCATACACAGGATGAGTAGAGCATAATGCATACACAGGATGAGTAGAGCATAATGCATACATAGGATGAGTAGAGCATAATGCATACACAGGATGAGTAGAGCATAATGCATACACAGGATGAGTAGGGCATAATGCATACACAGGATGAGTAGAGCATAATGCATACACAGGATGAGTAGGGCATGATGCATACACAGGATGAGTAGGGCATAATACATACACAGGATGAGTAGAGCATACACAGGATGAGTAGAGCATACACAGGATGAGTAGAGCATACACAGGATGAGTAGAGCATACACAGGATGAGTAGGGCATGATGCATACACAGGATGAGTAGGGCATAATACATACACAGGATGAGTAGGGCATAATGCATACACAGGATGAGTAGAGCATAATGCATACACAGGATGAGTAGGACATGATGCATACCAGGATGAGTAGGGCATAATACATACACAGGATGAGTAGAGCATACACAGGATGAGTAGAGCATACACAGGATGAGTAGAGCATACACAGGATGAGTAGAGCATACACAGGATGAGTAGAGCATACACAGGATGAGTAGGGCATGATGCATACACAGGATGAGTAGGGCATAATGCATACACAGGATGAGTAGAGCATAATGCATACACAGGATGAGTAGGACATGATGCATACACAGGATGAGTAGGGCATAATACATACACAGGATGAGTAGAGCATACACAGGATGAGTAGAGCATACACAGGATGAGTAGAGCATACACAGGATGAGTAGAGCATACACAGGATGAGTAGAGCATACACAGGATGAGTAGGGCATGATGCATACCAGGATGAGTAGGACATGATGCATACACAGGATGAGTAGAGCATAATGCATACACAGGATGAGTAGGGCATGATGCATACACAGGATGAGTAGGGCATAATACATACACAGGATGAGTAGAGCATACACAGGATGAGTAGAGCATACACAGGATGAGTAGAGCATACACAGGATGAGTAGAGCATACACAGGATGAGTAGAGCATACACAGGATGAGTAGGGCATGATGCATACCAGGATGAGTAGGACATGATGCATACACAGGATGAGTAGAGCATAATGCATACACAGGATGAGTAGGGCATGATGCATACACAGGATGAGTAGAGCATACACAGGATGAGTAGAGCATGCACAGGATGAGTAGAGCATAATGCATACACAGGATGAGTAGGGCATAATACATACACAGGATGAGTAGAGCATACACAGGATGAGTAGAGCATGCACAGGATGAGTAGAGCATACACAGGATGAGTAGGGCATAATACATACACAGGATGAGTAGGGCATAATGCATACACAGGATGAGTAGAGCATAATGCATTGCATGCTAATATTGCATTCTGCTCTACTCATCACGCGTTAGGACTTTACACACATTATTCGAGTTACCGCAGTTTGGTGAATACACCTCCGTGTCAGCCAACTAAAATATCAAATACTGCAACAAGTTCAGAGCCCTAAAAAGGGTGGTGATCGGCACAACAAAACCGTTCTAGCATAAAGCTTTTTGAATTAAAACATTAGATACACTAGACACTAGTGGTGTAAATAGGGAGTTTGACCTTACCCCATTTCTATGAGATGCAGTATTTGCGTTTATTTATTTTTTGTCTGAATAATTCATGCATTTCTGCCTCCCCCTTCCCTCTCCTAGATCCCTCCTCCTTTTTTCTGTGATTATTTTCCATTTGTTTCACTATATTGCCCTATCTTTAACTGTGTTTATCATTTAGACACGCCGTGTACCCGATCCAGGTACAACTACACCCCTTCCAATGTGGTGTTGGCCGTCGCAGCATCTCCCTCCCGGCCACAACACTTTCATCCCGGATACGCAAAGGCTCCGCCTTCTCCTCCTAGTGATAGGCCACATGGCTCAGGGGAGGTAGCAGTAGCTGTTAGCCGCTCTCACTGTCCTCACTCGCACTACTTCCCCATCAAGTCTGCTGTGGGCCTGTCCTAATGTAGAATGACGTTTGATGCAATGTGATGGGGGGGGTTATCGGCAAAATGTTGCACGGGCCGGGATTGGTCAGTTTTGTATCACACATTACCATAGCAACGCACACATGTGCTGCCATTTGTAGCAGTACAATTGTCATCTGCTACCGCTACTTCGTGCATCAGGCCTCATATCACACATCGGTTTAGGTACGCTTTAAAGCAATTTGATTTTTTTCTAACAGAAATTGCGGGGACAGACAGAAGCGCTCTACATCTTAACAAAATGCAACAACACTCGCTTTGAGTTTATCTTTACAAATGTGGTTCCAGGAAGTCCTCGTCTCTTCACTTCAGTTATTGCTGTTCACAGGTAAGATCTATGCAGTAATATGTTCCACAAATATCTATCTATCTATCTATCTATCTATCTATCTATCTATATATATATATATATATATATATATATATATATACACTGTCCTGGTAGCAGAGCAGCAGTCATTCATTTGAAAGTGGATTAAACTCCATATTAACTGAAAAAAATAATAATAATGAATTAATAATTCCTTATTTAGCTTACCCATTGTGTTGTTTGTAGTGTTCACTTTCAGATTTAGGAGAAATATGATATATAAAAAAGGCAAGAATACTTCTGCTGGTTTCCATCTTTACTGTTTCTCTGTGATGCCAAAAGTGACATCACTTTTGTTCTTTTCTTTTTTTTCCAACCCAAATATCACCTAGACCAGTGTTCCCCAACCCTGTCCTCAAGGCCCATCAACAGTGCATGTTTTGTGGAAATCCACAGAGGTAATTAATGAGCTCTGCTGAGACACTAATTACCCCACCTGTGCAGGTTTGTGGTTTCCTGCAAAACATGTACTGTTGGTGGGCCTTGAGGACAGGGATGGGGAACTGTGACCTAGACAACAGGCTTAAAGGGAACCTAAACTGAGAAGTATATGGATTTTTCCTTTTAAAATAATACCAGTTGCCTGACTCTCCTGCTGATCCTGTGTCTCTAATGCTTTCAGCGACAGCCCCTGAACAAGCATGGCGATCAGGTGCTCTGACTGACATCAGACTGGATTAGCTGCATGCTTGTTTCAGGTGTGTGATTCAGCCACCACTGCAACCATAGAGATCAGCAGGACTGACAAGCAACTGGTATTGTTTAAAAGGAAACATCCATATCCCTCTCAGTTTAGGTTCCCTTTAAGGCTCGTACACACGCCTGAGTGCAGCCAACGACGGGTCCGTCGGCACCTCCCGCTGGGCGGATTTTCAGCAGACAGTACAGCGTGTGTACAGTCTGTCGGCGGACTTATAAGGCTGTCTCCTCTACTTCACTGTTCCCCTAGTGCCAGTGCATGTAATGATGCGATCAGCTGAAGCCAGCACTAGGGGACCAGTGAGGGAGATGAGAGGTCTCTGATTGCTGTGGGCGCCGATGGACCAGGTGAGACGCGCTGCTGCTACTTTTAACTATGCAAGGGGTAGCGGAGTAGGAAACAGAGCCAAAGAAGGACCCAGGGGGGCATGGAGGGCGACACAGGGACAAATGGGGTACAAAGGGGGGGCGGAAAGAGGATAAATGGGACACAAAAGTTGAAGCAGTAGGACACTGGACAAATGGGACAGAAAGAACGAGTGAGGAGGACTGGGGGGCACGGGGGTGGATACAGGACACAAAGGGGGATGGAGGACGCAAGGGGGATAGAGGTGCACACAGGAGGGGACAGAGGGACACATACGCATAGCAATGTATTTCTATCAGCCTCTTTGCATTATATCCAGATTTATCATGCAGAAAAAATCTGGACAGCAGTGCTACAATGTTTTGGACATGGCATGCCGTTTTCAAGTGCGTTTTCATGTTTGCTTTTTTTTTGTGTCAGTTTTCACGTGCGTTTTCAGGTATGTCAATAGAAATAACAAATTTTTTTTGATTGCGCATGCAAGTTTGTATGTACAAAATGAACGCATACATATGTAAAGTTACATGCTATTTTCCGGACGCGTAATCACATGCAAATGCGAATTTGCATGCTTCTAGTGGAAAATTACCCTTACAGTCACCAACTGACTCAGTTTCTTTTAACACCTAAATCCCATCCTGCACAAATTTAGTGTAAACAGAATTAGCTATTCACTTTATAAAGGATCTTGACTATTAGCTATTCATTGCTTTACAGGACCCTGACTTGTGTTAACCTGGTTTTCTGTGTATTCAGTTATTAGTTTCTTTTTTTCTGAGCAAGGTGTGCTTTAATGATAAACTGGGGTTCCATTTGTGGGTTTGTGGCAAGCGACAAATGCATTGCTTTAACCTAGCATTTTAATTTGTTTGTTGTAGAGCCTATGAGACATCTAAAATGTATCGAGATCTGAAGCTAAGAGGAGCATTGATCCAAAACAAGCAACTCCGACTCCTTCCCAAAGAACAAGTTTATGATAAAATCAATGGAGTTTGGAATCTGTCCAGTGATCAGGTGAGGTGAAATTCTAACACACGAGTAGACTATCGGCAGCATTACTATTATCATCTTCTGTAACCTACTCTGACATTAACCCTCCCCTACTGTTGCCTAACACTAACCTTCCTCCACCTACGCCTAACACTAACCCCCTCTTACGCTAAGCGTAAGGTACTTTACAGACTCTTGCTGCTTCTCTCAGTTCTCCTTGGCTGCTCCCTTGTAGCCACTGCTCTCTGGTAGCTGCTGCTACTCCACCACATTATTACCCAGAAACCTTTGGTGCCCAACTCCAGTAACCACTAGCACTGCTGCAAAGTCCGGCACATTTTTCCTCCGTATCCAGCAGCAGCAGTTGGCCTTATAACCATTGCAGACTCCGACCTCAGTACAGCGAACTCCAGCATGGAACTGCTGCAAATGCACCGGATTCTCCACCTTATCCACTAGTCTGAGTTCCGCTGTGCTTTAACCTATCTCCGGCGCCCAAATGACCTTGTTGGCACCATGGTGCACTTATTTTAACTCTTATGAGAAACACTGCACTACAGCTTACCCAAAAAGAAAAAGTAAAATGCTTTTATCCATTTAGAGCCATGCTATAAGATTATGGGTATTTTCTGTCTGTTTTGTTTCCTCAAAGGGCAACCTTGGCACTTTCTTCATAACTAATGTCCGGATTGTTTGGCACGCCAACATGAATGACAGTTTTAATGTCAGCATTCCTTACCTCCAAATCGTAAGTGTTTCAGCCCTTGTCTTTGCATGTGTGTCAAAACACAACATGACGTAATCCAATCACTAGAATTACCCACCTGTTAGAAGTGGTTGCTGGTGCAAGGAATCGGCATACCAATTTTGCAAGTTTACAGCACACTCTTTATTGTGCCAATTCCGCATGCCTTGAGAAAAAGAGAACCTGTGAGGCTCCCAAAATAACTGTCAGATACATTTGTGGAATTGGCATAATAAAGAGTGTGCTGACAAACTCTGCTTCTCTGTTGACCATATTGTTTAATGCCTTTTTGGCTCACAAAGTTCTAAACACCTAGCCCTGACTGCTGATACCCATACATAATGACTACATAATTGATTACAGTGGTGTCAGGATTTCTGGTACTACTTGCAAATCAGTATGGGAGCTGTGATCTGTGGATCAGTGGGCTGATCCTCATGAGATATAGCAATTTCACCCTTAGAGCATCAGCAGTGTTGTGATTAGCAGTATATAGCAACCATGAAACCCATCCCTGTTCACAGCTTGAAGCAGATGCATAGCCTGCCTGTTGACACTTTCTGGCTGATGTCATTTGAGAAGCAGGATGGTTGTGATCATGTGATCGGGTCAGTCCTTAATCATTGTAGGTATCTGCCTGGTTTATTACAAAATAAATAAATGTTTTGCATAGATTAGGGAATCTGTCAAGGTACATAAGGGAGTTTTTCTTGCTTTGGCATTAAGGTGATTATTATTATTTGTAGTATTATTATTATTTATATATCGCTGACATTTTATCTTCTTGTGCGTTTTCGGGTTTGAGGTTTTTTTTTTTCGTTTTCAGGTGCGTTTTCATTTATGTCAATAGATAAAAAATAAATACATTTTTATTGTGCATGCAAATTTGCATGTAAAAAATGCAAAAAGAGCTCATAGTCTAAATACTACCACAGTCTTATCAAAATACCATACCATAGTTCAAGGCAAGGTCTGATCACAATACCATAATCCAAGGCCAGGTCTGATCACCATACCATAGTCCAAGGCCAGTTTTGGAAGGGAATTAAGTAGCCTATCTGTAAGGCTTGGTGGTGTATTCTCCACAGTCAGCATGCAACGCATGAGCTGGCGTGGAGGAGGTACACACACTAGCACCAGGAAACAGGCTATCCCTAGTATAGTGGAGGGGAGGACTGACTCCAATAGGAGATTGTGGCGCACAGAGCCGGTGCAGATCTGACAGCCACAAACAATGCTTTCGTTATAACGTCTCAGCGCAAAGTAGCGCTGAGCGCACAAACCAGAACTGAGGAGATCAGGACAGGTAGACAGAATGAACGCTTGCTAGCTAGCGGCTACTTAGCGACAGCAAGCGTCCAAAACCAGACAGACTGGAATGAGGCAGCCAATGCGATGCGGCAATGGCGTGCCTCACAAAGACAGGACAGGATAGTGAGGAAATAGCAGGATTAAGATAGATGAACGTAACACAGATAAATATACAATAAGTATGTTTTCCTAGCGTATTACAATTACAGCTATCAATGAAACTATTTGTAACGTCTGACTAACATATGTATATATCGGCAATGAACCGACATATGACATAAGCAGGAACGCTGACTAGGACTGGAGTAATACAGGGAACAGGACTCAGAAGGATTCGCTATCTCTTCGCAGAGATGAACGCAATCCACAAACAGTAACAGAACAGGATTCAGAAGGATTCGTTATCTCTTCGCAGAGATGAACGCAATCCACAAACAGGACCAGGAACAGGATTCAGAAGGATTCGTTATCTCTTCGCAGAGATGAACGCAATCCACAAACAGAACCAGGAGCAGGGTAACTACCTCAGCACGGGTGGTCACGGTACGCGCAACCTACCAAAACGTGCTGGAAAGCTGACTAACTGCACACAGGATATAAACAGTTCGTGTACGTATACATCAGCAACACTGATGTATCAACGTAACACAAATACAAGGAAAATAATAAACGTGCTGGTATGCATATATATTGGCAATGAACCAATATATGATGCAAAGACCAGCAAAGTATCTTTATAACAAGAAACACGATCGGGGGCTAAAGCGACAGCAAGACTGGCTTACACTGAAGCTATGAAAACCCAGGGAAACCCCGCAGGAAGCAGATCTTTATACTGAGGTCATCCAATGGGAGCAGACATGCAGATTCCCACACAGGTGAATGATAATCAGTCACAAGCTGACAGCAGGGAAAGACAGACAAAGCTATGCAACTTGCATGGAAATAGATCAGAACTGCCTGAGCTGCAGCACTACTACTTCCAGTAATAGCTGCTGCAGCAGCGATCATTACACTATCAGTATTTCTTTAAAATGTGGGAAAAAACCTAAGTTAACTATTGGTGAAGCTATGTACTGCTTGTCAGAAATTGTACCTGAGGCTCTACCACTGTGAAGTGCAAGTGTTGGCCACCGTGCTGTTTTGGAGCCTCAACTTGAAACTGAATAGTAGAACATGCAGCTTTATTCATCTGCTAATATTACTCGAAGACTTGTTTTGCATTTCTATAATGGAAACATTAATTGCTGTATCGTTTCTCGTTTCTATCCAGCGTTCCATTAAGATCCGAGATTCCAAATTTGGTTTAGCGCTGGTCATTGAAAGTTCCCAGCAGGTAATTATCTCTTATTAACAAGTTACTGATCCATAGGGCCTGATTCACAAAGCGGTGATAACCAAGTTATCACGCCTAAAAGACTTTAGGCGTGATAACCTTTGCACCGCTGAGTTAGCACCACTTTGTGCTGGTGATCGCACGCAAAGTCCCACGCGCAAAGTTTTGCGAGCGCAATTCCGCGCGCAGCGCCCATAGGGTTTAATGGGTGCATCGCGCTGTGCGCTGCAAGTTTCTTCTTATCACGCCTAAACTGAGTTTAGGCGTGATAAAGGGCTTTTCACTGGCGTGCAAACAGTTTGCACCGCTTTATGAATCAGGCCCAAAGTGTTAAATAGTTAGTGTGCAGAATCTGTGTTTTTGCCTTTGTGTGTATGGGAAATATTTTCAATGAATTTATATTACACAAAAGGTGTGTATACACACACACACAATCATCAGAATCAATTTATGTCGCCAAGTACAACGGGGGTTGTGCCTGGAATTATTTTTGGCATATACAGGGCCGGTGATGGTACAGTACAGAAAATACGAGAAGAAGCATACAGTTCAGGTACAGTGGAATATACATCAATATATATAACAGAAGTCCTATACACCCAGATAGAAACAAAGATGGGAAGGACTGGAGGGGTCTGAGTGCTATGTGAGGGTAGCTGCCACTCTGTTGTCGGCACTCAACTGCTCTACAGCGATTCAGGTCCCCCACAGAATGTCCTTGAGGGAAAGACAGGAGAGAGGCAGAGTCCCCATAAGGTGGCACTTGGCTGCAGTGGAAGAGCAGCATGGACGCGGAGATCGGTAGGTCGGTGGGTCCTGATGCCGCCCAGATCGTAGCGGGTCTGCTGGGCTTAATGCTTTCAAGATCCCGGCGAGTCTCCTGGTCTTGATTCCTCCCAGTTCGCGGTGGTGGAATCAGTGGGAAGTGCACAGTGGCCATAGGACAGGGAAGCATCCAGCAAGTCCATGAGGGGGATATAGAGGTGAAAAGGGCTGCAGCCCTGTGTGCCATGGCTACCCATCCGGCGCCATCTTGCTGATCTCCAGTCCCAGTTGAGCTTGATTCTTAGGGCAACAGAAGAAGAATCAGAATTTATTTTTTTCGCCAAGCATGGTTGGACCGTGCCCAGAATTGGATTTGGCACGTTGATTGGCACAGAAAGAGTAATACAACAGAGAAGAGTAATACAACAGAACAACTGCAATAGTAGTACAACAGAACAAGAGCAATACGACCAGACAGGAGTAGTACACCATTTGAAGTAGAGCATTGTGGGTCTAGCAGGGACAGCAGCGTGTAACAGAAGATACTTCTAGTATGGCCTAAGCAAGGCAAACAGAGCGGCTGCAGCCGAAGTCACATGTTAGTTCGGTAGATGGCTGCGGGGGAGGGCAGTGTAATGGGCGGAGTTCAAGAGTAACGGTCGTGGGGAAAAAGGTGTTCATACGCCTAGTAGTCTTAGCAGGGATGGACCGGAACCTCCGGCCCAGTTTGAGTCACCTGAAAAAACTGTGACCAGAGTGAGATGGGTCGCCCACAATTTTCATAGCCCTATTGCGCAGTCTGGTGTTGTAGATTAGGTTTAGACGGGGAAGAGGTTTTACAATAATCCTCTCCGCTGAGCTGATGACCCTTTGGAGTTTATATCTGTCGCTGGCGAAGCAGCTAGCGAACCAGACCAGGATGGATGAGCAGAGGACTGACTCGATTGTAGCAGAGTAGAAGGACCTCAGAAGTTCTTGGGCCATACCAAACTTCTTTATTTGGCGAAGGAAGAAGAGTCTTTGCTGTGCCTTCCTCTGAATACTCTGTATTCAGAGGAATACAGAGGAATATGGATTTAATAATTGATGTCAGACTATTTTACAGACTGTTGGAAAAGTTAGGAGGCGCACTGCTACACTGCATATTCTGTCATATGTTCCTTTTTTTGTTGAATAAACACTGATTTAAAAAAATAAAAGCTCTTACTATCTTACTAATGTAAGGCTATGGGTGTGATCCCTCTTCAGCCATGTCATTTTATAAAAAATCCCCAATAGCATTGCATTAGTAAGAGCTTTTCAAATCACTGGCACTAAAAAGAGCTCTTAAAGCGGAATATAACCCAGCATTTCAACTTTGCTCTAAAACATTATTTACAGTATATTATATGCAACCAGCATTTTTTTTTTTACTAGACCAGCATTGGAAGGGTTACACAGGGCTTTAAAGTTCCTGGAGATTTCTGCAGACACATCCGAAGCTGAAATAGATACATTTTGTTTACATAAATGTATCTAAGTGTTGAATGTGACTCATCTCTCTGACTGAGAAGGAGCTTGGAGGACAGCCAAAGAGTGTGTAACATTTATCAATAGATACATTCAACTAAATAGAATGTAGCAATCTGAACTTCTGCATATCTCTCCACGGAACTTTAAACCTCTGTGTTTAACCCTTCCAATGCTGGTCTAGTAAAAAAAAAATGCTTTTTGCATATAATATGCTGTAAATAATATTTTAGAGCAAAGTTGAAATGCAGGGTTATATTCCGCTTTAAAGAGTGAACCAGCTCTAAAGCCCCATCTACACGATACGATTCTTTTTACGATTCGATTACTATTCTATTTACGATCCGATTAAATCCAACATGTCCGATCGGGATGCGATTCGATTCGCCATTGTAAAACAATGGCAAATTGAACTGAATCGCATCGAATCCCGATCGGACATGTCGGATTTAATCGGATCGTAAATAGAATCGTAATCGAATCGTAAAAAGAATCGTATCGTGTAGATGGGGCTTAAAGCCTGATACATTGTCTGCAGATGATGTATTTGTTTTTAAGGTGGACTGAAGTAGATGCTATCCTGAGTTTTTAACACAGTAACAAAGAGTTTACCACAATTTTTCATGTTAAATTGTAGGATCTGATGGAAACTGCTTAAAAAATCGATTTTGTAAAATATTCCTATTTATCTCTGACTATTTTCAGAGTGGTGGTTACGTCCTTGGCTTTAAGATTGATCCGGTGGAGAAACTGCAGGATTCCGTAAAAGAAATCAACTCTCTGCATAGAGTCTACTCTGCAAGTCCAATATTTGGAGTGGACTATGAGATGGAAGAAAAGGTAAATTTAAGTCCATGTCTGCTGAATAGTCGTAAATGCGCCTAAAGTGTAACTGCAGTGACAAACCACTTTTACTTAAAGGGACTCCGAGCAGTGCATAGTTACTTTGTATTACACAGGGCGACTTTTTCTCAAAGTCAGCAGCTCCATTCAGCAGAAAAAGTCGCCCTGTGTAATACAAAGTAACTATGGAAAGATGGATATCATTTTAAAGCTCTCTTTCTCCTCTTTCTGGCAACACCTAAATCGTCACCCTGCACCTTTTAGTTTTCTCTATTTTCGCGATCAAAGTCGCGGTCGCGGCAATTTCGCGAAAATAGCGAAAACTAAAAGGCGTAGGGTGGTGGTTTATGTATCATTGGAAAGAGGAGAAAGGGAGCTTTAAAATGATATGCATCTTTCCATAGTTTCTGCACTGCTCGGAGTCCCTTTAAATGACCTAAAATAAGTCCAGATCAATAAACAATATTTTGCATTGTGAGTTTTGGCCTCAGCGTTGCATGCCAGTACAGTACAGTGCATTTGACAAGCCATTAGTTATTCAACAGCCTCTACTCTGTACATCATCATGTGTGGTACTAATTATTCTTTATTTCCTGTATTTATATATCACCAATCCCCACACTGTCATTTAACACTGTGGGTGGAGGAAGGTGCAGGTAACGAATACATGTTAAATGGCCACGGTATCCACTTACTTGAAGAGACAGCCTCCTGGCACATGACTTTGTTACCTCACTGAGCAGTGAGGTACGATAGCCGGCAGCCAGTCAGATACGGTAGCCAGAACCACAGGGTGTAGAGGTCTTAAGGCCCATACACAGGCTAGATGGATGTCGCCCGACAGGGTTCGGAACCCAATCTTTTGGGTAATTTCACCGGGCCGAGCATGCACAGACATGTAGTTAGCCTGCAGGCTTACAACGCATTCTGTTGCAATGCGGGAGGGCTGAAGGAGCGGAGTAAATATGACGTCATGCAGTATGGGGGAGAACAAAGCTATCGGGTGTCGCTCAGCTGAATTGATCCTCCTGGCAGATTGCTGGCCAGGCGTGGGTTGGGGGCTGTTGTACACACAGCGGAATATCGGCAGAGGTGGTCATTATCGCCAGTCACGGCTGATGTTAATCTAGCGTATATACGGTCCTTCAGGCACTAACACATTGGATGTTGCCTGATACTGTGGGTCACCTGGGATTGAACAGTGATCACATTTGCAGCACTGTTGGCTGGCCAATGGGATCGATCCCGCTTGGAGGAGTCCATCTAATTGGATTTTCCTTGTTGATTGCTTTTCTATTGTCCTCTATAGTTGGCGGTCCTCTTACTGACATTCTCCCTCTCCACTCCTTTGCAATCAATCTACCTGCTGAGCAGGCATAGCCATATGCCTATTGCTAATGAAAGCTGCAGGAATGTGCTTTACACAGCCAACTGCTACCTAGTGTATGCACCAAGCTTTATCTTTTAATAACAGTGTTGTCAGGGATTACATGCAATTATTTGGGATGAGCAGGTGCTACAAATCTTGTATTTCATGTTGGTAGTAAATGTTGTGATCCTGATGTCCTAGTTCTTGACATCTGAGTTCCAAGGTGGCTTATGTGTATGCTGGTGCACATTGCTGCACTATGAATCACATTCAAATCTTTCCAGGCATATATATAGTTGTCTGGAAAAAATTAGCTGTGGTATGACTGAAATAACCTTTGTGCCGCGATGTGAACTACTCGTAGCTTAGTGTAGCTTATGTTTCTTCGAGGACAACTATGATAAAGAGAGACATCCGCCCAATGATATTTCAGTGATGGGGAGTTGGAAAAACAATGGGAACAAGATCTCCATTCTACCCTCACAAACAAAGAATAGGGAGCAAGTTTGAAAACTCTGGCCAATGGAAGTCTCCATATTACGGCTATTGAGGTCCTACTTCATTTTCTACAAATTTTACTCCTTATAGACTTTATATTATAGAGCATTTCACTTCTCCTTGCTGTCCAGGCTGTCAAACTAACGGCACCCTATCACACATATGTTAAAGAAGGATTGTCACCATAAAAATCAAATTTCAACAACAACTGGTCTGCGTGTATTAAATGGAATGTCCAAGCAAAATAAAAAAAATGAGTTTCACTTACCTGGGGCTTCTACCAGCCCCATGCAGCCATCCTGTGCCCTCGTAGTCACTCACTGCTGCTCCAGTCCCCCGCTGGCAGCTTGCCGACCTCGGAGGTCGGCGGGACGCATTGCGTACATTTTTACGCATTCCCGCTAGTGCAGGAACATTAACACATAGATTTTTACGCGTTACTGGTTCAATGCGTACATTTTTATGCTGCCAGCGGGGGACTGGAGCAGCAGTGAGTGACTACGAGGGCACAGGATGGCTGCATGGGGCTGGTAGAAGCCCCAGGTAAGTGAAACTCATTTTTTTTATTTTGCTTGGACATTCCCTTTAATACACGCAGACCAGTTGTTGTTGAAATTTGATTTTTATGGTGACAATCCTTATTTAACATATGTGTGATAGGGTGCCGTTAGTTTGACAGCCTGGTCAGCAAGGAGAAGTGAAATGCTCTATAATATAAAGTCTATAAGGAGTAAAATTTGTAGAAAATGAAGTAGGACCTCAATAGCCGTAATATGGAGACTTCCATTGGCCAGAGTTTTCAAACTTGCTCCCTATTCCTTGTTTGTGAGGGTAGAATGGAGATCTTGTTCCCATTGTTTTTCCAACTCCCCATCACTGAAATATCATTGGGCGGATGTCTCTCTTTATCATAGTTGTCCTCGAAGAAACATAAGCTACACTAAGTGAAACTCATTTTTTTATTTTGCTTGAACCTTGCTTGAACCTTCCCTTTAAGTGATAAAGACGTTCACAGACGTCAGCGGCTGCTATAGCTGGAGGGGCGTAACTACCATGTCCGTGCACTCAGCCGTGTGCCGCGTGCATGCCTTGGCCCTGAAACAGAAAGGATTGGTGGAAGGGGGTGTGTCCCCTGAGCCAATACTTGCTTGTTTAGTGAGAGTGATTAATGTTACAGCTTGTAACAGCGATCATTCTCAAAAAATGCATACAGCAAGTACATGACTTCCTGTGTAACAATTATGCATACATGCGTGCATTTGATGTGACACACACACACTGCAGCAGTGATTGGTCAAAGGTATCATGTGATCCTTTGACCCTTGTGACTGCAGTTATTAGCTCAAGGGATCTTAGTGTCCCTCAGTGATCACGGTTATAAATAATATTTTTTTTAAAAAATTGTTCACGGCATGCAAGGTATTCTTTATGTGCATTTTTCAAGTTAACTTCTTCTTTCCCTGCACCACCTGTCACATGACTGCAGAATGCTGGTAACTGTTTGTTCAAAAATATTAATATAATGCAAATTCAGCAGCAGTGCATAATTCGAGATAATTCTTCTTCGCATAAAGCTGAAAATAACAGATACCTTTTGTTTCAAGAAGCATTATATTTGGTACATCAATCACAATATGAAACTTCTGTTCTTTGTTGCAGCCACAAGCTCTTGAGGAGCTGACCATAGAACAAGTTCAGGATGATGTGGAAATTGAACCGGATGAACACACTGATGCTTTTGTGGTAAGAATAAACCTAAACTAAACTATAGAGACACTCTAATTAAGGTGATATAACTGCTTGCACTGCTTTCCCGGTTATACTTCACTTAAGGGGCTGCCCCCTGCCTTTCTGCTGGCATCCATCTTCTCCAGGGAGACCCACAGGTGCAGCAGATTGAAGCTCCCAGCAGTGTTGCGCATCTTCAAATGCCGCATTGCATGCTGGGACATGTAGTCCTTTGATGGGAGTACATGCATTGCAGCGGCCGTAAGTGTGCAACATCGCCACAGGCAGTTTAAATTTGCAGCTGAGGGTATCCCTGGAGGAGATGGATGGAAGCATCAAGACAGGTGGCTAGAGAGCAGTCTCCCGAAGGTAAGTAATGTCTGCCAACCCCTCTACGGTACACTCCCATTTATGAACCTCCCTCTGGGAGTTTTTTTTTATTTATTTTGATAAATAGGTTTCCTAAAAAGAAAAAAAAAGCCAATACTGAGGACAAGCGTAAAAATAATTAGGAATGTATGATGTTTTGTATTTTTTTTCTTTTTGTTGTTAAAGTTTTGATGGTCTTTAGATTCTGGGGCCCTCTAATGTGCGGCTATCACTCCAATTAAATTCTGCAACTGGCTGAGCAACGCACTTCCGTACATTTCGAAATTGATAGTGTTATTCCTGTTAGCTCTCCTATCCAATGACACTTCTTGGAGTACTGTACCTGTTTGGGCTTCTGCAGTCCTTCTTACATGAATAATTCCAATGAAAAGTACCGCAGTTTAAAGAGACACTGAAGCGAAAAAAAAAAATTATGATATAATGATTTGTATGTGTAGTACAGCTAACAAATAAAACATTAGGAGAGGAGACTCCTCCTCTTAAGTCGAATATTGTTTCCAGTACAGGAAGAGTTAAGAAACTCCAGTTGTTATCTATGCAAAAGAGACACTGAGCTCCACGACTTTGAAAGTCGCAGAGAGCTCTGTCTTCTGAAACTTGCTATCTCAACTGTCAGTTACTGTATTGTTTTTTCTTCAGCAGAGGACAGGTCAATAGTTCACTGGCCTGCTCTGTAAAATCCTTTAGAATGCTGAGTAGGATGTAAACTGCAAATATTAGAGAATCATGCAATGTTATAAAAAAACAACAACAAAAAAACAAAACACTACAGGTATATAACTGAAATTAAAAATATGAGAATATTTTCTTTGCTACTAATGTTCTAGTAATTATCCATACATCACAACCAATTCATTATATCATATTTTTTTTTTCCGCTCCAGTGTCTCTTTAACAATTTATTGACATCCTTAAGTATTAAAACGTCATGCTTACCGCAATTAACAGCAACATGACGTTTTAATACGTCACGCGTTCCCGCCGCTGCTACCGCCGTGTGCACGCCGCTACCGCCGCTGTTTCCATCGGGCTTCCGTGCTGGGTATTGGGGAAGAAGACCGAACGGTCGTCTACCCAATCGCAGTGCCTGGAGTGAATGGACGTGACGGCGAACAGCGGCTACATCCATTCACAAAAACAGGAAATGTAACAATTAAATAAAGTGAAGAAAAAAAAAAGTGAACACTTCCTATAACGAGTCTTCACTAGCGCCATCTTGTGGCCAAAAAGTATATTACACCTACAAAACACATACATTTTCAAGTACATACACATCATTAATAAAATTACACTTCCAACCCCCCCCCCCCCCAAAAAAAAAACAACACTTGTAAAAAAAAATCAGTTTAAAAAAAAAAAAAATAATTGCTTTAGGGACTCAGCTTTTTTAATCTATATTTTATGGGGGAAAATGTATTTTAATTTATTACATAGGGGCTTGTAATTATGGCCAGAACAAAAAAAACAGAACAGAAAAATAAGTTATATTTCAAAATAATATACTGTCGCCATACATTGTGATAGGGACATAATTTAAACGGTTTAATAATCGGGACAACTGGGCAAATAAAACATGTTTGTTTTATCCACAGGAGAATGTTTAATTTTAAAACTATAATGGTTGAAAACTGAGAAATAATGATTTTTTTTTTGTTTTGTTTTTCTCATTAAAACGCATTTAGAATAAAAAAAATTCTTAGCAAAATGTACTATCCACAGAAAGCCTAATTGGTGGCGAAAAAAACGAGGTATAGATCATTTTCTTGTGATAAGTAGTAATAAAGTTATTAGGGAATAAAAGGGAGGAGCACTGACAACTGAAAATTGCTCTGGTCCGTTAGGATAAAAACCCTTGGGGGTGAACTGGTTAAAGGAAATGCATCCTTGTTTACTCTGTCTTACTCTGCATGCATTTGTTTAGCATCATTTCTTGTCTTAATATTTACCATTATGTTGTTGACTTCAATTTTCACTTTTTGTCCTTGCAGGCATATTTTGCGGATGGAAACAAGGTAGGTTTGTGTAGGTCTCACCTGTAGTCTAACAAACTGATCCACCACGTATTCCTTATATACTTGTATAGGTGACCATACACAATATATACACATTTTATTATTTTCCGGTTTATTCATCTGTTGATTAGAAAATCAAATGTTTTTTGTTGTTGTTGATCATGTAACATCAATACATTTTCATGAATATTTCAATAACTATCCAATCAGGCCTGATTAAAATATCAAATCCATTTTTAGGAAATTTTAGTAGTGCATGGTGTGTCAATTCAAGTTCTCAAATATTATAAGTGACTGAATTTTTTTTTGTTTTAAAGAGATATTAACCCCCTTGGCATTATGATTATTTCCGGATTTTAGGGTCTAAAAGCGGTGCAATTTTTTTACATGCTTTTAGATCCTAAAATCTGGAAAACAATTATGCTGCTAGGGAGATGTGCAGCAGCTCAGCACTTACTCACCTCCATGAGATCCAATGCTGCAGTTTTCCCTCCGTCCTCCGGGTGGCACTGTAACCCTATAGTGAGATTGCCGGCTGTCGTCATGGCGACAAGACGGCGATCTCACCAGGGGGAAGTAGAGCCTTGGAGGAGAGGAAGAAGAATGCCGACTGATGTCGGGATTCCTCGGGAGGTGAGTAAAAATGCCTGAGGCACGCATTGCACTGCATAGACCTCCCTGCGGCTACCACGGGTTCAGCTTGGGATAACCGCTCCTAGCTTGGGAGAAAGTGTAAAATATTAATATAAAAGGTACATTTTTCTGAGAGTAAAATGCACCATGAATTACCTTTCTCCTACGTTGCTGTCACTTGGAGTAGGTAGTAAAATCAGACCAATCTGAAAATATTTGGATTAGTCCATCTCCTTATGGGGGATTCTGTGTTAACTTTATTCTTTTCAAAAGCAATGGAAATGAGCCTTACAAAGAAGTTGGCGGCTTCCCTACTCCTTTGCACACTGTTCTGGCGGTTGGACTGAGCAACTGCCATTCAGTAAGGCCTGGTTCACATTCGGATCACAAATCGCAATCGTCAATTTTCCAGCAATTTTAATACCCGTTCAAGAGAACCAGAATCGCATCTCAATCGCTGCCAAAATGCTGCAGGCAGTGCGTTTGCGATTTATGCAAATCGCAAGCGCTGCAGTAAGAATGATCCAATAGAGATACATTTGTCGCACCGCTTTGTTGATGGCCGGCGATCACCAAAGCGCTGAAAAACTTCATGACATTACCTCAGTGTGAACCAGCCCATGCTTTTGAAAATAATGAAATCCCTAAATAAGAACCACCCATGCGGAGATGGACTAGTCCGAAACCTGTCAGATTTTATGTACCTATTGACAATAGTATATTGTACTCTGAGAAAAATCTACACTTCATATATTGTAAATTATACAACTTTTCATGATAATTGTCTTTTAAAAAAAAAAAAAGTGCATAATTTACGACCACCTTAAAGGGAACCAGAGGTGGGTTTGTGAAATCCTATCAGGACACAGAGGCATATTATGTGTATTGTGACCAGCCTCTGTGACCTTCTATAGTGCCTCCTTCCTCCCCCGTTATGCTGTCCCCTCTTATAAAAGGCACCAGGCTAGAGACACGCAAATTGTCGCTAGCTTGGTATTTACCTCTGCACTGCCACTCACCGTCACTCCCCCGCCTCCTGTATAGTGTGGCTCCCTGCCTGTGTCCCTCCCCTCCCCCTCTTCCTCCAATCGGCTTACAGAGGCTGGGAGCCGCGCTATACAGGAGGCGGGAGAGCGGTGGTGAGTGGCAGCCTGAAGGTAAATACCAGGCTAGCGACAATTTGCATGTCTCTAGCCTGGCGCTTTTTGTAATGGGGGAAAGCAGAGGGCGGGGGGCTGGAGGCATTATAGAAGGTCACAGAGGCTCATCACAGTACACATAATATGCCTCTGTGTCCTAATAGGATTTCACAAACCCACCTCTGGTTCCCTGTAAGGTAGCAGCAGAGCTCCTACACGTCGGCTTTGCCTTTTGGTTTCAGTAAACTCACCGTTGTTTTTTTGGTTTTTTTTTACTATCCTTTTAGCAACAAGACCGTGAGCCGGTATTCTCAGAGGAGCTCGGCCTTGCTGTAGAGAAGCTAAAGGATGGTTTCACTCTTCAAGGGCTATGGGATGTTATGGGCTAAAACCTTCATAAATAGCTGATCATTTACAAGAGATCATTCAGGACATGAGGTTTGGTACCTCAGATAAATAATAGTGGTTAAAACAAATCTGAAGTCAAATTAAAGCGCAATCTAGTAACAGCAAAACCATAGCAATAACCATGTTTAACCCTTTCCAATCTTATTTCGCGATCACCCTGGTCCCCTCAGCACTTTGTTTTTCTGGTGTGCTCAAGGGGCATGGGAGAGTGTAAAATCACAGCTGCAGCAGGGATCTAGAGGGCCTATGCCTCCTTGCTGTACAGTGAGGAGGCGACCTGGCATCAGGGGGAGGGGGTGGGGCCTGAACCAGCTCGTGTGCTGTAGCTCCACCCCCTTGCAAATACGCCTGCATAATTCAATTATTATGCCGTGCTGCAAGGTGGGGATGAAAGTGGCAGACATTATTATTATTAGATGGGGCCGGCTATCAGAGTGTCAGACTTAGTCAATAGATTTTCCATAGATTTTATGCTGGCTATCTACGAGTGCATGGCTACCCTAGCTCCAAATGCTCATCATTTCTTTTGGGACTGCTTCACCTAATTGACTTCTGGGTGTATAGGGAACTGCCACTTAGCATAGTTGAGTGCTGCACAAGTCTTTGTGTAATTTAAAAATCATCTTTCCATTTCAAAATGCGTTCAGCTAGAAATGTCAAAAACTGATTTTAAACTCAAGTTGCACTGTTATGTAACCATGACAACAGACCTCTATTTGTAGTACAAACCACCTGTAGACTCCTACTTTGCTGCAGAAGTACTGTAGAACAGCTGTAGAGAGCTGAAGCCATTGTAACGCGTTTCCAATACTTGCACAAATCCACTGGGTGGCAGACGATTTCTGACACTGCTATCCTATTTTCCACTTTCTGCTTCAAACACTGTGAAATGTCTGTGCTTTATATTTTCACTAGTTACCGTAGCCCGTTTTAAAACGGGCTAGGTCTGTCAGCAGTGCTCCGCCCACCACCACGCGCACACGCCCGCCCCTTCTGGCCCCGTCCTCCCTCCGCTCTACACAGTCTCTGCGTCCCCTCCCTGCACGGGACACACACACACAGGAAGTCAGGCACAGGGACGCAGAGACAGTTGCATATTATTATAGAGGATAAAAAGAAAGCAAGCAACTGAATGTTTTCTACTAATACTTGCAATTTATAGAACAGAATTCAATGGTCCGCGCTTTTTTCAACAAAAGTGTGATTTTTTTCCCCTCCAAATTACACATTTCATTAGAGAACTATGGAAGCTTCCATCTTGACATTCAATTCACTTTTTCTCCTAGGAGATCATTTTTTCATATCCTGTTTAAAATAACTTTTCAGCAGTCTACAATTGAAAAAGTATCAAAAAGTAGATGAAAAGTGATATCAACATTATTTTGAGTATTTGTTTTCATGCTAGTGGTTTCATTATTGATAAGGTGTAAAAATATCACCTAGGAGAAAATGTGAATTGAATAAGACCCATATGTAATTCACTTTTTTTCTCCTAGGTGATAATTTCACATGTCAATAAAATGCCTTTTAACCACCAGCAATCAAACAAATACTCAAAAAAAAATTAATATTACTTTTCATCTAATTTTTGATACCTTTCCAGTTATATATAAAGTGCTGAAAAGTTATTCTAAAGATCTTATGAAAAAATATCTCCTAGCAGAAAACTCAGGAGAAAAAGTTACCTTAATTACATATGGGCACTAGGCCCATATGGCCCTATGCTCATATGCAATTCACTTTTCTGCTGAGTTTTCTCCAAGGTGATATTTTCATTTCTTGTATATAAAATGTCTTTTAAGTAACCAGCAAGTAAGAAAATGCTCAAAATAATTGTGATAGTACTTTTTTTTTACCCAATTTTAGGTACCTCTTTTAGTTGCTAAGTGCTTAAAAGTTATTTCACAGGGAAAATGAAAAAGTATCTCCTAGGAGAGAACTCAGGAGAAAAAGTAAATTGCATGTGAACCCTAGTGTCTTAATGCAGAACCTCTGGCTATAATTCTTTGAAGTCAATCCCCTGAAACAAGTATGCAGATCAGGAAAGTCAGAACATCCGATCCGTTATCTAGCTGCATGTAAGCAATTAAGAAATTATTATATTCCGTAAATCTGCGTAAGTAAACTAACATTTTTTGAAAGTAATCAAGATGTCAGTCTCCGTAGCTTTCTAATGATAGCTATACTTTAAGTATGTTTTTTAAACAATTCTTAGTTCAAATATGGCCATTTTTAGTCATGCCTTAGGTGGGTATGTTGATGCTAAAATGGCTCCTATGTTCTTAAATGGGCCTGAACTTGTGCTCAGGACACATGGAAAACGCAGATTAATCCACCCTGTTTGAGTTTAGAGTGAAGAGCCTGTCATATTATTCCTCAGATGCAAGTAATCAAGTAATCACAATTGTAATTTGAGCTCTCAGTTTAGGCAGCTAAGTAATTGTTTTATTGCACACATTAGCAGAGAGTAAACAATACCTCTCATCAGCAGAGGGGGTGGGTAATTAGGTCACAGATGCTATCTTCACACCTTCCCTCTGGATAACTTATGGTCAGCTAGAAGGGGAGGCAGCTCCTATAGCTATTAGAAACCTGGAAAAATTCCAGGGGAAAAAAGGGTGCTTAGTTCCCTTTAAGGTTAGGATGTGAGTTTAAAGGAGAACTGTAGTGAGAGGTATATGGAGGCTGCCATATTGATTTCCTTTTAAGCAATACCAGTTGCCTGGCAGCCCTGCTGAGCTATTTGCCTGCAGTAATGTGAATCACACCAGAAACAAGCATGCAGCTAAACTTGTCAGATCTGACAAAAATGTCAGAAACGCCTGATTTGCTGCATGCTTGTTCAGGGTGTATGGCTAAAAGTATTAGAGGTTGAGAATCTGCAGGTTAGCCAGGCAACTGGTATTGCTTAAAAGGAAATAAATATGGCAGCCTCCATATACCTCTCACTACAGTTCTCCTTTAAGGTGGGATGGGGTTCAAAACCAAAGAGATCCTGTGATTAACAGGAAACCAGGATGCTGGGTTTGTGCTACTGAACCTGATATCCTGAGCCTATTTCTAGAAGACATTGATACTGAATTTAAATATATGCTGGTTAAATGACCTATTTAACCCAAAGGGATCCTTCACTTTAACTGGATCATCCATTTATGTTTTGTGGGCATTTGTTTCAGATTCTCCAGTTCTCCCATATAAGAAATATTATTGATACAGGCATTTGCAGGTGGTTGGAGCTTGCAGATGGGTACATATAAATTGCTACCACAATTTTGAGAAATGTATGAAAGAAAATATTCAGAGGGGGAACTAACCCTTTAAAATGTCTGTTTAAAGAGAATACCGTTCTCTATTTATGTATACAAACAACATATAATTTATATATTGTGTATATAGAGTATATTTATGTTAACTATGTGGCTAATAAATTCCTAAAAGAAAAAAATGTGTTATTTCATTATTATTATTTATTTATAAAGCGCCAACATATTCCGTGGCACTGTACTATTTAAGAAAACAAACAAGGGATACATAATGATACAGACAATGATATACATCAAATATGAACACTGGTACAAAATACAGAACTGGTGATTACAATAGCAAATTTAACATAATGACTAAAATGTATAAATGTATAACAGAGTCAAGCAATTAAATTAATAACATTCCATGACACAAAAGGGTGAGAGCCCTGCCCTTGCGAGCTTACAATCTAAAGGAATGGGGTGGAAACAAGAGGTGGGGGAAGTATACAGTATATGTACAGGCAGTACGTAATTAGGTTGTTTCGTAAGGAGTAAATGTAGAGGCAAGGTTGAAGGGTGCATGGCCTAAGCTAGAGAATATGCTTGCCGGAAAAGGTGGGTTTTGAGGGAGAGTTTAAAGATTTCAAAGGTGGGAAAGTGGCAGATGTGCTGTGGAAGGGCATTCCAGAGGAGGGGTGAGGCACGTGAGAAGTCTTGTACCCGTGAATGTGAGGAGGTAATTGTTGTAGAAGAGGATAAAAGAAGCTTGTGTGCAGATCTGAGATTGCGGTTGGGTTGGTATCTGGAAACTAGTGCGGAGATGTACAGGGGAGAGAGATTGTGGAGAGCTTGTAGGTGAGGGTTAAGAGTTTGAACTGGATCCTCTGGTTGATTGGTAGCCAGTGAAGAGCTTGACAGAGAGGAGCAGTACTGCCAGGCAATTGGTATTGTTTGAAAAGAAATAAATATGGCAGCTTTAATAGGTCTCAAACCTTCAGTTCCTTTGGTGTAATTCATGTTCTGGTACAGTCTGGAAAATTACCAGAATTCATGTTCTGGTACATTCTGGAAAATTACAGGCACATCTGTTTTTCAACTACTGTATATACTGTGTGAAGTGAACTACTGAATATACTGGGCTTGATTCACAAAGCGGCGCTAACTGTTAGCACCGCTGTATAAAGCCTTTAGTGCCTCTTAAAGGGACACTTAAGTCTCTTAAAAAAAATGAGTTTTACTCACCTGGGGCTTCCAGCAACCCCCTGCAGCTGTATCGTGCCCACGCCGACTCCATCAGATGCTCCTGGCCCCGCCGGCATCCACTTCAGGTTTCGGCGACAGGAGCCGACAGGCTGGGAACGCGAGTGATTCTTCGCGTTCCCAGCCACAATAGTGCCCTCTATGCTGCTATAGCATATACCATATAATGCAGTGTGCACGCAGTGAGCGGGACTGAGAGTGATGTGTGGGCGCAAACTACTTAGTGCCGTGGTTTGCGCCCACTAAGTGATAGGGCTCACTAACCGGCTTAGGTTAAATTCAAGAAGTGGCTGCACCAAATCTTGAATTTAACCTATTAGAGAGTTACACCACTCCCATTGTTCACCCGCCCACAGACCAACACCGGCTTACTGCACAGTTGCGGACGTAGTCACACAGTATTGCCGCACCCCCGATCCTGAAGAGCTGTGGGGCCCTGATCTTCTATCCAACATGCCCTTGTCTGATTTATTTTGAGGGAAAGGTCTTTTTACCAATACTACTACATGTGCAATTATCTCATAAGTTTATTCGCAGTTCAGGTTTACACTAAAAGGAACCGAAGATTTGAGACCTATTAAAGCTGCCATATTTATTTCCACTTAAACAATACCAATTGCCTGGCAGTACTGCTGACCTTTCTGGTAAGTAGGGTCTGATTCACATACTTGTAACAAGCATGCAGCATGTGCTTTAGTTAAAAGAAAATAAACATGTCAGCCCCCATATCCCTCTCATGTTGGGTTCCCCTTTAAGCTTTGCTGTAGGACACAGTGGTAGCCAGGTTCTGCAACAACTAACTAGGCATGTGGTGATTGGTGTACCCCAAGTGAGGTGAAATGTAGTCTTTATGTTCAGTGTATACTTGCTGCTGAATGCTCTTGTGTGTGGCCAAAAGAAGCCTGCTCAACTCGCACCGAGACAGATAGGTAAAACGTTTCCTTACGAATGCTGTACACTCTCCTGTTTCACTTACTGACCCAATAAAACATCGGTATCTGCCTAAATATCTGTAGATTAATAATCTATCATACCATTTCTGAAAATTACTAACCAATCAGCTTATGGAAATGAACATAAAACTCTCTCCCCCCCCCCCCATGACTTTTCAACTCCCTTCTGCTACAGCGTCCATCAAGCGTTTGCTTTAATCTGACTTTTGTGCAACATAAGATATAATCTCTGACAAGCCAGATATGCACCGTATTACGTGTTGTGAGTGGAGAGACTGAAGTCATGTGTATTGTTACAGACAGTAGTGCAGCTGCTCGTTGTTTAGATCACTGCTACTTTGACATATGGTGAGCTAAACCTGGACTCCCAGTCAACTGAGATGTGCAGTCAGCTGTTGTGTTAGCAGCTGGTTGAGTCAGTGCAGCATGGGGTGTGACAGTCCCAGCACAGTGCTGACTAAATTTACTTGCAGCTGATATACAGAAACACATTTGCTTATACAGATGAATTGCAGAAAAATGTAGGGTGCCCATACATTACTCGAATTTGCTGGCCAACTGACCTTTCCATAGGATCATTTTATCAATCGGAGGAGAACTGATACCGCAACATAGTCACTTAATCTATTTTTTTTAATCGATTTCTTGCTGAAATCGGTCGAAAGGATTGATAACGCATGCTGGAAAATCTCAGTTGCAAGGGCTGGATTGTGTGCGTGGTGATAATGATTTTCCAATGACTGCGGACCTCTTGCTGGTCCCCTGAACCCTGTGTGTATCTCGCAGTGTGCAGGGAGGTGGGGGAGCAGCAGGGGGCGCAGCCAGGGAGATAGAGCTGCCCAATGGCAGCTCTAGAAACCCTGCAGGAACGCCCCTGGCGGGCGTTTGAAATGTTTACGCTCTTCCTTAATATTTACCATTGCTAGGATGATTAGGTTGGTGTGCAGTGTGTGGGCGGGCAATAGATCCTTCTGTGATTGAATCTGATCAGAGAGTGATCTATCTAGAGCTGAATACTCACCTGAAGATGGATCGAGGAGCCTCATAGCGATGCCTCTCGACGAATGAGGTTTACCTACCCGCTGGAACACGCAACGTCACACCACCGGGGGGGGACTTGGTATGGACAGGAGGTCAAACAATCACGGTACTTAAAGATCTCATCTGTTATCACGGTTGTTATCGTGTTATCGACACGCATCGCAAATTGTCATGTGTGTAATTGCATGCATGCACGAAAGAAGAAAAAGCAGTGAGGCTGGCACTCAATGGACTGGACTCAGCAGCTGGACCTTGGTTGCAATGCACCGTGCTCCAAATCACATACACATACGTATTTACCATTAGAAGAAACAGCAGATCTGGCACTGGTTTGCAATAATCCAACGTTCCTTCTTCAGAGGCCTCTGAAGAAGCAGCGTAACCTGCGAAATGGCTGTTAGGCCGACCTCTTTATGCTCCTAATATATTGCTTGTACCTGCTGGATTAAAAGGAACGTTGGATTATTGCAAACCAGTGCCAGAGCGGACAGACATCGGCACCTGGGGGGGAGAGGGGGTCGGGCAGACATGGGCATGCTCTGCATGCTTTGCAGTATCTGTTATGCGGCTTTGCGTCCTCCTTAGGAGCTTGGGGAAAAGGCTACACAGTAAAAAAATTAGATTGCTTTTTAACTTCTGCATTGCCTTTTTGGCTCCCTTACATAAGTAATTAAAACATTGCAATAGAGATTTAAATTTGATTTTTGGGGCTAACAGTTACTCTTTAAAGGGAACCTGAAGCGAGTACAATTATTTAAAATAAACACATGATGTAGCTGCAAATGAATATTACATACTAACCTCACCGTCAATTCCTCTCAGAAGCTCACCGTTTTCTTCTTACAGTGATCCCTTCCAGGTCTGACAGTATTTTGTCAGAACTGAAATATACCAGTTGCTGTCAGTTATATATCAGCCGCTGTCAGTTAAAACTGAATGTGCAAGGTAATGTCCATGTTTCCCTGTATCTCAAGTGGGTGATATTACAGTTTAACAGTATGATGACCAGGAAGCGGTTATTGGGTAATCAGCATTTTCAAAATGGAGGACGGAGAATTCCATTGATCACAGTGGACAAATCGCAGGAGAGGAAAAAGAGATTGATAAGTATACAACACAGGAGGTAAGTATGACCTGTGTATGGTTATTTTGACTTTTTTCAGTTTCTTTAGGAAAAAAATAAACAAACTCCTGCCTAATCCATACTGCAGTCATAACGCATTGCTGATTTTGCCAATACCCTGTAACTATGCATATGTACATTATACGTAGGTCTGATCAGAGGCCCTGTCTAGACTTTGGACATACTGGGACTCGTAGTTCTGGACTCGTTCAGAGAGAGCATGGCCTGCCCTACGTTATGCTGAAAGTTTGCTACCTCATCAGTTTGTAGGCGATAGCCTGGCTGTGGGTTAAGAGTCTTTGTTTAGAAGCGCCTAAACATAGAACATTGTCAGTGAGTGTTGCTGCCAGCATATGTGTCATTAATCTCTAGAGAGCTCATTCTCTCTTTTTAAGATATACGGTAGCATTGGAGGATGTGCCAAGCCTTCAGAGAAGCCAGGAGAGTAATAATAGTCTGTGACATAGAGCCAGGGGGTGTGACACTGATACTAAAAACCCATATACCTGCGCTCGGGGTAACAGATTAAGAATTCCAGTCAGTTTAGTTGTAGAATAGGGTGACCATACACCATACAATCTTGACGAGAACCAAAGACGTTAAAAAAAACAAAAAAAATGTAAAGGACCACTATAATGAAAAAAGTAAGTAGTTAAAATCTGACAAAACCGATTTTGGTTTTGGATTAGGCCATCTTTTCATGGGGGATTCTCAGGGTTTCCTTTGTTTTCAAAAGGTAAAGATTTCTCACGGGAAAGGAGGTAACCGCTAGTACCGCTACTGATTAGGATGGCGTTCCTGGGTTAAAGTGTACCCGAGCAAAGCTTGGGTACAGAAGGAGATACCTAAAGAGTAGGAGATACCTAAGGAGTATTGGGCTACTATTGAGGCTTCCCTCGCCGTTCTGCTGTCTCCCCTCGCCTAGTGCGTGCCCCCGGGAGATTGCAGACAATGGATAATCGGCAATCTTATAGGGGCTGCGCACCTATCTCCCCTGGAACCAGTACAGCCGTGCAGTAGCCACATGAGCATAGCTGTGCATGCACAGTAAGCTGGAGCCACTGCTGTATGAGTGCTCCATTCCACTGCATGTACGGCTATGCTCCTGTGGCTACTGCACTGCTGCACTACTCATAGAAAAGGAGTGTGATCATGATGTCTAGGGGGGTCCTAGTTCGGCAGTGAGACACTAGAGCATGCAGAGGGAAGACTCAATAGAATCCTGAGGCTTCCCTTTCTTTGAGAACCCAAGCTTCAACTCGGGTTCCCTTTAGAGGGAAGGAAGGCTGACATGTTTATTTCCTTTTAAATAATGCATATTGCCTGGCTGTCCTGCTGGTCCTCTGTCTTTATTATTTTAAACCATAGGCCGTGAGCAAGCATGTAGATCAGATGTCTATGACCAATCTGACAAGATTATCTGGATGCTTGTTCCAGGTGTATGATTTAGACACTACTGACCAGAAAGATCAGCAGAATTGCTAAAATAAATATGGTATCTTCCATAGGTCTCACACTTCAGGTTCCTTTTTTAAGTTTTTCTTTAACCTCCCTGACGGTACGCAGTTTCTGAGGCTGCGTCCGCGGGAGGGATTTATTGAATTAAATTTGCTTTATCCTTTGTAGCTAGCACTAGGCTAGCTACCATTGTCCCCCAAGTCCCCAGCACCCTTCTGATCCCCCGATCGCAGACACTATACGTTACCTAGCCGCAATCCCGCGAGAGCCGCAGCCTCCCCAATGAGCTTCAGTCGTCGCTATGGCAACGATCAAATATGATGGCATGCACAATCCCGATCCTCCCAATAGTGAAGCCTAGAGCTGATTGGAGAGGCTGAGCCATCGCAGGATCCGGGGGGGGGGGGGGGGGGGGATGGTGGGTACGTATAACGGTGGCGATCGGGGGCAATCAAAAAAGAGCGGAGGGACTTGAGGGACAATGGTAGCAAGCGAAGTGCTGGCTACAAAGGCTAAAGCAAATTTATTTTTAAAAAATCCCTCCCGCGGTAGAGAAATCCTCTGCGGCGGCTACCCCTAGTGTAGGTCGGGGTTACCGCCAGGAGGGTTAAAGGACTCCAGCCTCTACAAGTCACCCTCGCTGCAGCTCCGGTCTTCTCCCGTCTTCCACTGGCAGCTTCTGAAGATCGCCGACCCCCGGATAGGTCGGCTTCTGCGTCTCCAGGAGCGCACTGCGCCAGAATAGTACTACACGGGCATGTTCAAGCCCGGCGCATGCCCTCGCATGCGCAGAAGATGCCAACACGTTCGGGGGTTGCCAATATTCAGAGGGGGCCAGTGGGAGACAAGAAGACCAAAGCTGCGGCGAGGCACACACACGTGACTTGTGGGGCTGGAAGAAGCCCCAGGTAAGTAAAAATTGTTTTTTAAGTCACCTCGGGAGTCCTTTAAGAATGGATTACGGTTAAAGAGAATATGAAGCAAGTAAAAAAAAAACTCACCTAAGGAAGGCTCTGGGTCCTATAGAGCCTTCCCATTTCTCCTACAGTGCCGGCGTTCCAGCGTTGGATCCCCCATTGGCATTCTCTGACCAATTGGAGGTGTGCTGCTCGCGCATGCAGGCTCCTTTTGCCGAAGCCTCCAGCAGCGGTAGAAGTAACCGGTCTCCGACCCCTCTATAGGACCCAGAGCCTTCCCTCTCCTTAGGTGAGTACCTGTGTGTTTTTTTTTGTTTGTTTGTTTGTTTTTTTTTACCTCGCTTCACATTCAGAAGTCCCTATTTTGTTCGTTAATCGGGGACTACCTGTACAGCATTAAATATATACATTTTTTTTCCATTGGGATACAAAATAGAATTTTGGAACACAATCAGAAAGTACAGAATTTTTTTCCAGAATAACATTTGAAATGAAATGTAAATGAAGCATCACTGACACAAATCTCATAGTGTAGTGCAAGCATTTTTATTAATAAAATGCATTGTTTTCATTACCTGCTTAAATTATCTTAGTTGTATTATTTTAAATATATAGTGTACTAGTGTATCTAAAAATATTGTAGTGTACAACAATTGCATTTAGAAGATGAATCTCATTTTCTCCCAGTGGCTGCAGTCACTTTTGCAGTTATCCCTTCTAGTAACCAAAAATCTACAGTTGTTTCTTTCAATCTGTGACAGCTGCGGGAGCAATTCCTCTTTCCAAATTGGCCGACCAAATTCCATATTGTGAGAGGCTGTACCTATATTTAGCCAGCAGGCTTGAATTGCACAGAGCTTAAGCTTGCCAGAGTTCACAGATCAGCCCTTTTGCTGCAGGACTTGGAAGCTGACAAGAGCCATACAGTCTCTCTGCTTTGTCCACTCTCACCTCCATACAAAGTAAAGAATGGATCCCACTCAGGAACTGAAGGAAGAACTCAGACTTTATCAGTCTACTTTGCTTCAAGATGGACTTAAAGAACTTCTTGATGAGAAGAAGTTTGTGGATTGTTATTTGAAAGCTGGAGATAAGACTCTTCCATGTCACAGGCTCATCCTAGCAGCTTGCAGTCCCTACTTCCGGGAGTTCTTCTTGTCTGATGAAAGTGAAGAGAAAAAAAAGAATATGGAGTTAGACAATGTTGACCCAAACATCATGGAAGCCATACTGAAATACCTTTACTCTGCTGATATCGATCTAGATGATGGAAATGTCCAAGATATCTTTGCGTTGGCCAGTCGTTTCCAAATCCCTTCCGTGTTCACTGTGTGTGTCACTTACCTTCAGAGGCGACTGTCACCTACCAATTGTCTTGCTATCTTCCGACTGGGCCTTCTGCTAGACTGCCCAAGACTTGCTGTTACTGCACGGGACTACGTCTGTGATCGCTTTAGCCAGATCTGTAGCGAAGACGATTTTCTGCAACTGGCCCCTCACGAACTGATTGCGGTCATCTCCAATGACAGCTTAAATGTCGAAAAAGAAGAAGACGTCTTTGATGCCGTGATACAATGGTCCAAAACGGACAAGGAGAACAAGCTAAAGAGTCTGTCCGATGTCTTCGACTGCATACGGTTCCGATTAATGCCTGAAAAATATTTCAAGGACCGGGTTGAAAAGGAAGAGCTGATTAAGGGAAATGCTGATATACAAAAAAAGATTAAGGCTATTAAAGATGCCTTTGCCGGAAAATTGCCTGAGCCATCCAAAGACAAGGCAGATGGCGATGTTGGCGATGAAGATTTGCTTCCTGGATATCTTAATGACATTCCTAGGCATGGCATGTTCGTAAAAGATCTGGTCCTCATGATCAGTGACACTGCTACGGTGGCTTATGATCCTCAAGAAAATGAATGCTACTTGGTGGCCTTGTCTGAGCAAATTCCAAGGAACCATGCCAGCATCGGAACCAAATCAAGTCAAGTTTATGTTGTTGGTGGACTGTATGTGGATGAAGAAAACAAAGAACAGCCTTTGCAATCCTATTTCTTCCAGGTAGGTAACAGATTATTTTTATTTATTTTGTTAAGCCAGGAAGTAAGGTTTATTTATTTTTTCTTCCTCAGCATTTGTGCCCGTTAATTAGTGGTAGTCCACTTGCTAGGAAAAGAGGTCCTCCTGTATAACTTGAGAACTGATGTACTATTGATGTCATTAAGCCTGAGTGTTGCTGGGAAAGCATGTCTGTTTGCTATTGTTACTTTATGATAGACCAGGAATAGTGTCCTCATGCCGCCCTATCCAAAGACTGAACAGGAATGTTTGATTGAGCCTAGGGTTTCTTTATGTAAATATACATACTAGCAGTTCTTGGTGCCCTAAAACTACATGAAGTGTTCCTGAAATTTAGAAAAATAAAAACTCAGTTTCACTCATGATATGATTTTGAGAAAAAAAGTTTTACGTTTGATCAAACAATATGCCTTCAAATTATTTAAGACAGAACTGTTACACCTGCATGCCACACGGAGAGCTATGGGAACAGCATGTTTGGCAGAGTGTAGGATAGTAATTCTAGTAGAGTATTGTACTGTGTTGAGGGGTGTCCAGTTGATTAAATTCGGGTGACAAACTGGGAGAGGAAAAAGGAAACATAAAACACCAGAAGGACCAGATAGTGTAGTATTGCCAGGCAATAACATAATATGTGAAACAAATACTACTTACAAACCTCAGGCAACCACAGTATTAGGCAGGTGGAGAATTCTGTCTCCACGCGGATTGGGTATCCTCTTCAGGATAGGTTGAAGCTCACTCCAGAAAAAGTACTACTGGGCATTTATCTCAGGGGACACCCCTGGGGGGAGGGGAACTGTACACAAAATGGGAGGAGACGCCCCAATGTGGTATGCATTGGGTAAACATGGGTAATGAAACAGTCTTACCTCAGGTAGGAGGATTAAGGTTAACAATTTTATTGGACACAAGAGAATTTTGGACTTAAACCTCCTACCTGAGGTAAGACTGATTAATTAACCATGTTTACCCATTGCATACTCCTTCCATTTACTGTACCATGTTAGCCATCCGTAAAAGCAAGAAGTTTTGAATCCAGTTGTGCATCCTGATTCAAATCTTCTTGCCTTTACTGATGACTAATACGGTACAATACTCTACTGCTAGTACTATGCTGAAAGATACCACAGTGTACCACAAATTCTTCTAACTGAAAAAAAGACCTTCAAATCTTGTCAGCATACAGGAATGGAGTATGAAGAAGGCTTTACAGCCGCATAGTGATGTTATGTACGATTCTTTTACAGGTGTCTGTTACCTTCACAGTAAGGCCTTTTACACACAGGAGGCTAAAGGTGGTCAATATATCGCCAGTCAATTGCTCCCCTGCACCGGCTGGCAGTCGACACTGGCAATACAGAGGAGGCCACTGCATTGAGTTGCTGCTGAGTGTGTCGGCGGCGGCTGCACTCAGATGCAACATGAAGCAGTTTTTTGCAGCCAAGTAACCGTACCACGTGTCAAATGCTAACACGTAGGGTTGCAAACCCTGCCATGCGTTTGCTTTAAATTGCATCTGGCAGGTGCTCAGTGGCCAGCAAGACGGGAGGCTGAACTGTCCAACAAGCCCATGTGAAAGACCCCTTAGTAAAGTATATCTAGTGGTGATCAAGAATCTCCATTAGAGATACCATAAATTACAATGCAGAGGTGTGAACAGGCCCATGGAATTGTACAGACAGTGAGTTGGCATGCGCAATTATTATGCAACCTAACTGATGCTCTGTGAACTAACTCTACCTATTGTATATTTCTATTAAAAAAACTTCCGGATATTTATTTATGTATTTATTTTACTTTTGTTAAGGATGACCCTTCACAACTCCTTGTTGTCTCACTTAAAGGATACCCGAAGTGACATGTGACATGTTGAGATAGACATGTGTATGTACAGTGCCTAGCACACAAATAACTATGCTGTGTTCCTTTTGTTCTTTCTCTGTCTGAAAGAGTTAAATATCAAGTATGTAAGTGGCTGACTCAGTCAGGAAGTGACCACAGTGTGACCCTCACTGATAAGAAATTCCACTTTTTACCTCTTTATTGTTCTCAGATGCCATTTTCTTCTAGGAAAGTGTTTTATAGTTGGAATTTCTTATCAGTGAGGGTCACACAGTAGTCACTTCCTGTCTGAGTCAGGACTGAGTCAGCCACTTACATACCTGATATTTAACTCTTTCAGGCAGAGAAAGAAAAAAAGAAACACAGCCTAGTTCTTTGTGTGCTTGGCACTGTACATACACATGTCTATCTCATCAGGTCACATGTCACCTTGGGTATCCTTTAAATTAAACCTATAGCCACCTGTTGAAATTAGATTCAGGCCTGAATCATACATTGTATTCACACCTTTTTCCTTCACTAAGGTGTTTCCATTGGTAGGCTGTGAGTAGAGCAGTGCCCACTGAGCGTGTCAACAGTATCACATGTGGTAACGTTTCTCCACTGGAAGCAGCTTAGACGGAAGTAGTGGACACAATTTACAACTTAGGCCTGACTCTCACTCTATTAACTGTCGGACCAAGTGTGTAACTACAAATCATGGAGCTCCCAGCAAAACTTTGATGGGGCCCCTTAATGCTCACAACCCTTCCCTTGTCTCCCCTTAGTGACCCTCACAACATGGAGTCCATCTTAAAAGGCTCATGTAACAAGTGTGGTCATCAGGATCTTTACACCCATAACGTTTGGCCACAAAAACACCTGATCTGGAGTATCAGAGAAAGGGAAGATTAGTAGTTGGGGACCCCACACAACTGTGTGCCCCCGTACAGGCACAAAGGCTACTCCCCCATAGTTATGCCCTTGAGCCAGATGTAGGTTTACATTAAAACCCTCAAAATTCTCCTTGGAAACCCTGAAAGTTACAGCAATGGCATCATGCTGGGGCTCCCTTTCAGGTCTCCATTGGCTTTTGGAGGCAGGCCAGCCTCTTGTAGTGACATCTGGGAGAGGGCATGTTGCCTGTGTCACTAACCTCTCCCCTTTGCCTCTGATCAGGTGAGGAGTGGCTGTAAAAGCCGCAGACCCCACGTTCATTATATTACGCAGCAAGAGGTGATGCTTCAGGGATGAGATGCTGCAGAGAGCATATCAGTGAGGTGGAAAGAATAGAATAGCGCTAATCAGCACTGAAGATGCTCCTCAAAATTGCTTTGGCTCCATAGCCAGTTGGTAATGTCATGTGACCCCAAAACATCAAAACTTAAAGCAGAACTGAAATAATAAAAAAAATAAAAAAAAATAAAGAGTTTCACTTACCTGGGGCTTCTGCCAGCCTCTTGCAGCCTTCCTGTCCCACTCCGGTCCTCCATGATTCTCTGTTCTCCCGCTGCTTTCGTTACTATACAAGCCGATGGCAACTGCACCTGCGCGCCCTGAGCCATTAGTATCTTTGTAGCGTCCTGCGCTAATAGCGCAGGACGCTATTGCAGAGAAAGATACGCGTGGTTCCGGGGTGCGCAGGCGCAGTTGCCGAATCCACCGAACTGAAAGTGGCTGGCGGCGGGAGAACGGAGAATCGTGGAGGACAGGCGCGGGACAGGAAGACTGCAAGGGGCTGGCAGAAGCTTTAAAGTTCCCCTGAACCAGGATAAAATCTTTCAAATAAGGCCCATAGTGGGCTAGATTACCTTTTGACAATTTGGTCGTTGTCACTATCTCCCCCCCCCCCCCCCCCCCCCCAGTTCAATGTGAAAACCAGGAAGTTTCCCCTAGCGACCGTGCATGGTGTGGAACTGAGCAAACACAAGTTTCTAACCACATAAGCACGTGGAAAGCAAATGCAGGCAGGCACAGTTCTAAACTAGTGCCTGTGCATTTCACAATAGTGCTGCACCATTCGGAGGAACTTCCTGGGGTCGCGGAAGCAATACTGGAGTTAGAGAACAGGTGGGACCCCAACAGAACCAGGGCACTTGTTAAAAAGGTAATCTAGTCCACCATGGGCTTTATTTAAAATAATGAATCCTGGTTCGGGGTACTTGTATCGGGTGTTTTTTATAGTGAAGCCTTAACAGGTGAGTTGTGCAGTAGGGGTAGTATAGTTAAAAAATATATATATAACTGGGCTGTTCTTAAAGGGAACCCAAGGTGAGAGGGAAATGGAGGCTGCCATATTTATATCCTTTTAAAAAATACCAGTTGCCTGGCTGTCCTCCTGGTCCTGTGTCTCTAATACTTTTAGCCATAGACCCTGAACAAGCATATCAGGTGTTCTGACTCAGGTGTTACTGGATGAGCCATATGCTTGCTCCAGGGATTTGATTCAGACACTACGTCTGCCAGAAGATCAACGGGACTGCCAGGCAACTGGCATTATTTACAAGGAAATAAATATGGCAGCCTCCATAAAACCTCTAGTTCCCTTTAATAGTAAAACTCAGGCCTGAATCTGAAACTCTGCTCACTCCTTTCTTCCACCCTAAGCAGCTTTTATTAACCAACTATGACTACACATGATGAGAGATAGTCACATTTATTATTGCGCATTCAGGCTCATAGTTCATAGTGGGGTGTTGCAGTGCAATGTATCGGAAGTAATTTTAACACACAGAGTCGCTCTGCAATTGTTAGTCTATGCGTCGTTCAGAGTTCATTCAGCATGATACAATCCAATGGACTCCAGAATCCCAACGCAGTGCATTACCCCATAATGCACACTTTAACAGGTAAGCATACTTTTCAGTGACTGTATGCTTCACTGTATGCAATGCAGCATGCAAATAATGTGTAATGCGACTTTTCCCCTCCATTGCGTTCCTGTGTTTACAAGGAACGCAGCACAGGTCCCACTGTGAACTTAGACTAAGGCCCGTTTCACACTGGCGTTAAAAAATGGTTCATTCGCAGATCGGAATGGAACCGATACTGTACAAACGGAACGGATGCGAACGGATCCAATGTCAACCTACAGATCCGTTCAAATTGATCCGTTCCACACAATCTGCTGAACGGACCACAAGTTTACTGCAGCACCAATTTTTCTGGACCGCTGAGCCCAGCGGAATGGAGACGGAAGCTGAAGCGCTGCATTGGGGCAATGAGAGAACAGAGCGTTTCTTCACACTAGTGAAGAATTAGACCGATCTAAGGGCAAAATCCACTGAGGGTTGGGGTCTGGGGGGATGCTCCACTGGGGGTAGGGGTCAGGGGGTGAGGTGTGGACCTGAACGTGTGAGGGAAGGAGGGTTTCTTACCAGGCTTCATTCTTCTTCCCCTTCAACTGCGGCACGTCACATCATGTGACTACCACGCTTCCAGGTTGAAGGAGGAAGCCTGGTAGTCACGTGATGCGTCTTGGAACGCAAAGCCAACAATTACAGAGGAATAAGGAGGGCCATTGCCTATACACTTATACAGACCTCCGAGTGAGAGAGCCCTCCCACAAACAAGGAAAAGGCGGAAAATAATTGTGGGGGTCTCACAGTACGGCAAGTCAAAGCCTATGCTGATTAATTAGCTGACAGCTGGATCATTAACCAGCCGCTAGGGGCTTTGCTTGCCGCAATTTAATTCTCTTTAAAGTGACACTGCAGCAAAACAAACCCCTCGTGATATAATGAATTGAATGTGTTGTACAGATGATTAATAGAAGATTAGTAGCAAAGAAAATAGTCTCATATTTTTATTTTCAGTTATATATGGTAGCTTTTTTTTATAACATTGCATCATTCTGTCATATTTGCAATTACAAACAGCCCTCTGTATTTTAAACTATAAAACAAGCAGTGCTAATCACCCTTTGAGGCTTTTTTTTCACTGTTTCTTTTTTAAGTGCTTCAGAAAATAGGACAGTCAGAGCTCAGAGGAGCTCTTTTGCTTAGATAACAACTGAAGTTTTTTTTTTTAACTTCCTGTACTGGAAACAATATGAGGCTCTTTCCTTAGCTACGAATGCTCTATTTCTTAGCTGTAGTACACATACAATTCATTATATTATACCTTTATTTTCACTTTAGATTCCCTTTAAGGCTCAATGAAGAGTTGAAAATTGGCCCAATTTCAAGATGTATACAATTTTTATGTAAGCTGGAATTAGTAACAACTTATTGACCATCGCTACCAATTATCTCCAAGTCAGGAGACCGGATTAGTATTAAGGTAGCCATAGACCTGATACTCTATCTGCCATTTCAGTCAACCACTTGTGGAACAGATGATCATTATAACCCAGTGAACAACCATTTCCAGTTGAAAAGCAGGTCCACTGGGGCAGATACTTTTCAGCCAAAGATTAAAGGAGCAACACACACTCCAGGGACCACCAGTGTAAACAGAAGCAAATACACCGCTGCACTGGCACATCACTGGCCTGTGGTTTTTGGCAGAAACAGGGCCAATGGGCTCTTCTTCGGCAGACGCCAGCCGTGTCTCAGTGTACCTTTTGGGACACAGCTGTAGATTCGATGGATAGGTCAGCACCACCACAGTTTTCATAAAAGTTATTTATTAATTGCAGCTCTGTAAAAACTGCCAACATAGGTGGTAGCAATAGTTAACACATAGGCACAAATAACTATTCCTACCACCTTTGATGGCAGTTTTTAAAGAGCTGCAATTAATAAAGAGCTTTTATTACCACAGTGGTGGTGCCAACCTACCCATCAAATCTGTATCAACCAGGGGCGTAACTAGAAATCACTGGGCCCCCCAGCAAAACTTTGGAAGCACCCACCCCAGGTATAGATGCCCCAGTATAGATAGCCAGGTATAGTTGCCTGCCCCAGTATAGCTAGGTATAGGTGCCCCCAGTATAGCCAGGTATAGGTGCCCTCAGTGTAGCCAGGCATGGGTGCCCCCAATATGGCCAGGCATGGGTGCCCACAGTATAGCTAGGTATAGGTGCTCACAGAATAGCCAGTCATGGGTGCCCACAGTATAGCTAGGTATAGGTGCTCACAGAATAGCCAGTCATGGGTGCCCACAGTATAGCTAGGTATAGGTGCTCACAGAATAGCCAGTCATGGGTGCCCACAGCTCAAAGTATAGTCAGTCATGGGTGCCCCCAGTATATCCAGGCATGGGTGCCCACAGTATAGCTTGGTATAGGTGTCCTCAGTATAGCCAGGTATAGGTAACCAGTTAGGTGCCCCAGGCCCAGCAAACGAGGGGGGGGGGGGAGAAATGCCCACACATAGTGGCAGGGACAGGGGCCTACACCTCTGGCTCCCCCCCCCCCCCTTAAGCATTGACGGTGATGTGTCTGATCAGACATTACAATGGAAGCAGCAAGCGGGAATGGAAAAGGGAACTCACCTGACGCTACTGCCTGATAAACAGGAAGTAGCGTTGGGCGCTTACAGAGAAGAACCTCTAGCGCATGGAACGCGGAATTAAGTCCGGGGTCCCTTTTCCATGCCTGCTTGCTGCTAGCGGATACCCCATTTTCCATGAGAAATCTATTCCTTTTCACAAACGGATCATCAGGGGGCTCTGTATGGCTGATATTGTGGTTATATCCCTCCCACAGGAAACTGTGAGGACCATGGCCCTGGCAGTTTCCTGTCTGTGAACCTCCTTGCATTGTGCGAAATAGCTGTTTACAGCTGTTTCCAGCTGCCAAAAAAGCAAGCAGCAGCTACTTCAAGTGACATCACCTGCCAGCAGTAAAAATGTCGCCATGTGATAAATGTCAGAATGTAAATCAGGGAGAGGAAAGCTTTTACAATGGGCAAACACTGACTAAATCATTTATACATAATTATTGTAAAAATGAAGAACTTTTTTTAATTAAATTATTTTCACTGGAGTTCCTCTTTAAGGGGGAGCCCAAGGTGGGGGAGGGGGGGAGTGGGCCCTCCTCCCTGCCGCTGTGTGTGGGCATTGCTTTTAAAGAGCTTGTGATTTGAAAAGCTCTTGCTAATGTAATGTTATATGTGTGATCCCACTTGACGGATGTGATTTTTAAAACAATCCCCCCCATAGCATTGCATTAGCAAGAGCTTTACAAATCACTGGTGCGTAGAAAGTGCTGCTGGTGGGTTCCAGGCCGTAAGGCATTTGTGTTGCTGATATTGGCAAAGAGGCTGGTGATAATGACATGGTGTGAGGCCTGGGACCCACTGGCAGCACTTTTCTAATTTGAAAAGCTCTTGCTAATGTAATGCTATGGGGTTTTGTTTTTTTAAATCACATCACTCAAGTGGGATCACACTTGTTAAATTATATTAGCAAGAGCTTTTCAAATCACAAGTGTTTAGAAAAGCCTTAGAAAAGAGCTGCTAGTGGGCTCCAGGTCTCACTCACTATCTCAGCTATAAATCCAATACTATGTATGCACCCCTGGATGCTGGCCTTTGATGATTGGTTCTCATATTGCCTTTATGCTATATTTCAGCTGGACAGCATTGGAGGTGAATGGATTGGGCTTCCACCTCTTCCATCAACCAGGTGTCTCTTTGGTCTGGGTGAGGCTGACAACTGTATCTATGCCATCGCTGGTAAGGACTTGCAGTCTGAGGAGTCGCTGGACACAGTGTTCTGTTATGATGCTAAGTACGTTGTCTGTGGTTACTAAGCCCTTTATAATGTGGCACATTTGCCCAATGGAGATTAAGTTCTTGTCCTTGTTTCAGAGCAGTGACTTGGAAAGAATCAAAGAAACTCCCAGTCAAGGTTTACGGACATTCTGTGGTCTCCCATAACGGCCTCATCTACTGTCTCGGAGGAAAAACGGATGACAAGTAAGTGTCACAGCTTCAAGTCATTGAACATCAAGTCAAGGAAACATAGAATGACCACATAATAACCTACAGCAAAACAAAAATATAATATACATATCTATTAAAAAAAACTATCCTAAAGTGTACCCAAGGCATAAAAAATGAAACCTAGGAAAAAGGAAGCCACTTGATCCTGCAGAAGCTTCCCACATTCTTCTTGCCCTCACTGTTGCCAAGTGTGGACCCCCCAAAAGAATTCCAACGAGAGCTTGTCTAATTTATGATCATGCACAAGCGTGGCCATACCTGTACAGTGCAGGCGTAACCATGCTACCACGGGTGCTGCATACATGAGGAGGATTGCAGTCACCGTCTTCAGCAAGATGCCGGCCAGTGGCAGTTAGGGATGGTCAATGAGATGCACATCATTTTGAGTTCATGGAGCATTAGGCAAATTTTGTATACAAATTTAGGCTGTTCGATAATGAACCAGTTAAGTCCTGCTGAGGTAAAATTCAATCAGTCCATTTTCAAACTGCATAAATTTGCAAGCAACATTTGCATAATCCCGCATCAACTCAAAATTATTTGCATCTCATTGACCATCCCGAGTGGCGGTAGTAGTGAGACGGTCATGAGATTTCTTCGGAGGATCCAGAGGTTTCCTTCAACCTAGATAAGTTCCTGGGTGTTTTTGCAGCTTTTAGCTTTTAGGTTTACTTCAATTTTTGACCACCGTATAATATTTTCCCTTAGATGCGTGGTTTTCATCAGAAATGCAGTATGTGGTGAAAATCAACATAAAACAATTCCATGGTCGATTGGAATAAGAGTTTTGGTAATCTGAATGTTGGATTTTACAATCGTATCTGAAGAAAGAGAGAGAGTGCCATAAATCACCTGTTTATGCAAACTACGACACACGATTTTGGATAGGGCCCCCATCTCCGCATTCGGTAGCGCTCCCCCTTCCAGATACTGTATATTTATTACATTTTGACATCCTCCCCCTCACCCCCATAAGTAGCCTCAGTTAACACAGGAGCAGACTCCCTCTAGCCCCTGGGCAACCCCTACAAAGGTGGGGGTATCAGCGACTATTGCTACTCTCTGCCTAAGAGTCACATTTGTATTATTATTATTTAAAGAGGAACTGTAACCAAGGGTTGAACTTCATCCATGAGAAAACTTTACCTTTACTCGATTAGATCATCAGGAAGGGGGTCTGTGTGGCTGATACTGTGGTGAAACCATGGTGTGATGTCATGACCATGGTCCTGACAGTTTCCTGTCTGTGAACCGCGTTGCATTGTGGGAAATACAATACTGCCAAGCAACAAGTATCTCCCTCTGTCAATATGTATATCTATAAAAAAAACTTTAAGCCTATCACATTATTAGAAGGCGTGGTTATAGATAATGACAGCTGGTTCTGTCTGTTAATAATTAATACGTAAATGACAATAAATAACAATAAGTACAGTTGAACATCCAGCAACACAAGTACAAAATACATACTGTACATAATTCTTGTTGTGGTTTAGAAACATACAGTCATACTCATTTAATAGATAAAAGTAGAAGTAATCAATACTAGAAGGAGAACCTGGTCCTTGCTTTTACTACAGATCCCCAATGCTGTAAGCAACAGTGTTCATAGTCCCAGATCATGGCTTTGTAATGGCAAGTAATCAAAACAGAAAGACTTTTCCAGCCTGATAGTTAACCTGCCCTCATCTAAGAAAACCATCAGTTGTGGGTATTATAAGGTAATTGAATGAAACAGAAAAAAACAGTATACCAAAAGCAAACAAATGGGATTATTTTATTACTCTAGATGTGGATACTCCTCACACATATTGTGAAACATCAGTTGCTGAAGAAATACATTTTAACAAAACGTTTAAAATAAACATTTGGGGTTGCTCTGTAAACCAAACTGTAGAGTGTTGCTATGGTGGCAATACATTATATGACTCTATTGCTAACAAATCATAGCTGCCCGCAGCTGCAGACAGTAAGGGATAGCTATTATTTGTAAATACAACGGAATTGTACTTCTACTTTTGTTTCTCGATAGTTTTAAGTATTCTTGCCAGCCAGGCATTGTGATATATTAGGTGGACTACAGTTTGGAACATGTGCTAATTGCCTACATTGAGCGCTGTATGAAGCTCCTTGCACTTGTGCTTAGCTAATTAATGTCAGACAGGGTAACCAATCCTAAATTTACTTCTACAACCTGAACCTCCCCATCATTCAGGCATGGCTGCCTCTAATTTTAGGTTGTAGCTGCTTTACACTTCCTTTAAGTGACAACCTGGTGAAGTCAGTCACTTGCTGCTTTACTGCACCTGTTGGGAGCTCAGCTAGGAATCCCGGGGAATATACCGCAGACTCGCACTAAGCTGACAGTCTGCCCAGGGCTTCAGCAATGAAAATAATCCTCCTCCTTTACTTTTATCCGTTACTTGAGGCCCAACTCCAGGTCCGATGCTTATAACATTTTGCTATAAATCAACCCTTGTTAATGGTCTTCAGAAGGGTTCTCCCAGATTGGAAAATGTAACTGAACTATGAAATCTGGCATAGATTCATTAAAAAGCTGTCTGCTATTAGATTGTCCTTCCCGCGTTATATCAGGCCACAACAAAAGTTGCTGAGACGTTACGGAATTTGTGGCTGTGGGAAATATTCTAAAATAAATATAGGCAAAGTTTGTAGCATCGCCTATGATATCCAGCCCATGAGAACCCTGTTGGGAGTTGGAAATCTGTTGACCCTTTCACTAGATGAATGAAGCGTTGCCCAGATGTGGAGTTTAAAGTGTACCCGAGCTTCGGGTACAAATTGAGATACTTACCTAAAGAGAGGGCCTCAGGATCCTATTGAGGCTTCTCTCCCTGCTCAGATGTCCCCCGTCTCAGATCGCGCCCCCCCCCCCCCCCCCCAGATGACCATATGCCGTGCAGCTCCTCTTCTTGCAGCGTGCCCGTGCAGTAGCTGCACAAGCCCGCCCGCACATGCGCAGTAAGCCAGACCTGAGGACTCCATGCCACTGTGCATGCGCAGTCGTGCTCGTGTGTTTACTGTGCAGCTATGCTGCGAGAAGAGGAGCTGTGCAGCCCCAATGTGGGAAGGGGCTGCGCTCAGCAATGCGGGACACCGTTTACAGCTGTTTCCAACTGCCAAAAAAAGCAAGCAGCAGCTACTTCTACTGACATCACCTGCCAGCAGTAAAAATGTCACCACGTGATAAATGTTTGAATGTAAATCAGGAAGAGGAAAGATTTTACACTGAGCAAACACTGACTAAATCATTTATACATAATTATTGTAAAAATTAAGCACTTTTTATTACATTATTTTCACTGGAGTTTCTCTTTAAGTTTCCCTTCAAGCAAGGCACAGCTATATGAAAAAGATGGTCATATAACGTATCAACTACTGTGAGACACATCTATGTAGACAAGACAAGACAAATAACATTTATATTGCGCTTTTCTCCTGGCGGACTCAAAGCGCCAGAGCTGCAGCCACTAGGACGCGCTCTATAGGTAGTAGCAATGTTAGGGAGACTTGCCTAAGGTCTCCTACTGAATAGGTGCTGGCTTACTAAACAGGCAGAGCTGAGATTCGAACCCTGGTCTCCTGCGTCAGAGGCAGAGCCCTTAACCATTACACCATCCAGCCACTATCTATGTACCCTATCTCTGGCCCCTCTCTTTTATATACAGCTCCCTTTAGCAGCATCTTCCTCTTCCATATGTTGCTTCCCATTTGAAGCCTCCCTTTTCCATTTCCAGGCTTCTGTTCCATATTCAGTAACCCCTTTTCCATATCCAGCTGCCCCCTGGGCTGCAGCCACCTAAGGCCCAGGCCTTTGTGACCAGAAATCCGGCACTACCAAGAAAATGTATTGCTGTCCTTCACTCACACATCAATGATCAGGACCACCATACATAAGCATATATGAATTTTCAATTAGCCGGTAGCACGTAGCACCCTATAACGTATGCAGTCACCTTTCCTTTTGTAAAGTGTCCCCACTCCCCCTTCCCCAATATCATGTATGATGTGGCCACTTTCTTCCTACACAAAAATATGCAACCATCCATCTCAACCACAACATATTCAGCGACCCTACATCTACCCCGACAACATATGGGGCCATCCACCCTTCCTTTCTCATATCATGTGGTGGGTACTGCCCTTGCTAACACGGTCAGTCACCATGTGATTAAACCCCCCCCCCCATAGGGAAAAGCATGGCGTGTTGCCAGTATCTCACTTACCTCCTGTAGCGCTGGGTCTGATCCCTCTCATTATGCCTCTGTCCTAGCTCCAGGTCTTCCTGTGTGTCACCTGACCTGAGGCGACATGTAGAATAGAACAGGATAAAGGCAGAGTAAGAGTGAGCAGCTGCAGCAAAAGAGGATGGATCAGACCCAGCACTAGAGGAGGTAAGATACTGGCACTACCACTGTATTTTTCTGCATGGGTAAAAGGTGATAAGCAGGGACTATGAGGGGAGCACAGAAGGGGGTCCTGTAAGGATGTAGAAGAGCGCAGAAACCCTCCTCCCTGCTTGCTCCATGGCCCCTCCCTTGAAACTAGTGTGGGACTGGGCCAATCAGAATGAAATGGAAGTTTATTTGATTGGTCTAATTGCAAGCAGCATACAATTTGCATTATATTTGCATGCAAGGCTGAATTACCACTATTTCATAAACCATCTCTAAAACGGAGATACCTAGTACATGACAACCTGTGTGAAAGGTGAACACATTTCAATTTTTCTTTCTACCACACCAGAAACACCAGAATCTTCATCTTTGGTCCAATATCTTTCTAAATCGTCCCCAAAGAAGATAGGAAAAGAAATGGTCACTATTACAGTCCATTATTAACCCAATGTGAACATTGTCTTTTCCACTTGTACAGGAAATGTACAGGCAGAGTGTTTGTATTCAACCCCAAGAAAGGAGACTGGAAGGATCTTCCTCCAATGAGGACAGCCCGTTCCATGTTTGGTGTTGCTGTTCACAAAAACAAGATCTTTGTTGCTGGTGGAGTCACAGAGGATGGACTGACAGCATCAGTGGAAGCCTATGACATCACCTCCAGCAAGTAGGTGTATGAGAGACCTATGTGCATGTTATCTGCAGTGTACAGCATGATATTAGACTGTTATTATGTTTAAAGTGATTCTGAGCCGAAGCTCGGGTTTAAAATAAGATATTGACCTGAAGAGAGGGAAGCCTCAGGATCCTACTGAGGCTTCTCGCGATGCTCCGATGTCCCACTGTGCCGCGCATGCCGTTGAAGCGGTTTCGCTGGTCTCAGGAATCCCTGAGTATAAAACTATTAGTTTATGTGGCTGAATAAGCGGTTAGTTAGCACTAGGCTAGCTAGTATAGGTGGCCACAACCTCCTGATTGCCCCAGATACCCCCGATCCAGCCGCTTATACATTACCCAGCATAGTTCCAGCGATCGGCGCAGCCTCTGCGCACAGCTCTTCTCTTCTCTATGGGGAGGAACGGGACTGCGCATGATGTCATGAGGTCGGTGATGTAATGACGTCATGTACGATCCTCCTCATAGAGAAGACCGGAGCTGTGCGGGGAGGCTGCGCCGATTGCTGGAACCAGGCTGGGTAATGTATAAGAGGCTGGATCAGGGGGTATCGGGGGCAATCAGGGGGTTGTGGCCACCTATACTAGCTAGCCTAGTGCTAACTAACCGCTTATTCAGCCACATAAACTAATAGTCTTACACTAACGGACTCAGGCTAGTAAACCCTCCTGGGCGGCGTAATGCTGGGGAGGTTAAAGTGAACTTGAATCAGAACTTCCTCTCTGCTCTAATATATCTGCAACAACATATTGATCTTTAAAGAAAAACATTTCTTTGTTACAGCTGATACAAATCCTGCAATAAATATGCAGTTTCTACTTCCTACTTTTATGGAAGCAGACATAGGGTAAACATCCTGGGTTTACAAAATAGCTGCTTTGCCGAGGCAGCCCGCAGACACAGCTGAGAGATCAAATTACAATTGTGATTAATCACAAATGTGGGAGAATTAGACAGGCTAAGCTCTCTAAATAGTTTAGGTCCACTTTAAAATCTAAACTAACCGGACATCACATGGTGACCATTACATGGTCAGTGAGATACAAAGAATTTCAAGTCGGTGCAAATGTATTTTGCTGCTTTTATGGAAATGTATACAGCTTGAAAATGGACCAATCAAATGCTACTGCTTCAGCATTTTCAAGCTGCATACATTTCCATCACTTTTTGCAACAACGCTTCATTTGTATCTCATTGACCATGCCTACTATTGACCTGCATTGGAACAGGGGGTTTGGAAATTGGATACTGTCTACATCAATTAGATGCAAATAATTCCGTGTCGATGAAGAATTATGCAAATATGTGCAGCTTGAAAATAGACCAATCAAATCCCACCTTGACGAGATTTGATTGGTTCATGTTTAAGCTGCATACATATGCGGACAAGATGTGCATAATCTTGCATCAACTCAAAATTATTTGTATCTCCAGTGACCATCCATACTGGCTACTGGAATGGGCCCAATCCAATTCACTTTTGTCTCCTAAGTGTTTTTTTTTCCCAGGTGATAATTTTTCATATTCTGTTTAAAATAAGTTTTAAGCACTTTTCATTAAAAAAAAAGTACCAAAAAGTAGATGAAAAAGTACTGCCTAGAGTATTTTCTTGCTTGCTGGTGTCTTAAAAGGCATTTTATTTACAAGATGTGAAACTATCGCCTAAGAGGGGAACCGGTAAACTGGATTGAGCCCAGTATGTCTACATCGTAATCAGGAAATTTGGGCGCCTACGGCAAATGGTCTATTTGGGCGCCTCATAGGCACAAATGCAAAATATCGACTATTGGGTGCCAAAATCAGAAATTTATCGGGCGCTAGGCCCATTTACCTGAAATTTGTGGTTTTGAGAATTATCATTTTGAAAATCATCATTTTGAAATTTGTTTTGAGAATTAGAACGTTGTGATTTATTGTATTAGAAATGTATCATTTTTTTGAATTTATGTTATTTGCAGTAGAGAGCGGGGGTTGCAGGGTTAGGCGTCAGAAAGGGGTGTCTTACTTAGGGTATGGCGTCAGGAAGAGAAGTTTTGGGGTTAGGGGTCAGGAAGGGGGGGGGGGTTACGGTTAGGCGGGGGGGGGTTAGTTTAGATGTAGTAAAAATATTGGTAATATATACCAGTGTTTTACTGTAAATATTTCTCTGTGTTCATTGGGCGCCCGATATATAATCGTTTACACTAATTTCAGCTTCACCCCACGCCCTTTTATTACAGTTAATTTACCATATTTATCAGTCTAACAGAGATATTCATGAAAAGACGATTTCAATTTTTTTTTAGTATATGCTATTTTTCAATTTCAACTTCACCCTGCACCCTTTTAATACTGTCATTTTAACATATTTATTATTTAAAATAGAGATAAAGATGAAGAAACAATAAAAAAATGCTATAAATGATATTTGAAATTTCAGCTACGCCCTGCGCCCTTTTTTCCTTGTGCCCTTTAATGTGTGCGTCTCCATCAGGTCCAGTTTCTTAGTTCTATGTAGTTGATGTCTCATGCTGAGTCTTAGAAAGTCATCAATCCAAACTTAGATCTTCATTACCCGGGGACTCCAGGAAACAAGAGGGCAAGCTGAAGGAAAGAGATCTTCATGCCATTCACTATCTCTCTTGGTATATTTATAAGCTTGACACATCCTTAACCCAGCCTGGCATGAAATATAAGCTTCAGTAACCGTGTCCAAAGCTGACCGCCTCTGGCAGCTCCTGCAGTGGCCTAGGAGGAATCTGGCCTTGATTTAATAAGAGTCTCCAAGACTGGTGATGACCGAAGAACATAAAAGTCCCTGCAAACATGGCTTACTTTCATTAACCAATTAGCAGCTTCAATAAAGTTATTTTGTTCGAGATAAGAGCACTGCTTTTGACCTCAGTCGGCAGAACTCCTTGTGCTGTAAATTTTTGGAATGCTTTGATGTCTCTCTACTAGCAGAGGATGTAGAAACTGAAAGCATAAGTCTTCTGTTATTGTCCCACACTGCCCCCTAGTGACAAGTGGCCATAAATACACATTACAGCAGTACTAATTAGAAGCAAGGAAATGAAACAAATAAGAAATAAAAACATTTGCTAATATAAATTGGCCTGTAGCACTTGCAAGCCTCTAAATAAATTGGCTGCTAAAGGGTTCAACGAAGTGCTAATAGCATCCCCCACTATGTTCTGCTGTGACCTAGATGGAATGCAGACTTTTGCCACCCAATAGCAGATAATTTGTAATGGCAGTTGGCTGATGGTGTAATAGTTAAGGGCTCTGCCTCTGACACAGGAGACCAGGGTTCGAATCTCGGCTCTGCCTGTTCAGTAAGCCAGCACTAATTCAGTAGGAGACCTTTGGCAAGTCTCCCTTACACTGCTACTGCCAATAGAGTGCGCCCTAGTGGCTGCTGCTCTGCTCTGGCGCTTTTAGTCCGCAAGGAGAAAAGCGCAATATAAATGTTATTTGTCTTGTCTAATAGGCCACTTAGGTTTTTTTTAAGATCCTTTCTTAAAGTACTTTTCATGAAAAAAATAAGCAAGCTGCCATTATTGGTTTCCTTCTAAAACAGCGATGGCTAACCTTGGCACTCCAGTTGTGATAAAACTACAAATCCCATCATGCCTCTGCCTCCCCGAGTTATGCTTAGAGCTGTCAGAGTATTGCAATGCCTCATGGGACTTGTAGCTCCATCACAGCTGGAGTGCCAAGTTTAGCCATCACTATTCTAAAATAACTAATAGGCTGACTGAATAACTGTTATCATTAGCAGATCAACTGATGTTACTTACATCTTGTGATAATAAGTTCTGTTCCTTCCCATGGCAGACCCCAGTGCAAATATTGCAGTGCTCCTCCCCTGTACCAACAGTACCTCTTCTTGTAGTCGAAGTACTCAACCCTCTTCTCTCCCACGCCCTCCCAATCAAATGCAAGTATAAAATATGCTGTAACTACTTCCTGTGGTGAGATATTCCACATCTCAACCACTCTTGCTGTGAAGAAACCTTTTATAAACAGGTAGTAGAATCTCCTTTCCTCCATACACAGTTTGTGTCCTCTTGTCCTTTGTACATATATAAAGCTCATCTGCCAAGTTTTTATATTCCCCATGGACCTTTTGAAATTGTCAATAAAGTATTGCTTCTACTACTTTGTTAAATTTGAAATTTGTTGTTTTCTAGATGGGAAACCATTACAGAATTCCCCCAGGAAAGAAGCTCCATCAATCTGGTCACCTTTGCAGGATCACTGTTTGCCATTGGAGGATTTGCAATGGTTCAGTTGGAATCTCAGGAATTTGCACCTTCAGAGGTCACAGACGTGTGGAAGTAAGTAACTATAAACTCACTGTCCTGAACCAACACTATAATGTTACAGAGGTTCTAATCCTTTCCCACTCCAATCTAAAATTAAAATATAAGCTTTAGCCGGAGTTCCACTTTAATATTACTAATATTTTGGATCACCATCCAAAAACCATAGTAAGTTGTAACACCCAGACAGCTCATGATGACCCAGAACCACTAGGAAAGTATAAAGGACTAAAAGAGACCAGAAAGCCCTCTATTAAAAAGCAACGCTAAATGTAATTGTGCCATCTTAAAACAGTTTTAAGAAGGCAGAATTACGGTAACCAGAATAATGTAGCAGGGCAGGGACAAGGCTCCCCAGCACAATCTGCACGGTGGGAGAGAAGATTCCAAAGTGCGCCACCTCCCAGTATTAGAGAGCCAGGTGTGTGCTCAGTATTGCTTGGCTTCCCTCCACTCTAGTATAGGTAGCCAGATGTGCCCCCCGGTATTAGGTAGTCCCCCTCCCCAGTACAATAGCCAGATAAGCCCCATTATTAGATAGTACCCTCCCCAGTAAGTAAGACGTGTCCTCAGTATTGGGGCGCACTTTACTATTACTAGGGAGAGGGCTGCCCAATACTGGGGGCATATCCTGCTATTACTAGGGAGAGGGCTGCCAAATACTGTTGGCACATCCTGCTATTACTAGGGAGAGGGCTGCCACATACTGTGGACACATCCTGCTATTACTGGGGTAAGGCTGCCCAATACTTGGGGCATATCCTACTATTACCGGGGAGAGGGCTGCCCAATACTGGGGACACATCCTGCTGTTACTAGGGAGAGGGCTGCCCAGTACTAGGGACACATCCTGCTATTACTGAGGGAGGGCTGCCCAATACTGGGGGCATATCTTACTATTACTGGTAGCAGGCTGTGCCCCCAGTATTGTGCAGCCCATTCCCCAGTAATAGCAGGGTGTGCCCCCAGTGTTGGGCAGCCTCTTCCCCCAGTAATAGCAGGATGTTTCCCCAGTATTGGGCAGCCCTCTCCCCAGTAATAGCAAGGTGTGCCCCCAGTATTGGGCAGCCCTCTCCCCAGTAATAGTAGGATGTGCCCCCAGTATTGGGCAGCCTCTTCCCCAGTAATAATAGGATATGCCCCCAGTATTGTGCAGCCCTCTCCCCAGTAATAGCAGGATGTGCCCCCAGTATTGGGCCGCCCTCTCCCCAGTAATAGCAGGATGTTTCCCCAGTATTGGGCAGCCCTCTCCCTAGTAATAGCAAGGTGTGCCCCCAGTATTAGGCAGCCCTCTTCTCAGTAATAGCAGGATGTTCCCCCAGTATTGGGTAACCCTCTCCCCAGTAATAGCAGGATGTGCTCCCAGTATTGGGTAGCCCTCTCCTCAGTAATAGCAGGATGTGCCCCCAGTGTTGGGCAGCCCCCTCACCAGTAATAGCAGGATGTGCCCCCAGTGTTGGGCAGCCCTCTCCCCAGTAATAGCAGGATGTGCCACCATTATTGGGCAGCCCTCTCCCCAGTAATAGCAGGATGTGCCCCCAGTATTGGGCAGCCCTCTCCTCAGTAATAGCAGGATGTGTCCTCAGTATTGGGCAGCCCTCTCCCCAGTAATAGCAGGATGTGCCCCCAGTATTGGGCAGCCCTCTCCCCAGTAATAGCAGGATGTGCCCCCAGTATTGGGCAGCCCTCTCCCCAGTAATAGCAGGATGTGCCCTCAGTGTTGGGCAGTCCTCTCCCCAGTAATAGCAGGATGTGCCCCCAGTATTGGGCAGCCCTCTCCCCAGTAATAGCAGGATGTGCCCTCAGTGTTGGGCAGTCCTCTCCCCAGTAATAGCAGGATGTGCCCCCAGTATTGGGCAGCCCCACCACTAATAGCAGAATGTGTCCCCAGTATTGGGCAGCCCTCTCCCCAGTAATAGCAGGATGTGCCCTCAGTGTTGGGCAGCCCTCTCCTCAGTAATAGCAGGATGTGTCCTCAGTATTGAGCAGCCCTCTCCCCAGTAATAGCAGGATGTGCCCCCAGTATTGGGCAGCCCTCTCCCCAGTAATAGCAGGATGTGCCCCCAGTATTGGGCAGCCCTCTCCCCAGTAATAGCAGGATGTGCCCTCAGTGTTGGGCAGTCCTCTCCCCAGTAATAGCAGGATGTGCCCCCAGTATTGGGCAGCCCTCTCCCCAGTAATAGCAGGATGTGCCCTCAGTGTTGGGCAGTCCTCTCCCCAGTAATAGCAGGATGTGCCCCCAGTACTGGGCAGCCCTCTCCTCAGTAATAGCAGGATGTGTCCTCAGTATTGGGCAGCCCTCTCCCCAGTAATAGCAGGATGTGCCCTCAGTATTGGGCAGCCCTCTCCCCAGTAATAGCAGGATGTGCCCTCAGTATTGGGCAGCCCTCTCCCCAGTAATAGCAGGATGTGCCCCCAGTATTGGGCCGCCCTCTCCCCAGTAATAGCAGGATGTGCCCTCAGTATTGGGCAGCCCTCTCCCCAGTAATAGCAGGATGTGCCCCCAGTATTGGGCAGCCCTTTCACCACTAATAGTATGATGTACCCCCACTATTGGGCAGCTCTCATCCCAGTAATAGCAGGATGTACCCCCAGTATTGGGCAGCCATCTCTCCAGTAATAGCAGGATGTGCCCTCAGTATTGGGCTAGCCTTCTCCCCAGTAATAGCATGATGTTCCCCTAGTATTGGGCAGCCTTCTCCCCTGTAATAGCAGGATGTGCCCCCAGTATTGGGCAGCCTTCTCCCCAGTAATAGCAGGATGTGCCCTCAGTATTGGGTAGCCCTCTCCCCAGTAATAGCAGGATGTGCCCCCAGTATTGGGCAGCCTTCTCCCCAGTAATAGCAGGATGTGCCCCCAGTATTGGGCAGCCTTCTCCCCAGTAATAGCAGGATGTACCCCCAGTATTGGGCAGCCATCTCCCCAGTAATAGCAGGATGTGCCCCCAGTATTGGGTAGCCCTCTCCCCAGTAATAGCAGGATGTGCCCCCAGTATTGGGCAGCCTTCTCCCCAGTAATAGCATGATGTTCCCCTAGTATTGGGCAGCCCTCTCCCCAGTAATAGCAGGATGTGCCCCCAGTATTGGGCAGCCTTCTCCCCAGTAATAGCAGGATGTGCCCCCAGTATTGGGTAGCCCTCTCCCCAGTAATAGCAGGATGTGCCCTCAGTATTGGGCAGTCCCCTCACCAGTAGAAGCAGGATGTGCCCTCAGTATTGGGCAGCCCTCTCCCTAGTAATAGCAAGGTGTGCCCCCAGTATTGGGCCGCCCTCTCCCCAGTAATAGCAGGATGTGCCCTCAGTATTGGGCAGCCCTCTCCCCAGTAATAGTACGATGTGCCCCCAGTATTGGGCAGCCCCACCACTAATAGCAGAATGTGTCCCCAGTATTGGGCAGCCCTCTCCCTAGTAATAGAAGGATGTGTCCCCAGTATTGGGCAGCCCCTTCCCCAGTAATAGCAGAATGTGTCCCCAGTATTGGGCAGCCCTCTCCCCAGTAATAGCAGAATGTGTCCCCAGTATGTGGCAGCCCTCTCCCTAGTAATAGCAGGATGTTCCCCCAGTATTGGGCAGCCCTCTCCCTAGTAATAGCAGGATGTGCCCCCAGTGTTGGGCAGCCCCCTCACCAGTAATACGGTAGTAGGCTGTGCCCCCAGTATTGGGCAGCCCTCTCCCTAGTAAAAGCAGGATGTGTCCCCAGTATTGGGCAGCCCTCTCCCTAGTAATAGCAGGATGTTCCCCCAGTTTTGGGCAGCCCTCCTTAGTAATAGTAGGGTGTGCCCCCAGTATTGGGCAGCCCCTTCACCAGTAATCGAAGAATGTGCCCCAGTATTGGGCAGCCCTAACCCCAGTAATAGGATGGTATTACCCCAGTATTGTGCAGCCCTCTCCTCAGTAATAACAGGATGTTCCCCAAGTATTGGGTAGCCCTCTCCCCAGTAATAGCAGAATGTGCCCCCAGTATTGGGCAGCTCTCTCCCCTGGCCCGGATGGTGTGTCACCAGCATTCCTAAAATCCTGCTCGCAACAGTTAGCCCCCATCCTCTCCTCCATCTATGCAAAGTCCCTACAGGAGGGCAGAGTCCCCAAATGCTGCAAGAGGTCAACAATTATCCCTGTCCCCAAAAAGCAGGGCATATCCGACCTAAATAACGATAGGCCTGTGGCCCTCACCTCGGTCATCATGAAGACCTTAGAAAAGGCAGTCCTGTCCGAACTCAAGAACTCCACGCTCCCCCGACTAGACCCGTTCCAGTTCGCGTACAGAGCAAACAGGTCCACTGACGATGCCATCAACATCTGCCTAGAGCTCATCAGTGACCACCTGGATAAACCTGACTCATATGCCAGAATCCTCCTACTAGACTTCAGCTCGGCATTTAATACAATCTGCCCTCGCATCCTCCAGAACAACCTGGAGGCACTTGACGTCCACTCGACCCTACGCCACTGGATCACGGACTTCCTGACCAACAGATCACAAGTCGTCAAGCTGGGCAAGATCTCCTCCCAAGCACGGTCTACTAACACAGGTGCCCCACAGGGCTGCGTCCTGTCGCCAGTTCTGTTTTCCCTCTACACCAACAACTGCAGATCCACAGCAGACTCGGTCAAAGTCGTCAAATTCGCTGATGACACCACCATCATTGGTCTTGTGACCAAAAATGATGAGCAAGACTATCGTCAACAAGTCGACAGAATTTGCCGTTGGTGCAAGGAAAACTTCCTGGTCCTCAACACAGCCAAAACCGTGGAGATGGTTATTGACTTCAGGAAGCAGGCCCCCACCCCATCCCCAATCGTCATTGAAGGCACTGAGGTGGATAAGGTATCTAGTTTCCCTGTTACTTGGAACCCAGATCTCCAGTGACCTGGGCTGGAAGACTCACACGAGCTCCACACAGAGGAAGGCCCAACAAAGACTCTTCTTCCTTCACCAACTGAGGAAGTTCGGGAAGGCACAGGAGCTTATATCAAACTTCTACCCTGCCACTATAGAATCAGTCATCTGCACCTCTATCCTGGTGTGGTATGCAAGATCCTCAAACAGGGACAAATACAAGCTTCAGAGGGTCATCAGGTAGGCAGAGAGAATCATTGGGAAACCACTCCCTTCGCTTGACCTCCTCTACAACTCCAGACTGCGTTCCAGAGCACAAAGGATCGCAAATGACTGCTCACACCCAGGACACCGTTACTTTAATGTGCTCCCATCCGGCAGAAGGCTACAGACCATTTCCACCAAGACAGCTAGGCATATGAACTCCTTCTTCCCTGCTGCCGTTAAACTCTTGAATTCCATTCACTGGCTCCCTCCCTCAGGCCGGTAGTCAGATCATATGGTTCCAACGGTATGGGTGATAGGACATCCACTGGCTGTGTTTTTGTTTTTTTGTATTCATGCCACCATTGTCCCTATTAGTGCCTTACTTTGCTAAAGCTACACCTATTTTAGTGTACAATTTACTGCACTATTGTGTTTTTACTGTATGCGTCATCCATCCACTGTTTTTGGTTGCTAGATGTCATGGTTGTTTTTTAATGTCTTTGTTGTTGCCTTTTTGTGTCGCTGAGTTCTCTGTTTGTGCCAAACCCAATTCCGGGCATGACCCAGTCATGCTTGGCGAAATAAACTTGATTCTGATTCCCCCAGTATATGACAGCCCTTTCACCAGTAATAACATCATGTGCCCTTAGTATTAGGTAGTGCCCCCCTCCCCCATTTGCACAGAGCTGCAAGGATGCAGGAGGAAGGGGGTGGGAGGTCTGACTTCTATTCTCCCTCTCCTTGGGCCCCTCTTTAGTCACTGTGCTCCCCCCTACCCCTTCTGCAGAGTGGTGCAGTGGGTGGGTATAGACAAGGCACAGCTCCTCCAGGGCTCCAGTCCAGCCGCCTCTATCGACTGGACTGGAGCACAGAGCAGGTGAGCTGTGTCTTTACTCACCTGCTGTTCCGTGCTACTCTGCAGATGTTTGATGGAGGAGCACTGGGAGAGCACACTGTCAGGAAGGGGGCCGTAGGAGGGAGAAGGGAGGAAAAAAGGATAGTTGGGCCCCTCTCTCCACACCTTAGAAGCTTTGCACCCAGAGGCTGGAGCCTATCCAGCCTCTGCCTTGGCCCTGTAATGGCAAAGGAAAGACCAAGATCTTTAACATGTAATAGTTTATGTAACCTGTACAGATGTTCCTGGTTCTGTGCAGGCATTGCAGCAGAAACATCTACCTGTGTAAGGAGATTTTCACGCCCGGGTGATTTGCTGCGTTTTCCGCAGATTCCTGGATTGCCAGCATTCGCTAGCGCTTTGAAAAGCTCTAGTGTAATTAATAGTATATGGCAGTGATCGCTGGCGATTCATGATTTGCAATAAATGAAATGCATGCAGCAGTTTTTCGCGATTTTAAAGCAATCGTGATTGAAATGTTAAAGAAACATAATCTAATAGACAAATATTGCTGCAGCACAGGCTCAGACACAGCACAGACATAGCAGCCCAGTGGAGAGCAGAGAAATAGCATACAAAAATAACAATAATAACAATAACATTTCTATACCGCTTTTCTCCCAAAGGACTCAAAGCACGTTGGCTCTCTCAGATTCAGTAATTGGTATAGCCGAAAATAGTAGCATCAAAAAGAGACTGTTGGCACTGAAGTGTCAGACAATGAGGTCAGCAGTGATGGCTGCTGGGATCCATCAAATGGAATGATAGCCCCAGCATGCTCAGGCATGAAGTACAATCTGGTGTGCAATAAAGATGCAAGGAAACATGGCACTGCTGAGCAGGCTGATTTATTGTGTAATATGACCAGTATATACATAGCATGGATACAAAAGTTCAGTGGCAATTGTGGAGGTTTTGCACATACCAATCCATCAGACAGGTGGCGACGGTGGGTGCCGGGTACTGGAGCATAAAGCTAAATAGTGGCTGGATAGTGTACTGGTTAAGGGCTCCGCCTTTGACATGGGAGACCAGGGTTTGAATCCTGGCTAATGTCAGTACCTATTCAGTAAGGAGTTCAAGGCAAGACTCCCTAACACTGCAGGGTGGCCTCTTGAGCGTGTCCCAGTGGCTGCAGCTCTTGAGCGATTTGAGTCCGAAGAGAGAAAAGCGCCATACAAATGTTTGGATTAATATTATTATTATTATTATTATTAAGTCCATGCCCTGCACCCAAAATCACCATCTGTCTAATGGATTGGTATGTGCACAACCTCCACAATTGCCACTGAACTTTTGCATCCATGCAATGTATATGCTGGTCATATTACACAATAAATCAGCCCGCTCAGCAGTGCCGATGTTTCCTTGCATCTTTATTGCACACCAGAAAATAATAGTGTGAAAACCAGTCTGTTTCACACTAAGAATCGGCATGATTACAATTCTCATTCCCTAAACAAGAAAGGCAAACACAATCACTACAAAATAGCAGGGATTTTGCCATGATTTTCAGTGTGAAACAGGGCCCTAAGTGATCTGGAGAAATGTGGATATCTACAGTTTATTAAAAAAAGTGGGTGTGCTTTCAATTAAGGGAATAAAAAATAAACCTCTAGCTCTGCGTGCCAGTAGTAAACATGATTCTCCCATGCTGCATGAGGCAGTTTTTCTACACCACACTGGCAGGGTAAGAATATTTTTTTCCCTCTCTTTTTTTTCTCTTTTTTTGTTTAGTAAAAAAAAAATCCTCTCCTAGTTTCTCTTTAAATGTGTGCTCTGCTATACATTAAAACAATGTCTTTCCTTACCAGGTTTGAGGATGACACCAAGGAATGGAGTGGAATGCTAAAGGAAATCCGATATGCCTCTGGCGCCACATGTGTGGACTCTCGCCTCAATCTGTTCAAACTGACAAAGTTATAAACACACAATATAATGTTCATCTATTTTACAACACTGTTGCGTTTGTTTGCTACTGCTTGTTTAAAAAAAATAAAAGAAAGGTTGTACAGAAATTTATAGTTAAATTAATAAAGTTTTTGGAAATCGAATAATTCACTGTAATGTCTGAATCATTAGCTTGTAGTTTATACTCATCAGCAAAACAACACATGGGCACCGATTCAAAAGCAATAGTTTTTTAATCCTCTGTGTAAAAAAGTTGAAAAAAGTTGCAGCAAAACAGTTCACATAAGATGCGATACATCACCGTTCTAGAATAGATGACCCACACACAGTTAGCCCATGGATGATCCAACAATTGTTTCACACCACACTGGTGCTTGTTCACGGATACTGTGGCTTACATGGCTGCTCTGTTACAACACGCCGTACTATGCTTAGGCCGTGTATAAATACACGCCTCCATTCAGCCGTCTCCTCTCATTGGTAGGGACATCGGGAGCTGCGCCCCTCCTCCTCGCTGATGTGTCGCGCTACTCCAGCGCGCACAAACGTCACTACGGGGAGCGACTGGAACCCGGAAGCTCAAAGACGAAACCTCCGCCTGCAGCGTTACCTAGGTAACGGTCCCATACAGTCAGTTCCTGAGACTTAGAAGGAATAACTTTAAAGTTGAGGATTTTGAGAGTCAAGCCAGTGAGATGTATGACCGTTTTTTGGAAAGAGGATATGATGCCCTAGAATTGGAACAGGCTTTAGAAAAGATGCGGGGGATCAGTAGAGCTGAGACTCTTAAGAGTAGTCAGAAACAGCATGATGACAAATTTTCATTTGTCTGACTTTTCGCCTATGTCTGACAAAATACGTGAAAGCATTTTGAGAAATTGGCATATACTAGAACAAGATGAGAAATTGGGTCCAAGGGTATTATTGCCATTGCCCCCTATTATGTCTTTCCGGCGAGGCAGCACCTTGGGTTCTATGCTCACCCAGAGTGAATTTGTAAGACATCGGTCTCATACATGGTTGGATAGCTACAGACCCCGAGGTTGTTTTCAATGTGGACATTGTCCAACATGTAGTCATGTGTTAAAAACCAATAATGTCAGGTTGGGATCCATTTACTTTGAAATTAAGTGCTTCATTACCTGTCGGACCGAGTTTGTGGTCTATGCTCTCCTGTGTCCCTGTACCTACTTTTACATTGGAAAGACCATCCGCCCGATGAGGGAGCGGTTGGTGGAACATGTAAGGGCCATTAATAAGGGGGAAGGAGGTGTCCCCAGGTTGGTGCAACACTTCTGGGATTGCCACCACGGCGATCCGTCCCACTTAAAGATGGTGGGCCTGATCGCCGTGGAGACACCCAGAAGGGGAGGTGATCGGGACAGAATTCTATCCCAGAGGGAATGCTACTGGATCTCTAAAACTGAGGCCAACGGCCACTGATGAATGATAAGAATGAGTTAAGTGTATTCTTGGAGAAGTGAGTTGTGAGGTGGGTTTCTGAGCTTTCTTTACTTGGGTAATTGGGTAATAAGAGTCACTATGGTAGTTTTGTATCTTTAGTTTAATTTCCTTTGCCTATGTAATCTTAAAACGATACCCATTTGTCTTATATGCGATATTTGCTGCTTCCTCTTTAATTAATTTGAGTGTGGAGTGTTCGGATCGTCAACTCGTTGTGTTGGGACACTTGGAGCCGGTTGACCCCTATGGATGGCGCGCGCGTCATTGCACCAGTCCTTCATTTTGGATCGTTGCGTGATGCGCACCAATCGGGTGGCCTTGGCCGTTACCTAGGTGACACTACAGGCGGAGGTTTCGCCTTTGAGCTTCCGGGTTCTAGTCGCACCCCGTAGTGACGTTTGTGCGCGCTGGAGTAGCGCGACACGTCAGCGAGGAGGAGGGGCGCAGCTCCCGGTGTCCCTACCAATGAGAGGAGACGGCTGAATGGAGGCGTGTATTTATACACGGCCTAAGCATAGTGCGGCGTGTTGTAACAGAGCCGCTATGTAAGCCACAGTATCAGTGAACAAGCACCAGTGTGGTGTGAAACAATTGTTGGATCATCCGTGGGCTAACTGTGTGTGGGTCATCTAGAATGGTGATGTATTGCATCTTATGTGAACTGTTTTGCTGCAACTTTTTTACACAGAGGATTAAAAAACTATTGCTTTTGAATCGGTGCCCATGTGTTGTTTTGCTGATGAGTATGGACTGTTGATCTGAATTCTTTGCACATGGAGGCACGATTGGAAGATTTACTAGAAAGACAAAACAAATGGGCAAGCACCATCCACATTATCATGGAATCTAAGTAAATAGGTAGATAGATGAGGAGTGTGCAGAAAGGAACCATAAACCTACAACATTACAAGAACCAGAAGTTCCCTGAAAAACCGCACCACTCAACTCAGAGGTACAAATTTAGGACATCTTTATTCAGTACACAAAACCATAAAAACAATTAAGATCAACATCAAGGAGCACTCCGCACAAATGTATAATCATATAGTTAGTAACAATCAACTCACAAACGTCCTGCGATATTAACATTGTATATATGTATATAATATGTACTCACACCATTGTGAGATATGAATGGTTAAATAAATACATAAATGATTCCCCGGATGATCAGGTACAGCCCCTCAACTAATAAAGTGCAAATGCATATAGTGTATAAAAGGACTGACAAGTCCTGTATAAACAATAAAGATGGAGGATCAATGTAAAAACCTCCACGTAAAACAGTGTGTGAAAGATCTGCAGCCGTGAATGTGAGAGATTAAAACCACTACGTGAAAACAATACCCCCAAGGAAGAGGGGAGTGAAAAAAGTGTCTGGAGGCTGTAGCTTACCGGGTGGCAGAGCGGTGAGATGGCAAAGAGGAGAGCGCCCCCGTGATAGGCCGTCGCGATTCGCTGCCTGGGATGTGCAGCTTCGTCTGGGCATAAGGACCTGGATATTTGGCCGGCGTTTATATCCATACAGGACCTAAGTAGGCGGAAACTAAAGTCTCCCTAAGCTTTCCGTAATGGTGCGCGGCCGCGCACTCTGAGGAGGCAGAGACGGCGTCAAATGACGTCGCTCCACTTCCTCCCCCTATACTAAAGGCACCTGGGAAATGTAGTCTAGAAGTGTATTCGTGAAAAAAGCCGGAAGTTTAAAAAGATGCGTACTTAAAGAACAATGTAATCCTTCAATACCTGTATACAATATATGATGCAGCATTATTTAACATAGATACACAGTGGTAGAAATCACAATACATAAGATATGCAAATAGATCTTGGTACATTCAGCCATAGTCGACAAACATATATGTCGCCATCTTGTGGTCAAAGAAGATAGTACAATAGAACCACATTACAATCTATAACAAGCAGGAACACAATATAATATGTAATCATAAGCATTATAATACATAAGACATGAGGAAACGAGACAAGGCCTGAAAAGAAGTCCAAGCAATATACGGTAAATGGGACCATCTTTTACTCAAAGATGAGTATATACATAAAATCCATATCTAAAGGGAAAAAGAAAAAGAAATAATATTAGTGACCAATCTCACAAAGCAAACCATAAAGGGGACCACTCCATATATCACTTAGGATCAAATATGATATCTAATCAATCATAAAATCAATATAAGTTCTACTTCAATAATCCCTCAGACAATAGTGCCAGAGGGATAATAACACAACAGCCCTTCGGGACTACTCACAAATCCCAATTAGGCTAACAAAAAAAAAACAACCCATTTTTTGTTAGCCTAATTGGGATTTGTGAGTAGTCCCGAAGGGCTGTTGTGTTATTATCCCTCTGGCACTATTGTCTGAGGGATTATTGAAGTAGAACTTATATTGATTTTATGATTGATTAGATATCATATTTGATCCTAAGTGATATATGGAGTGGTCCCCTTTATGGTTTGCTTTGTGAGATTGGTCACTAATATTATTTCTTTTTCTTTTTCCCTTTAGATATGGATTTTATGTATATACTCATCTTTGAGTAAAAGATGGTCCCATTTACCGTATATTGCTTGGACTTCTTTTCAGGCCTTGTCTCGTTTCCTCATGTCTTATGTATTATAATGCTTATGATTACATATTATATTGTGTTCCTGCTTGTTATAGATTGTAATGTGGTTCTATTGTACTATCTTCTTTGACCACAAGATGGCGACATATATGTTTGTCGACTATGGCTGAATGTACCAAGATCTATTTGCATATCTTATGTATTGTGATTTCTACCACTGTGTATCTATGTTAAATAATGCTGCATCATATATTGTATACAGGTATTGAAGGATTACATTGTTCTTTAAGTACGCATCTTTTTAAACTTCCGGCTTTTTTCACGAATACACTTCTAGACTACATTTCCCAGGTGCCTTTAGTATAGGGGGAGGAAGTGGAGCGACGTCATTTGACGCCGTCTCTGCCTCCTCAGAGTGCGCGGCCGCGCACCATTACGGAAAGCTTAGGGAGACTTTAGTTTCCGCCTACTTAGGCCCTGTATGGATATAAACGCCGGCCAAATATCCAGGTCCTTATGCCCAGATGAAGCTGCACATCCCAGGCAGCGAATCGCGACGGCCTATCACGGGGGCGCTCTCCTCTTTGCCATCTCACCGCTCTGCCACCCGGTAAGCTACAGCCTCCAGACACTTTTTTCACTCCCCTCTTCCTTGGGGGTATTGTTTTCACGTAGTGGTTTTAATCTCTCACATTCACGGCTGCAGATCTTTCACACACTGTTTTACGTGGAGGTTTTTACATTGATCCTCCATCTTTATTGTTTATACAGGACTTGTCAGTCCTTTTATACACTATATGCATTTGCACTTTATTAGTTGAGGGGCTGTACCTGATCAACCGGGGAATCATTTATGTATTTATTTAACCATTCATCTCTCACAATGGTGTGAGTACATATTATATACATATATACAATGTTAATATAGCAGGACGTTTGTGAGTTGATTGTTACTAACTATATGATTATACATTTGTGCGGAGTGCTCCTTGATGTTGATCTTAATTGTTTTTATGGTTTTGTGTACTGAATAAAGATGTCATAAATTTGTACCTCTGAGTTGAGTGGTGCGTTTTTTCAGGGAACTTCTGGTTCTTGTAATGTTGACGATTGGAAGATTTAGCAATATCCTTAGTGTGATATACCGATTGATTGCTCAATTGTGTGCTGGGATACTGTTGTTCTCAGGACTTGGTTCAGTATATTGTTTGTTATTTTTCAATCCCTAAGCACCAATGCAGAAGGATACTAAGCGAGAGGAAGCTGAACCCATGGTGTTGAACACGGAGGGTGAAACCTCTGAGGATATCTTTCAGTCTGAGCGATCAGATTGGGAAACATACTTTTCGGAAGATAATGCAGCAACTCCCACACACAGGGCCCTGAACACTAGACGAGTTGAACCCAAACTGCTCAAAGCCTCAGAAAAAGAGGTGAGGGTGTTCTGGACAATAGCGTCCTTTAAGAAATATAAAGACAAAGGGTACGTGTCACGTGGCTTTAGGTCATATCGACCACCTGCAGAATATGACGATGATCCTAACTTTGTAGCAAAGTGGAAAAAGGCACATTTGGACTTTGCTAAAAACCTCCTAGATCTAGCGTTGGAATGCTCAGAGGAGGAACACGACAAAATTACAGAGGACATTGATAATTTGAAGGATCAGTTATATAAGGTGGCCTTGGATGACAAGACAAGAGAGATTGAAACAAAGATTGAGAAAAAACTCATCCCAATACAGCGAGAGGTTAAAGAGAGGAAACTCAATAAGTATTTGAGGGATCAAGAGGATTTCCTCACCAATCACATGTTTGATTGGGTACAAGTGGATTCTAGGCCTAAACCCAAATCTATTAGGAAGCGTGGAGGGCTGTTTCACTTCACTGCTGGGAATTGTGAGCTCTGATTATATTATATTGCTGTTGTTTGTAAATTTGTGTTTTGCTGCTTTGATATCTGGTAGGCTTGTGCATTGCAGTTCATCAGATATCTAGCCGCAAGTGTTAGTTTTAAAAGTTTTTAAAAGTACATTTTTTTTCCCTCTAGTGTGCTTGCAACAGGCAGGTAATTAGCTAGGGGGAGGGATTAGCTGTAACAGGAGGTATTTGGTCAGCTTCAGGACTCAGTACTGAGCTTGCTCAGTCTGTGGCTTGCTCACTAAGTGGCTTCGACACAAGTGGCATAGGCGTTAAAAACAGGCGTTACAACACAGGCACAAAGAGAGAGGTGAGAGGAAGCAGGTAAAAAAATAAAATAAAAAAAAAATTTAAACAATATTGCGGTTCTTTGCATCGGTTAGGATGTGCTAACACGTTGCGGTGTAGTCTTTAAGTTTTGAGGACTCCACCCCAGCTTCACTCACTCCCCCTCCTCCACCCCAACCTTACTCACTCCCCCTCCTCCACTCCAACTTCACTCACTCCCCCTCCTCCACTCACCCTCCTCCACCCCAACTTTACTCACTCCCCCTCCTCCACCCCAACCTTACTCACTTCCCCTCCTCCACTCCAACTTTACTCACTCCCCCTCCACCCCTCCCCCTCTTCCACCCCAGCTGCACTCACTCCCGAACTTCACTCCCTCTCCCGTTTCAACTTTTACCGCCACAGTTTACTTTAAATAAAATTTCCCCACACAATAGTCATCATGTTGGACTATGCTGTAAAGTGTACATCCTGTGACATGTATGCATGCCTTGATCAGCGGATTGAGGGTGTTTACTGTTGCCCTGGGTGTGTGCGTGTTGCTCAGTTAGAGGCGGAAGTCGCAGAGCTAAATAAGTATCTCGCAACACTGAGACGCATACACAACATGGAGATGAGCTTGGATCTCACGATCCAGACACTGGATGGAATCGGTGAAGATGAGGTGGGTGGAGTAAAGCCGGAGCAAGAAGCAGAGGTAGCCGCTAGTTGGGTCACAGTTAGAAGGGGTAGGGGAAAAAGTGGCAGGGAGGCTAGTCCCGAGTTGTCCCTCACTAATAAGTATGCTTGTTTGCGTAATATTGGGGAGGATGATTCAGGAGTAGCAATGCTGCAGCAGGATGTGCTCCTTAGCAACCAAGGGGCAGACTGCTGTAACGAGAAAGGGAATAGGAGTGCAGCTAAGGCTAGACAGGTACTGGTGGTAGGGGATTCAATTATTAGGCGCACAGATAGGGTAATCTGTCGAAGAAACCGTGAATGCCGTACAGTCTGTTGCCTCCCGGGTGCTCGGGTTCGGCATGTAGCGGAAAGAATTGACAGATTATTGGGTGGGGCTGGGGAAGACCCAGCTGTCATGGTACACATTGGCACCAATGACAAAGTTAGTGGCAGATGGAAGGTCCTCAAAAATGATTTTCAGGTACTTGGAGATAAACTTAAAGCAAGGACCTCCAAGGTGGTGTTCTCTGAAATACTGCCAGTGCCACGCGCTACATCTGAGAGACAGAGGGGGCTTAGGGAGTTAAATAAGTGGCTGAGAAATTGGTGTAGGAAGGAAGGGTTTGGGTTCCTGGAGAACTGGGCAGACTTTGCAGTCGGCTACAGGTTCTACAGCAGGGATGGGCTGCACCTTAATGGGGAGGGTGCAGCTGCATTGGGGGAGAAGATGGCTAAACGGTTGGAGGAGATTTTAAACTAGGATATGGGGGGAGGCGGGAGGATAAAGTCTCAATATGTAGTCAAGATAAGGTAAAAAGACAGTGGGAGCCTAACATTATGGGGGGTGGGGACAGTGTAAAGATTAAGGAGGTTGGTAAAACTTCAAGTAGCCCATTTCGTGTAAACAAAATTGGTAAATGTGTTGGTAAAAATATAAAGTGCATGGTAACCAATGCTCGGAGCCTTGCAAATAAAATAGACGAACTAGAGTTCATTCTGAATGACAAAGGCTATGACATTGTGGGAATAACCGAGACATGGATGGATGAAAGCCATGACTGGATAGCTAATTTAAAAGGATACAATGTGTTTAGGAGGGATAGAACCGGGAAAAAAGGTGGTGGGGTTTGTCTCTTTGTTAAGAATTCTTTTACAGCTGTCCTCAACGATGAGATGGAGGAAGATTGCAAAGATGTGGAGTCCGTTTGGGTAAATATTCATGGTGGAAATAAAAGTTGCCAATTGCTTATTGGGGTATGCTACAGACCACCTCTTATTAATGAAGCTGCAGAACTGCGATTACTACAGCAGATTGAAAAAGCTGCAAGTAAAAATGAGGTCATAATTATGGGCGACTTCAACTTTCCAGACATTGACTGGGGTATTGAGGCTACCCATTCTGGTAAAAGCAGCAGATTTCTGGCAGCACTACAGGACAATTACTTGACTCAAATGGTAACGGAGCCAACTAGGGGGAATGCGTTACTGGATCTGATCATTTCTAATAGACCAGATAATGTATCAAATGTGCAGGTTCAAGAACATTTGGGAAATAGTGATCACAACATGATAACGTTTGATCTGGTGACTGATGGGCCACGGAGCAGCGGGACCACTAAAACTATGAATTTTAGAAAAGCAAAGTTCAATCAAATTAGGCAGGCACTAAGTTTGGTGAACTGGGATAATGAACTACAAGGGAAGGACACTGAAGGGAAATGGCAAGCTTTTAAACGTATTCTCAATCAATATTGTAGTATGTATATCCCATATGGAAACAAAATGTCTAGGAATAAAAAAAGGCCTCTATGGATGAATAGAAAGGTTAGGGATAAAATGAAGAGGAAAAAGAATGCCTATAAGGTCCTAAAACAGATGGGAACTGAGGCTGCACTAAGCAATTATAAGGAGTGCAATAAAAATTGTAAAAAAGAAATTAGGCTGGCAAAGATCGAAGCTGAAAATCAAATCGCTAGGGATATCAAATCTAACCCAAAAAAGTTTTACAAGTACATCAACTCTAAAGAAAGAAAGGTTGACTGTATAGGAATCCTAAAGGATGAGGGTGGGAACTCAATGGTGGATGACCAAGGTAAGGCAGAGTTATTAAATGCTTTCTTTGCTTCTGTCTTCACAAAGGAAACAGCACTGTTGCAAATTACAGAGGCAGAAGAGTCTCAATCTTCTAACTGTAATATTAAATACTTAACGCAGGAAGAAGTAAAGGCAAGACTAAATAAATTAAAAATAGACAAGGCACCTGGCCCGGATGGCATGCATCCTCGGGTCCTAAGAGAATTAAGTTCAGTTATAGCTAAGCCCCTTTATCTTATCTTTTGTGACTCTCTTGCAACTAGCAGAGTCCCAGTGGATTGGCGTACAGCCCACGTTTTCCCATTATTTAAGAAGGGCAAAAAATCTGATCCAGGAAATTATAGACCTGTAAGCTTAACATCAGTTGTATGCAAACTATTTGAGGGGTTACTAAGAGATACTATACATGACTTCATAGTAGAAAATAATCTTATCTCTCAGCATCAACATGGGTTTACTAAAGACAGGTCCGGTTTGACTAACATGCTCAGCTTTTATGAGGTAGTGAATGCTAATATGGATATTGGGAATGCTGTAGATGTGATATACTTGGACTTTGCAAAGGCCTTCGACACTGTTCCCCACAGAAGTCTGGTGCAAAAGTTGAGGATGCAAGGACTGGGGAAGAGTTTGTGTGCATGGATAGGGAACTGGCTAATGGACAGAAAACAAAGAGTTGTGGTCAATGAATCGTACTCAAAATGGGAGACTGTTAGCAGTGGGGTCCCACAGGGGTCTGTACTGGGTCCAGCGCTCTTCAATTTATTTATTAATGACCTAGTAGATGCAGTAGTGAGCAATGTTGCTATTTTTGCAGATGATACAAAATTGTGCAGAATCATCAACTCTCAGGAAGATAGTGTCATATTGCAACAGGATCTGGATAGGATGGCTATATGGGCACATACATGGCAGATGAAATTCAATGTTGACAAATGTAAAGTCATGCATTTTGGTCGTACCAATGGTCTAGCACCATACAAAATAAATGGGATACAGTTGGGGACATCAAACTTGGAGAAGGACTTAGGAGTACTCATCGACAACAAGTTAAATAATCGTACTCAATGCCAAGCCGCTGCATCTAAAGCGAACAAAATTTTGGGATGCATTAAAAGGGAAATAAAAACTCGAGATGCTAGCATAATATTGCCCCTGTTTAACTCTCTAGTAAGGCCACATCTGGAATATGGAATTCAGTTCTGGGCACCACATTACAAAAAAGATATTGCAGTTTTAGAGCAGGTGCAGAGACGAGCTACAAAATTGATTCGTGGGATGGAAGGTCTCGCTTACCAAGAAAGGTTAGATAAACTGGGTTTATTTAGTCTAGAGAAAAGACGCCTTAGAGGAGATCTAATTAACATGTATAAATACATCAGAGGGCAATATAATAGCTTGGCGGATGAGCTTTTTGTCCCTAGGCCTTCTCAAAGGACTAGAGGACATGATCTGCGCATGGAGGAAAAACGTTTTAGCCATTTATTTAGGAAAGGGTTCTTTACAGTAAGAGTGATTAAGATGTGGAATGCATTGCCAGAGGAAGTCGTTATGGCAAACTCTATACCTGCATTTAAAGGGGGCTTAGATGCTTTCCTTGCGTTGAAAGACATCCATGGCTACAATTACTAGGTTATGCCTAATGATGTTGATCCAGGGATTTTATCTGATTGCCATCTGGAGTCAGGAAGGAATTTTTCCCTTTTGGGGCTAATTGGACCATGCCTTGTGGTTTTTTTTCGCCTTCCTCTGGATCAACAGGGGTATGTGGGGGACGGGCTGGAGTTGTACTTTGTACTGGTTGAACTCGATGGACGTATGTCTTTTTTCAACCAAAATAACTATGTAACTATGTAACTATGTAAACCTAAACGCAAACCCAAGAAGGGAGCCTGGACGTCAGACTCAGGCTCTGAGTCCGAGATAAAAAAGAAAAAGCCAGGGAAATCCCCTTTGGGAGGAAAACAAGGAGAGGAAGGAGAAAAAGACGAGGAACAATGTGCAAGGAAAGTGTCCTGGTAGGCCTGCCCACGGCACAGGATTAGATTCCAGCCCACATACATTGGACACGTTACAAGTTATCAACTTATCAGGGGTCGAACTTTCACAGCCATGCCTTGATGTTTTGCAGAAAGGCTTGAACTTTGTGGTCACTGGAACTTTTGACTACACAAAGTTTGAGATTGATCTCTATAAAAGCATACGGAAGATGAATATATATATAGGCTTTATGGTGCAGGAGGCGAAACTCCAGTAAAGGAAGGAATTGAAAACCTTGGTTTTCAACCCAATTGTCCTTTGGTGACTGTGTTACCCTCAATGATTTGCAATCACTTTTCGCAGAAAGCCATATAGATGATATAAACAGTCAGAGAAATGTTACAAAATATTGTGCATGTAAATCTATTGCCCCTTCCCTCCAATCGCAGGTTTAGGTTTGGATATCTTCCAAAAACAGGTCTTGCAGGACGTAAAAGCAATAATATATCCGGAAGATAGATGCAACCTTTCTGCTTCTGAATGGAAGGCAATTAAATGGTTAAAGTCACGCCCTGACCTCACAATAAAAAAGGCGGACAAAGGGGGGAACATTGTTGTAATGAAGACAGAATGTTATGTTAAAGAGGCCTTGAGGCAACTTGAGGATAATACCACATACATTACACTTAGAGCTGACCCCACCTTCCAGTATCAACAGATGTTGAGGAACCTCTTGAGATTTGGGGTTCAACAAGGTACCTTGGATCCCAAGTTGGGCGAGGACTTGTTTCCCCAGTTCCCAAAAAGACCAGTCATTTATTTTTTTGCCCAAGGTACACAAATCCCTGGTCGACCCCCTGGGCCGACCCATTGTCTCAGGGAGGGGATCAGTGACTGAGCCCCTCTCCAAGTACCTGTACCATGCCCTCAGACCCCTACTTGAGTTCATCCCTTCCTATCTGAAGGATACAACACATGTCCTCCAGATTGTGGAACAGACGACTTGGCATGAGGGAGACAACCATTGATGTAGTTAACCTGTACAACAGGATTCCGCAGAAAATGGGGGTGGAGGCTGTGCTCGACATACTTGGAGCGACGAAGCTCGTCGATCAGGTTGAATGCGAATTCTTGGGAAGATGCCTTGAGTTCGTACTGGATGATAATGCATTCAGATTTGGGGGGGGATTGGTATAAACAGGTAGCTGGGATGGCAATGGGGACATCGGTAGCCCCAACATTTGCAAATATATTTCTTGCAAAATGGGAGTCAATATACATCTATGAGGGGAGGGGGGGCGTGGCCACAAGCTCATGGCGTGAGGACGTGTGTCGAGTGAGCTCCCGTCCGGCAGGCCCTTTACAAGTATCCTGAAGGCATTTATACCTCTCTAAACTTGCCCCTGGAGACACTAATCTCCCCTCTCACCTGGAGGTACCGAGATGACGACTCCCTTAGTATCTACAGCCGCCGCTAAGCTGAAAAAGTTCAGCCGAGGGAACCAAGATGGCGCTGAGGAACCTCTCTCTCCAGTATCTGACGCCGGAAATTCTGACCCTCCGGAGCCTGAACAGCCCACCCCTACCCTGGCACAAGTTCTCTCAGCTATTGCGGATTGCCAAGCTACACTAGCGGTCATCACTACCACGCTGGGGACGGTGCGAACAGACGTCACGTTCCTGCGGCAAGACCTAGTCGCTCTGAAAGACCGCGTGACCGAGTCGGAGAAACGCATTAGTGACCTGGAGGATTCGGTGCTCCCGCTGAACAAAGAGATGGGCCAGGTACAAAAAAACATCAAGTCCACCATGGACCATCAGGAAGACCAAGAAAACCGTCAAAGACGCTCCAACGTCAGGATCGTAGGCCTACCTGAGAAGGCTGAAGGCAGCTCTCCGGAGCAATTTACAGAGGCCCTGCTGAAATCCCTCTTCGGAGAAGGTACCTTTTCTCACGTTTTCGTAGTGGAACGGGCCCACAGGATATCCCCTAATATCCCTGCACAGGGCCAACCTCCCCGCACTTTCATTTTTAAACTCTTAAATTATCGTGACCGCGACGCGGTCCTGCGGGCCGCACGCGAAAAAGGCGCCATCTCATACGAGAACACCACAATCTCGTTCTACCCTGATTTCACTAATGATGTGCAGAAGCAAAGGGCTAAGTTTGCCACAATCAAGCGCAAGCTGCGAGACCAACAGCTCAGCTACGCAATGCTATACCCTGCCCACCTACGGATCCTGGCGGATGGTAAATCCCATTTCTTCACAGACCCCGAAGACGTCGTGACCTGGCTGCGCAACCACTCCAAGAGCACCAGGCGCAACTTGCCACAACGTTAAGGTACCATGTTCTTCTGACTCAACTATCCTCTATATGCCCGGGAGATGCCGGGTTTGCACTACCCCTCAGCAGACTGTCGTTTTGCTTCCCCCTCAGTTGTACTGGAAGATGTATACACTTTATTTTTGAATCCGAGACTCTGTGAATTACTCTTTCTAGATGCCCAAGGCAGCATATTCCTGAACAGCAACTCTACTACGAAGTATATGACTCTGAATCTCTGCTCGTATATAGGCCACTTGATGAACATGCGTAACAAAGCTACACTTCACGGCCTATGGGGGTTTCTTCTTTTTCTTTTTTCTGGCAGACGCATCAGCAACTTCCAGCTACAACTTAGGACACTGCTTGTTTTTTGTTCCAGGGTCCTGATACGCCTGGATGCTATATTATGATTAATGGGAGGTTGAATAGCCTTCATGTGTTAACGGACATGTACCTCTTGCAGGACGGTCCCGCCCTACACCGTCCTACCACCACCCACTTTAATCGTCTACATTTTGTAGCGTTCACTACTCGTGTTGGTTCATACCTGTGAGCAGATTGGATGACCTTAGTTTAGCCCTAGTCTGCTCTCTTGATCCCACACGGATACATGTTTGGGTTTAAGCTTCACTTAGCTGTTATAGTGAAGCAGGGAGTTTATTTGGGATTGTTCTTATTTCAGTTAAGTTGTGTTTCATACCATTTATTGACCACACAGGATTATTGTCTTTTACCTGCTATAACACTGATTTGCTATATACCCATGGATACAGTACCCTGTACTTTTTATTATTTTCCCTATGGTTACTATTTACCTATTTCGCGCACTAGATGGCGTCAAACACTAAGAATCTAAATATAATATGCTGGAACGTAAGAGGTTTAAATGGCCCCATCAAGCTCTCTATAGTCCTGAACTATGTGAACAAGAGAAAGCCAGATATATTAGTCTTGATCGAGACACATATCACCGGCAGCAAGTTAAAAACTATGGAGAGACACTGGGTGGGTAAGGCATACCACTCAGACTTCTCTCAATATTCAAGAGGAATCTCTATTCTTATTAGGAAATCTGTCCCTTTTATATCTCACTCTATTAAAATAGATCAATTCGGTAGATATATTTTTTTGCATGGCCTACTTTACAACAAACTTATATCACTACTTACCTTTTACATTCCCCCTCCTTATTCTTCAGTATTACTAAAAGAAGGTTTAAGCTTCATGTCTGCATTACCTGCATGTCCCAGTATCTGGACGGGAGATTTTAATATGGTTTGCAACCCAGCCATGGACAGATTCCCTGCCGCAACTAATAAAACAACACCCTTTGCTCACTTAATGCGTGAGATGTCTCTTGTTGACGCCTGGCGCTATTTTTAGAAAAAAAATATTTTTATATATAATAACAATACAAATCACATTCACTATATATCAGTCATACCCCACAACAGGGTGAACTTGTTATACATCAAAATAAAAACAAACTCCACAGTACAAATCGCATTTACTTATTATTTCATCCACCTATTCTAACAAGGCCTCTCTCCCTAGAAACTAGTTTTACTGTTCATTTCTGACCCCTCTTTTTCTTTTTTTTCTTTTTTTCCTTCCCTTTTTTTTTTTCCCATCTGCTGTGGTCGTTCAAACATCTCCTATTGTCTCTTCCATTCATTCTACTTACATACCCTCTTTCACACTTACTTCCCTTCTCTTCTCTTTTACTTCCATCCTGTGTCATTCTTATCTTTACCATCATAATCTTTTAAATAGCTTGATCAATTTACTGTCCAACATCCGTAGTCACAAATACCCCATTACTTGTCCATACTCCGAAGTTTCACTAAACCTTTCCCATTTCTCCCATATCAATCTAAATTGTTCCTCTTTCTTATTTATTGAGTAGGTCAAACTCTCCATACGCTGGATATAGTGTATCTCCTGGAGCCACTCAACAACCCGAGGAGTCTGATAAGATTTCCAATGTCTCCCGATCAATATCCTAGCTGCATTTATCAAATGACAGCACAAAGTCTTCCTATATTTATTTACGCTCATTTCATTAAAATGTAAGAGATAAAAGGCTGGGTCATCTATAGGTCTCTCCTCTGTTATTTTACTAATATAATTTTTTACCTCCTCCCAATACCCTCTTATCCTTGAGCAGCTCCAGAAGATATGAAAGAATGTACCCTCTTTCTCCCCACACCTCCAGCACATCCCATCAGTGTCTCTATACATCCTCTTTAATTTAACAGGTGTAAGATACCATCTAGTGAGTATCTTATACCCAGACTCATGGATCCTTGCTGAGATCGATGATCTATATGACAATTCTATTATCCTCCCCCATTGAACATCTGTAAAGGAATACTTCAAGTCCTCCTGCCATTCTTGCCTAAATTGGTTAGTTACATCTTCGCAACCCAGTAGTTCTCTGTATATTCTTGTTAGGGCCTTCTTAGTCCCAAAATCGGAGTCACACATTTTCTCAAACCCTGAGAGCTCTCGGGAGAAATCTTCCTTCCTTCCTTTAGATTGTACAAAGTATTGAAATTGCATTAGGTTCCACCACTTAATAGCTGATTCCCCATATTCTTCCCCTATTTCTTTCACAGATTTCCATTCCTCCCCCTTCACTAGGTTCCTAGCTCTTATCCCCTTCCCTCTTCTTAATTCACCATTCTCTTTTTTCTGGCATCCCAGCTTAAATTCTGGATTATCCAGAATTGGCATGAGAGGGGACGGAGCTGGCGAGAGAGATTTCTTGTCCCGATGTTTGCTAAATATCTTAAGTGTCTGGTTCACTAGTATACTTGCTGGATGTTTACTCTTATAGGGCCAGGTAAGCCATAACACATTATATAACGGGATTTCCATCATATTCTGTTCAATATCTACCCATAATTTCACCGACCCGCCCCGATGCCAATCCGCGGCCCTTGTCAGGACCGCCGCACTATAATATAGATATGGGTCTGGGACAGCTAGTCCCCCCCTATTTTTTGGTTGCGTTAATTTAGAGAATTTTTGTCTCGAGGGTTTATCCTTCCATATGAAGCGGGTAAACTCCCTTCTAAGCTGTTCAAAATACTTCATGGGTACTGGGATTGGCACCGTTTGAAATATATATAAAAGCCTTGGAATAACATTCATCTTTAGGATATTAATCCTACCTATCATTGAAACCCTAATCTTTCTCCATTTTAATAGATCCTTTTTTAATTTAGCCAAAATTGGGCAATAGTTTAATTGGTAGGTTTTTTGAATATCCCCTGGTACATTTATCCCCAAATACGTAATGGCCTCTTCTACCCATCGAAATGTAAAGTTAACTTTTATCTTCTCTATATCCGTTTGCGTCATATTAAGCCCCATGGCCTGGCATTTTTCCCAATTAATCTTAAAATTCGAGAGCTCTCCATATTTCTCAAACTCCATCATTAAGTTTGGTAAGGAAATGTGTGGACTCCGCAAGTAAAACAGCAAATCATCAGCAAATGCTGCCACTAGATGTTCCTTTTGTCCTATTTTAAATCCTAAGATATCGGGATTGTTTCTAACAGAACACAGGAACGGTTCCAACATTAACGCAAATATCATTGGTGATAGTGGGCATCCCTGTCGTGTACCATTATATATCGCCAGGGGGTCAGATAGTATACCGTTGACTCTTACTCTAGCTGACAATTCCCCATACAGGGCAAGGATCCATGTCCTCATGTTTTCCCCCAGGCCAACATACTGTAGCACCGCCCTCATATACCCCCAGCCGACCCTGTCAAATGCCTTCTCAGCATCCGTCGATAACAGCATGACAGGGTCAGCCGAGGCCCCCGCCCATTGCACCAAGTCCAATGTTCTCATAGTATTGTCCCGTGCCTCCCTGAAAGGGACAAACCCCACCTGGTCTGGGTGTATTATTTCATGCAGCCAAGGCGACATTCTAGTTGCTAAAATTTTCGCATATATCTTCAGATCTACATTTAATAATGATATTGGCCTGTAGTTCATACACTGAGATGGATCCTTGCCCTGTTTATGTATGACCGCTATATGTGATTCCAGAGATTGTCTCCCCCACCCTCTCTGTTCTCCTTTTTTTCCTACCATTGCATTTAAAGTTGACACCCAGTGAGGTTCAAGTTCTGAGAAAAATTTCTCAAAATACTCAATTCCATAGCCATCTGGGCCGGGTGCTTTCCCTCTGGCCATACTCTGCATAGCTTTTTGCAGTTCGCGTCCAGTAATTGGAGCCTCCATCCTTTCCATCTCTTCTTTAGTTATTTTCCCCATCCCACAATTAGCCAAATATTGAGCAACCTCATTATCCTTTACTTTTATTTTCTGTAGGTGATATAATTTCTCATAGTACCCTTTAAATAAAGCCGCCTGTTCTTCATTTTTGTAATGTTTCACCCCTCTGGGATCACAAATATATGGAATATAATTTGCTGTTTGTTGGTCTCTTAGGGCCCTGGCCAGCATCTTACCCGCTTTATCCCCGTATTGATAAAAATGTCTTTTACATCTATGGGCAGCATATCTTGCCTTTGTAAACATCATTGATTTTAATTTCTCCCTCTCTGCCATCAATTTCCCTCTAATTTCATGAGTTAAGGTTTTCTTATGTTCCTTTTCCATATTAATTATTCTTTGTAGACATTCCTCCATTTCTTTTTCTCTTTCTTTTTTAATTCTACTTCCCTCCTGTATTAGTATTCCACGAATCACACACTTATGTGCCTCCCAAACACTTACAGGAGATACATCTGCAGTGGCATTAAGCCTGAAGTATTCCTTTAATTCCCCCGTTATCCTTTTAACAATATCTTCCCTACCCAGCAAGGAGACATTGAGTTTCCAATCATATTGTTTCTTCAACTGGTCTCTTATTTCCATCTCCATCATAATTGGGGCATGGTCTGCCAATGTTGCCACCCCTATCTTTGTTCTTATTTTCTCCGAAAGCAGTCCATGCGTAACCAAAAAATAATCCAATCTCGAGTATTTACCATGTGGATTTGAATAGAAGGTATAGTCTCTCTCTTTTGGGTGTTGTGTACGCCAAATATCTATTAATTGTGACTTAACCAGTCTTTGTTTACATCTTCGTATCACCTGTTGAGAGAGACTAGACCCACCCGTAGATGTATCTAATTCAGGATCAAATACCAAATTAAGGTCTCCTGCAATCACCCTTGGGCCTTCAGCAAAACCATCTAACACTTCCAAGGCCTTGTCAAGGAACGTCACCTGACCCGAATTCGGGGCATACACTGTGCCCAATGTTAATTTTTGTGAATTAAATCTTCCTTTTATAAATATAAATCTACCTTCATCATCCATACATTTCTCGATATTTTCAATCTTAATTTCCTTTGATATTATTATTGCTACCCCCTTAGTCTTAGTGTCTTGGGAACTTCTATAGTATACATATGGAAATTTTTTATCAGTCAAGTTTGGATGTATTGGACCCTTAAAATGAGTCTCTTGAATAAAAGCTATATGCACGTGGGATTTATGGAGAAACTGTAACAACATTGTTCTTTTTTCCGGAATATTTAGACCACAGACATTTAGGGACAAAAATTTAAGTTGGCTCATTAATCATCAGATTTCCTTTCGCTATTCTGGATGGCATCCTGGACAAGGCCTCTGAAATGACACAATTACAGCAAAGTATGTTATTAAGAGAAGCTCTTACACACAACCAATCATTCTCTTGCGACCCCATCACATACCACACCCACCATCTTAGTGGATTTAATCCACTATACCCCCTAGGGGGTTTCCTGAGAACTAATCTCTTTCTAGGAGACACCCCTCACTCCCTTCCAGACCTTTCTCCAAGGTCTCCAGGGTAAAGATACAGCCACACCCCTACGCCCGCTCGCCCCCCCAACCCCTCACCCGCCTCCCCTACTCCTCTCTGCCATCAAAGAGAAAAATGCATATCCCCAATAACACCTCCAGGTCCCGATTCCCATCTCTCATCCCACACAATCATCTCCCAGATCATGAACCCCCCAAGGGCGCGCAGAACAAGGAGGGGGGGGGGGACCGCCCGAGGCCCCCTGTGGGGCGCCCATCCCGTGGGCACCCCCCCGTGGGGCCCCGCCCGGACACCCCCCCACCCCCCCCCGCCCCCCGGAGCGCCCACCATCCCCATCTCTGGTTGAGTGGGTGCAGGAGATAACACCACTCCCCATTCCTTACTTACCCATCTCACATTACACTATTCCCTCTCCACTGTGTAATTCCAACCACTACCATTAATCACCATTCCCATATATCACGCTGTGTCAAATTCTAATTTGCAATTTATAATTTCATTACACTGCAATCTCAATCCCTTGTGAGAATCCTTCTTATAATTTATTTTTTATCTATCTTCAATTCTATATATCAATTTCTAAAAGTGCAAACCAATTTTAACATCATCCCAAAAAAGATACCTTCCACTCAATTAACATTAGATTCCCCCCCCCCCACCCCCCCCCTGCGGAGAGGCGGGGGGGAGGAAAGGGGGGCAGGGGGGGGGAGGGGGGGGGAGGCCGAGGAAGGGCCGGCCGGGGCCCCCCGGGGGACGCCCACCACCTGGGTACTCCCCCCGGGGCCCCCGCCCGGAGCCACCCCGCCCCCCCCACCCCCCAACCCAACCCCCCACTCACCCCCCACCCAGCACCAACCACATCGTATTAGTACACAGCAATCTTAAATCTTCGTCTTCCTCCTCAACACTTCAATACGTTATCATTTCCTTTATACCGTGCTCATATAAATTATTATATTAGTTCAATTACAGTTCACATCCTCAACAACCATTCATTACCCACTTCATATCTTTGTGCATCCTTATCCCTTCTATATCTCTCCCCCAGTGCATAAAATCATCACTCCTCACCCCTCAAGGGGATCTTCCCAACAGAAACACAATCCAATCTCCAAATCAAATCTCATCAAGATATCCACCCCCCCACCACCCTGGACCAATTGCATCTCTCTTATTACATATATTCATCCCCCCTCAAGTCTCTGTTATAACAGTGAAGCCACAGATCAATAATCATATATACTTCACCCTCCTGCCGCATTCAGTTCTGGGGTAGTCCTTATATCTCAAGATCTCTCCTGCCTTTTATCCAGGAATAGTTCCTCCGGCACCCAATCCGGTAATTCAATCTCTGGTAAGCTCATTACTTTTATCATCTCCGGAAGGTCTCTTGGATGTCTCAGAGTAAATGTCAATGGCCCCCTCCTCGCTATCAGGGAGAAAGGGAACCCCCATCTATATGTCACCTCTGACTTCTGTAACGTCTGTAATAGTGGCCTTAATGCTCTCCTCTGTCTCAATGTCACTGGTGATAGGTCCTGGAACAACATCAGCGGCTTCCCCTCATGTATGAACTGTATTTGTCTGCGAGCTGCATCCATGATGTATTCTCTATCCGAGAAATAGTGCAAACGGCACACCACGTCTCTTGGACGGTTATCTTCTCGTGCTGATGGTTTCAATGCTCTATGTGCTCTATCCATTAGCAACTGCTGGTCCGGCTCTCTCCCCAGGGCTCTATTAAACACCTTTTGTAGTGTCTCCTTTATTGCTTCCGGTCCCACCGATTCCGCAAGGCCTCGAACTCTGATATTATTCCTACGAGAACGATTCTGTAAATCTTCCACCTGTACACACAATGCTCCCTTTAAGGCCTGTTGTTTTGTGTTCTCCTTGCGTAAGTCAGCTACCTCTTTTTTTAATAAGATTTAATTCCACTTCAAGCTGCATGGTTTTATCTTTAATTTCTCCCATCTCAGTTTTTATGGCTTGAACATCCTGCATAGCAACTGCCAGGACTCTGTCCATCTGCTCTGTTAGATCCTGTTTTGTTGGAAGCTTTTTAAGATAAGTCCATATCTCCTCTAACTCCCTCCCCTTCTTTGGTATCTGGGCATGCCTCGGGGAATCCCCTGTCGACTGATTAGATTTTTCTGCCATCTTTGAGGGCCCAGGGGAGAAGTAATCAGCAGCTGAACGTTGTGTACCTTTTTGTGTGCTTAACTGTGGCGATGTCGGTGCAGCACTGTCCGCTCCCCTCCTTTTGCTCCTACCGGCCATCAGCCATCGGCTGCCCGCGCATCCAGCGCATACAGCTCAAGTCCCTCTTCCTGTTCCGTATCGCAGGAGTTACGGAAGTCCTTCTCTGGCTGCTCCCAGCCCGTCAATCCGGTCCTCCAGCAACAAGCGAGTCGGCGGCCGCAGCAGCAGGCAAACCAGCGGGTGAGTCAGCAGGACCTCAGGCAAGTGCTCCGGTTCCCTCCTCCTGTCTCAAACAGCCAGGGCAGCAGAAATCCTCCGGTCCTCTCCAGAACGCCTCAGCAGGACATGGCACGCCAGAGAGGCATCGTGTCAGCGAGCGAGCGAGCGGGCGGGTCGGACGGGTCACGAGCACGCGCGCCTACGTCATGGCGTGCACTCCACCCTCTGGATTTCCCCTACCTAGTTTGCCTGGCGCTATTTTTACCCCACTGCACGACAATGTTCATGCTTCTCCGCTTCTCACAACTAGTGTTGGGCGAACAGTGTTCGCCACTGTTCGGGTTCTGCAGAACATCACCCTGTTCGGGTGATGTTCGAGTTCGGCCGAACACCTGATGGTGTTCGGCCAAACCGTTCGGCCACATGGCCGAACTAAGAGCGCATGGCCGAACGTTCCCCGTTCGGCTAGCGCTGTGATTGGCCGAACGGGTCACGTGGTTCGGACCCGAACGCGCTCTTATTGGCCGAACTGTCACGTGGTTTGGGTAAATAAATACCCGAACCACGTCATATCTTCGCCATTTGTCTGTGGGTTTAGCTTTGGGTAGGCAGGCAGGGTAGTTCGTGCTCCAGCCACGCTAGCCAGGGTCCCCCCAGTCATTGTGTCGCTGCTGGGAATAGTAGTACACCGCTCGCTCAGCCACACTATATAGCATTCTGTTTACTGCCACTCTGTGTACCTCGCTCAGCCACACTATATAGCATTCTGTTTACTGCCACTCTGTGTCTGCTGGGAATAGTAGTACACCGCTCGTTCAGCCACACTATATAGCATTCTGTTTACTGCCACTCTGTGTACCTCGCTCAGCCACACTATATAGCATTCTGTTTACTGCCACTCTGTGTCTGCTGGGAATAGTAGTACACCGCTCACCCGCCACTGTATAGCATTGTGCTCTGTGTCGCTGCTGGGAATAGTGGTACACCGCTCACCCGCCACTGTATAGCATTGTGCTCTGTGTCGCTGCTGGGAATAGTGGTACACCGCTCAGCCACACTATATAGCATTCTGTTTACTGTTCTGTGTCTGCTGGGAATAGTAGTACACCGCTCGCTCAGCCACACTATATAGCATTCTGTTTACTGCCACTCTGTGTACCTCGCTCAGCCACACTATATAGCATTCTGTTTACTGCCACTCTGTGTCTGCTGGGAATAGTAGTACACTGCTCGCTCAGCCACACTATATAGCATTCTGTTTATGGCCACTCTGTGTACCTCGCTCAGCCACACTATATAGCATTCTGTTTACTGCCACTCTGTGTCTGCTGGGAATAGTAGTACACCGCTCGCTCAGCCACACTATATAGCATTCTGTTTACTGCCACTCTGTGTCTGCTGGGAACAGTAGTACACCGCTCGCTCAGCCACACTATATAGCATTCTGTTTACTGCCACTCTGTGTACCTCGCTCAGCCACAGTATATAGCATTGTGTTTACTGCCACTTTGTGTCTGCTGGGAATAGTAGTACACCGCTCGCTCAGCCACACTATATAGCATTGTGTTTACTGCCACTCTGTGTACCTCGCTCAGCCACACTATATAGCATTGTGTTTACTGCCACTCTGTGTCTGCTGGGAATAGTAGTACACCGCTCGCTCAGCCACACTATATAGCATTGTGTTTACTGCCACTCTGTGTACCTTGCTCAGCCACACTATATAGCATTGTGTTTACTGCCACTCTGTGTCTGCTGGGAACAGTAGTACACCGCTCACCCGCCACTGTATAGCATTGTGCTCTGTGTCGCTGCTGGGAATATTGGTACACCGCTCACCCGCCACTGTATAGCATTGTGCTCTGTGTCGCTGCTGGGAATAGTGGTACACCGCTCACCCACCACTGTATAGCATTTCTGTACTGCCACTGTACTGCTGCCAGTCAGCGTGTACTTTAAGGATAAGTGAAATGAGGAAGAAATCCGGTGAAAGAGGGAGGGGCAAGGGAAGAGGTGTTTCCCCTGACGGTTCACGTACAGGCCACAGGGGAGCACCCAAGAAAACCCACTCAATACCGCCCATGTTGTCCAGGACAACAACCCTCACAGATCCAAAAGAACAGGACCAGATAATTACTTGGATGACCTCTCAAGCGTCCAGCAGTGGGTTAAGCAGCACAAGCACATCACGCACGAGGTCCGAGTCCTCAGCCAGTTACAAGGAGCCAGTGGGCACAAAGCTGACACAACCGGCAGCGACACCACGCACACAACTGCCAGATAACCAGGCCGATGAATTACCTCAGGACACAATGGGGTATTCGCAGGAGCTATTCCCAGCCCAACAAACTTCCACCTTTCAAGGGTCAATGGAGGAACAGCCAGAAATGTTGTGCCCGGATTCACAACCATTAACTGTGGGAAATGCACCGCGCACTGAAATACAAGGCGAGTCCGAGGAGGACTCGGAAACCCAAATCCCAGAGCAAGTTGGGCAGGAGGGGTTGCAATTGCAGGAGGTCGGCCGACAAGATCTGGAAGACGACGTTGGAGTGAGCTGCGCAGAGGTTGTTCTGGGGAGCTCTACTCCACGGCGGCGGCCCCCCACAATGACATATGACGAGTTTCAGGAGATGGAAGAGGAGGGTATGGACAATGTGGACAGAGACCCAGATTTTGTTTGTGAACGAGAACATCGCCGTCGTAGCAGCAGCACAGATGAGTCTGTTGAAGAACCCACTGCTGCACGAGTTCGCCTTGTGCCACAAGGTAGGCGGCGCGCAATTTCAGGCACCACAAGCGTGGAAGTTCAAGTGAGAGGCAAAAGAGGCGCAAACAGAAATCGCCAGCAAGGCAGGTGCTCCAAAGTCTGGGCTTTCTTTGAAAACTGCACTGAGGATGGTACTATGGCGATTTGCAAGGTGTGCAAGACCCGCCTGAGCAGGGGGAAAAGTATTAACAACCTCTCCACCACCAGCATGAACCGCCACATGCTATCCAAACATCCCACTCTGTGGGCAAACGCGGCAGGACAGGGTACCAGCAACACTGCCTCCCTTGGGGTCACCAGACTCACCACCAGACCCGCCTCAGCAGCAGCAGTAGCCCAGCCATTGCGTGGTTCACAACATTCACAAACATCAGACGCTGACACTGTCACTTTCCGGAGTAGTGCTCTTGAGGTCTCCCAGTGTTCATCAAACACAACAACCAACAGCCCTTCAGTGTGCAGCCCTACGGTATAGTTGTCTGTCTCGGAGATGTTTGATCGCAAGAGGAAATTGCCAGCAAATGACCCCCGGGCCGTGGCAGTAACAGCCAGCATAGCCAAGCTTCTGGCCTGCGAAATGCTGCAATATCGAGTGGTGGAGACAAACAGCTTCAAGGGCATGATGTCAGTGGCCATCCCACGTTACGTGGTTCCCAGCCGCTACCACTTTGCGCGCTCTGCAGTGCCTGAGTTGCATGAGCACGTGCTCAGCAAAATAACCCGAAGCTTGAAGAATGCCGTTGCCTGCAAGGTTCACCTCATCACTGACACCTGGACGAGTGCGTTCGGCCAGGGTCGATACATCTCCCTTACCGCGCACTGGGTGAACCTTGTGGAGCCTGGCAGCGATTCCTCACCTGCTACGGCGCGGGTGTTGCCCACGCCGCAAACAGCTGCACCGCCGTCCCTCCCACTGGATAACAACAGCAGCACCTACCTCTCAGACTCCTTCTCCTCCAACGCATCTCAAAGCTGTACCTCATCCGGAAACGCTAACCCAGCACCAGCAGCAGTAGGATCATGGAAGCAGTGCAGCACAGCTGTTGGCATGCGTCAGCAAGCGTTGCTGAAGCTGATCTGCTTTGGGGATAAGCAGCACACAGGGGAGGAAATTTGGAGGGGAATAAAGGAACAGACGGATTTGTGGCTGGCACCGCTGGACCTGAAACCGGGCATGGTTGTGTGTGATAATGGGAGTAATCTAATTCGCGCTTTAAGGTTGGCTAAGCTGACACACATCCCTTGCCTGGCGCACGTGATGAACCTAGTAGTTCAGCGGTTCCTGAGGACATACCCAGGCATGGCCGATCTTCTGTTGAAGGTGCGACAAACATTGCAGAAATTCCAGTACTGCTTCGGGGGCACTCGCCAAGATGCAGGAGCACTTCACTCTCCCCCACCATCGCTTGCTGTGTGATGTCCCTACGCGCTGGAATTCTACGCTGCACATGCTAGCCCGCTTTTGCGAGCAGAAGAGTGCAGTGGTCCAGTACATGACGGCGCAGTACCGAGGCGCATCCGGCCAGCTGCCAAGCTTCTGTGGATCCGATTGGGCCAACATGTTGGACCTCTGCCAAGTCCTCCAAAATTTTGAGCAATCCACGTTGCTTGTGAGCAGTGACAACTCTTCAGTCAGCATTACCATACCACTGCTGTGTTTACTGAAGAGGTCAATGTTGAAAATCAAGGAAACAGCTGTCATGATGCAACTGGGGGAATCTGAAGGAGAAAACGATCAGCGTGATGGTACCAACATCAGGCCATCCGCATCAGGAAACGCTGGCCCCAGCAGCTATGACGAAGAAGAGGAGGAGGAACAGCTGGAGTTGGAGCAGGAATTTCCTGCCACCACTGACGAGGGCCAGAGCGGTGCACGTTGGACTTCCACAATTCAGCGCGAATGGTCAGCAGAAGCAGACCAGGAAGAAGGTGACGACTATGATGCATCACAACAACTATCACAACGCTCACAAGAGGATGATGAGGATTCTGGCAGGACTCTGGCACACATGGCTCAATTCATGCTAGACTGCATTGAACGCGACCCACGCATTGTGCGCATTCTGGACAACACCAATTACTGGGTTTATACCCTTCTGGATCCACAGTACAAACACAATGTTCCAAAACTGCTTGAAGAAAGAGTCAGACAGGTCAAAATGGAAGAATACCAGCAGGCCCTTGTGGAGACTTTAGAGAGGAGATTGACATCCTCCCCCTCCTCTAGCCAGTTGTACGCCGACAGACTGACTTCCGCAAACCCAGGACGACCAGGAGGGCAGCAAACAACACAAGCCGCAGCTAGTGCCCAAAAGGGAATGGTATCGGCAGTGTCCTTGGAGTGGGAACATTTTATGACACCCATGCAGCAGCAGCCCACAGAACAGCAAGCGTGCAGATCCACCTCCAACACCGATCGCCTGGAGAAGATGGTCAAGGACTACATGTCAGATGGCGTAGCTGTGTTGAACAATCCATCTGCACCCTTCAACTATTGGGTATCGAAGCTAGACACCTGGCACGAACTGGCAATGTACGCAATAGAGGTGCTGGCTTGCCCGGCAGCCAGCGTTATGTCGGACCGCTGTTTCAGTGCTGCCGGAGGCATCGTCACAGATCGGCGTATCCGCCTCTCCACAGAAAATGCAGACCGTCTGACTCAAATTAAAATGAATCAATCCTGGATTGGAAACGACTACGCAACACTCCTGGACCCCAACCAAGTAACATGAACAATGACCATCTGTGATGGGTTAGCGTTTCCGGTCCCTGTTTATTGAACCTCTCATCTTTATTACATTTATGACTGCATGGCGGCAAAAAGCATTGCTATATCCGCACGCTATTTGTCCTCATGCAAGGCCTGGGATGTTGTGTCTCAAAAAGCGTGGCCTTCTCCTCCTGCGGCTCCTCCTGTTCCCTCACGTGTGCTGCTGCTGCTGCTGCTGGGTTAGCGTTTCCGGTCCCTGTTTATTGAACCTCTCATCTTTATTACATTTATGACTGCATGGCGGCAAAAAGCATTGCTATATCCGCACGCTATTTGTCCTCATGCAAGGCCTGGGATGCTGTGTCTCAAAAAGCGTGGCATTCTCCTCCTGCGCCTCCTCCTGTTCCATCACGTGTGCTGCTGCTGCTGGGTTAGCGTTTCCGGTCCCTGTTTATTGACCCTCTCATCTTTATTACATTTATGACTGCATGGCGGCAAAAAGCATTGCTATATCCGCACGCTATTTGTCCTCATGCAAGGCCTGGGATGCTGTGTCTCAAAAAGCGTGGCATTCTCCTCCTGCGCCTCCTCCTGTTCCATCACGTGTGCTGCTGCTGCTGCTGCTGGGTTAGCGTTTCCGGTCCCTGTTTATTGAACCTCTCATCTTTATTACATTTATGACTGCATGGCGGCAAAAAGCATTGCTATATCCGCACGCTATTTGTCCTCATGCAAGGCCTGGGATGCTGTGTCTCAAAAAGCGTGGCCTTCTCCTCCTGCGCCTCCTCCTGTTCCATCACATGTGCTGCTGCTGGTGCTGGGTTAGCGTTACCGGTCCCTTTTCCTGGTACCTCTTCTCTGCATTACATTTATGACTGCATGGCGACAAAAAGCATGTTACCTGTGCAAAGAAACATGACATTTTCCGCATTTAAAAGACAGTTTTTCCTTTGAAACTTTACAATCAATTTTCTCAAAAACTATAAGCTCTTTTTCAAATTTTTTTTTCCTCTTGTACCCACTCCCAAGGTACACATACCCTGCAAATTTGGGGTATGTAGCATGTAAGGAAGCTTTACAAAGCACGGAAGTTCGGGTCCCCATTGACTTCCATTATGTTCGGAGTTCGGCGCGAACACCCGAACATCGCTGCGATGTTCGGGAACGTTCGCGAACCCGAACATCTAGGTGTTCGCTCAACACTACTCACAACACTCTATCCAGACTAGACTATTTTTTTGTCTCCAGTAACTTGCTCCCGGTGATACTTATTACTGAATTCCTCCCTCGTATTGTCTCTGACCACTCCCCAATTAGCATGACACTATCTTGGGACAATTTCCTATACAAATTATATGGAAGTTCAACCCCTTCTGGCTCTCCTTGTTTACCTCTGAGGACTGGTTAATAGACAAGCTGAGGATTTACTTCCACACACATGAGGATGTTAAGGACAAAGCACTGGTCTGGAACACTTTTAAATCATATCTGAGGGGTCTCCTTATTAGCGCTGTCTCCCATCACAAAAGAGAGACAAATAAAGCTATTCAAGACCTTCAGTCCCAAATTCCCATACTGAAACAGGCTTTTGTGGGGGACCCCTCCGAGATGAATGAAAGTGCCTGGAAAAAAGCTCAGGCCCAACTGATATTAAGGGAAAAAACTCAGGCCAAAACTTTCTTTTATAAGCAAACATTCTACGAGCAAGGTGAAAAGACTGGTACCATACTAGCTAGAATGGCAAAAAATAGATCCTCCTTAGGATCCATTAGTAGTGTCAAAGATGCAAACTCCTCTCTAGTCACGGGCCCAAATCCCATCAATAAATGCTTTGCCGCATACTTTCACGACCTCTATACCTCGAGGTCCCTCTTCTCCCGCGAGGAGGCCAAGATCTTTCTATCAGAAATTGCCCTACCCTGGCTAGCCCCTGATCAAGTTGAGCTACTTGACACTCCCATTACCCTAGATGAACTTGAGTCGGCCATTCACTCCCTCCCCAACAAGAAAGCACCAGGGGTTGACGGTATCCCCAGCGAAGTTCTAAAAAGGTTTTCTGAAATTATTGCAGCTCCTCTTCTTCAAACATTTCAGTTTGCATTTGAGCAGGGCTCTCTCCCTATATCCACGCGTACAGCTCTCATAGTGCTCATTCCCAAGCCTGGAAAGGATCCACTACTCTGCGACTCATATCGTCCAATCTCCCTGCTCCCAACCGATGTCTAAGTCCTTGCTAAAATATTAGCCCTAAGGTTAAACAAAGTAATCTTATCTCTTATCCATAGGGACCAGACGGGCTTTATGCCAGGGAAAAAAACCTCAATTAACATAAGGAGACTATTCGCCAATTTACAAGCTAAACATCTCAACTATGGCAGTAGAGTGGTGGTCTCCTTTGATGCCGCTAAGGCTTTTGACGCAGTTGAATGGCCCTTCCTACTTGCCACTCTTTCCAGGTTTGGGTTTGAAGACAACTTCATCCGCTGGGTACAAATTCTCTACACAGACCCCAGAGCCCAAATTTGCACTAATTCCAATATCTCAGACCCCTTTCCGATAGGTAGAGGTACCAGACAGGGCTGCCCCCTTTCCCCTTTACTTTATGCACTCTCAGCTGAACCACTTGCCTGTAAAATTAGAGCTGACCCCCGGATTATTGGTCTCAAAATTGGCACTATTGAGGAGAAAATCAGTCAATACGCCGACGACACCATCCTCTACTTGGCAGACCCCCATGCCTCCCTCACTGCCGTTTTCGACTTAATTAATGAAATGGGCGAATACTCTGGTTTATCAATAAACTGGAGTAAATCCGCTATTCTCTCCCTGGACGGTCTGGAGATCTCGGCCTCCTCGCTACCATGTCCCCTCCAAGTCGTTAAATCCTTTAAGTACCTGGGAGTCGTGGTCCAAACCTCAGCATCTAAATATTATGAAGATAATGTGGCCCACCTACTCCCACTCACTCAGCAGAAATTGTCAGCCTGGACAAAACTGCCACTCTCGGTTATGGGTCGAGTTAACTTGGTTAAAATGGTCCTAATGCCAAAAATCCTCTACATTCTGCACAATTCACCTGTTCACATCCCTATAGGCTTTTTTAACAAATTTAGATCCTTAATACTATCCATTATATGGAACAAATCGCGTGCCAAACTCAAACATGCTGTGTTACAATGTCCCACCGCTTTAGGAGGAGTAGCACTGCCATCCCCTCTCTTATACTATATACAGTAGCTTCCCAATTAGAGCAGATAGCTCACTGGTTTGTAACTAAATCTCTGCAGCCTCCAGACCTGCTGGGATTCTCCTCTACTGAACTTGCAAATAACCTTCCGTTTGCACTACTAAAGGGTACCCTCACTTTCTCAACCACACCCTAATACAATCCTAACGCAAGCTTCCAAAGTTTGGCGGACAGCGAGCAGGCTAATGTCCCGTTCCACGTGGGAACACTTCACACCCTTATGGCACAACCCCAAACTTCCAGAGCTACTCAAACTCCGCAACACCTCCTGTTGGGCTGACTCTGGAATTCACTATCTGGGTCAAATTATCACAAAGACTTCTATGCTTTCCTACGCAGACCTCCAAAACCAATACTCACTACCCCCTCTATTTCAATTCATGTATTTGCAACTTCAACATGCCCTGCGCTATCAATTCCCCAATGGCCTCCCCTGTATTGAAACTTCTACCCTTATGGAGTTCCTTAAAGATGGTCCACTCCCACATCATATAGGTACTCTGTACAATGTACTTAATGAACATATAGCTGGCCCAATTGTGGAAAAATCCAAAGATACATTGGAGGAAATAATTATTTGACCCCTCACTGATTTTGTAAGTTTGTCCAATGACAAAGAAATGAAAAGTCTCAGAACAGTATCATTTCAATGGTAGGTTTATTTTAACAGTGGCAGATAGCACATCAAAAGGAAAATCGAAAAAATAACCTTAAATAAAAGATAGCAACTGATTTGCATTTCAATGAGTGAAATAAGTTTTTGAACCCCTACCAACCATTAAGAGTTCTGGCTCCCACAGAGTGGTTAGACACTTCTACTCAATTAGTCACCCTCATTAAGGACACCTGTCTTAACTAGTCACCTGTATAAAAGACACCTGTCCACAGAATCAATCAATCAAGCAGACTCCAAACTCTCCAACATGGGAAAGACCAAAGAGCTGTCCAAGGATGTCAGAGACAAAATTGTAGACCTGCACAAGGCTGGAATGGGCTACAAAACCATTAGCAAGAAGCTGGGAGAGAAGGTGACAACTGTTGGTGCGATTGTTCGAAAATGGAAGGAGCACAAAATGACCATCAATCGACCTCGCTCTGGGGCTCCACGCAAGATCTCACCTCGTGGGGTGTCAATGGTTCCGAGAAAGGTGAAAAAGCATCCTAGAACTACACGGGAGGAGTTAGTGAATGACCTCAAATTAGCAGGGACCGCAGTCACCAAGAAAACCATTGGAAACACATTACACCGCAATGGATTAAAATCCTGCAGGGCTCGCAAGGTCCCCCTGCTCAAGAAGGCACATGTGCAGGCCCGTCTGAAGTTTACCAATGAACACCTGAATGATTCTGTGAGTGACTGTGAGAAGGTGCTGTGGTCTGATGAGACCAAAATAGAGCTCTTTGGCATTAACTCAACTCGCTGTGTTTGGAGGAAGAAAAATGCTGCCTATGACCCCCAAAACACCGTCCCCACCGTCAAGCATGGGGGTGGAAACATTTTGCTTTGGGGGTGTTTTTCTGCTAAGGGCACAGGACAACTTAATTGCATTAACGGGAAAATGGACGGAGCCATGTATCGTGAAATCCTGAACGACAACCTCCTTCCCTCTGCCAGGAAACTGAGGGGGAAAACTTGTTACTAAGGCACACAGGAAAAGCACGGCCACAAATTCGGTCCTGCATTGTTCCAGTTATCATCCTAATCATGTGAAAACTTCTGTCCCATACAGTCAGTTCCTGAGACTTAGAAGGAATAACTCAAAGTTGAGGATTTTGAGAGTCAAGCCAGTGAGATGTAAGACCGTTTTTTGGAAAGAGGATATGATGCCCTAGAATTGGAACAGGCTTAAGAAAAGGTGCGGGGGATCAGTAGAGCTGAGACTCTTAAGGGTAGTCAGAAACAGCATGATGACAAATTTTAATTTGTCTTTGACTTTTCGCCTATGTCTGACAAAATACGTGAAAGCATTTTGAGAAATTGGCATATACTAGAACAAGATGAGAAATTGGGTCCAAGGGTATTATTGCCATTGCCCCCTATTATGTCTTTCCGGCGAGGCAGCACCTTGGGTTCTATGCTCACCCAGAGTGAATTTGTAAGACATCGGTCTCATACATGGTTGGATAGCTACAGACCACCGCGGCGATCCGTCCCACTTAAAGATGGTGGGCCTGATCGCTGTGGAGACACCCAGAAGGGGAGGTGATCGGGACAGAATTCTATCCCAGAGGGAATGCTACTGGATCTCTAAAACTGAGGCCAACGGCCCACTTGGGTTTAATGATAAGAATGAGTTTAGTGTATTCTTGGAGAAGTGAGTTGTGAGGTGGGTTTCTGAGCTTTCTTTACTTGGGTAATTGGGTAATTGCACCAGTCCTTTATTTTGGATCGTTGCGTGATGCGCACCAATCGGGTGGCCTTGCCCGTTACCTAGGTGATGCTGCAGGCGGAGGTTTCGCCTTTGAGCTTCCGGGTTCCAGTCACTCCCCGTAGTGACGTTTGTGTGCGCTGGAGTAGCGCGACATGTCAGCGAGAAGGAGGGGCGCAGCTCCCTGTGTCCCTACCAATGAGAGGAGACGGCTGAATGGAGGCGTGTATTTATACACGGCCTAAGCATAGTGCGGTGTGTTGTAACAGAGCCGCCATGTAAGCCATAGTATCCGTGAACAAGCACCAGTGTGGTGTGAAACAATTGTTGGATCATCCGTGAGCTAACTGTGTGTGGGTCATCTAGAACGGTGATGTATCGCATCTTATGTGAACTGTTTTGCTGCAACTTTTTTCAACTTTTTTACACAGAGGATTAAAAAAACTATTGCTTTTGAATCGGTGCCCATGTGTTGTTTTGCTGATGAGTATGGACTGTTGATCTGAATTCTTTGCACATGGAGGCACGATTGGAAGATTTAGCAATATCCTTAGTGTGATATACCGATTGATTGCTCAATTGTGTGCTGGGATACTGTTGTTCTCAGGACTTTATTAGCTTGTAGTTTTATGGTCAGTATCTGTATTTAGTCCACAAGAGAAAAAGTGCACATCGTTATCCTATGCCTGATACTCATACACAATTGCAGTGCAACATCCGGATGAAACAACAATTATATCCATGTACTCAATAAGGAAAAGAATCCAGGAGCAACACGCGTTAAAATTCATATAAAAACTTCTCAACCTTTAGGTCTCTTTCCCACCAGGACGTTGTGTTTTAGGGGACGTTTATGGTCGCATAACGTGCCCCTAACGCAACACCTGGTGGTATTGAAGCAGGACGCCAGAGTGAGCTGCGTTATGCAGCTCTTTGTGCGCTCCGTGTGTCTCCATGGCGCTGATTGGCTGGCGGGACCACTTGATGCGGAGGGTCCCACTCCGCATCACGTGGTCCCACCAGCCAATCAGCGCACAAAGCGGCAGCTCCAGGAAGAAAACACTTCATGTCAGCAGTGCAGTGAATATTAATTAGCCATGTGGCTAATTATTGCGCATGGGCAACCAGTCTAACGCACACTTTCTCAGAACGTGCAGCGTTACAGTGTAACACAACGTGGGCACTGAACAGCCCATTTAGTTTTCATTGCTGTGAGTTAGGCTGCGTTACAGGCTGCACTAACGTGCGTCTGTAACGTCTTACTGTGAAAGCAGCCTTAATCCAATCTTCATCCAATCTTGCAAGTGCTGTCTCTGTGTAGCTGGGTCCGTGCTTTTTGCTACTGTGCATATGCGCAGCAGGGACCCAGCCTCACAGAGACAGGAGGACAGGGATGGGGCCAGGGAGCCAGACGGGCATGTGAATGGGTGGCCGGGTGTGCGGCGGGTGTTTGCGCGGCGAGTGCGCACGTGTGCGCGTGCGCAGTACATGCGGCAGGCTGCAGCGAGAAACACAGACCCTAGAGCCCGTTTTTAAATGGGCTTGGGTCTGCTAGTAGAGATGTAAAATATTTTACTTATCAGCACATACGTTGGAGGTGCAGAGGAGGGTCGATGGTCATTTCGCCCTGCGACGTAGACTATTTCTCAGGGCGAAACGATCATCGACCCTCCTCCGCACCTACAAAGGTTACTGCATGTGCTGATAAGTATACTTTTTTTATATCTCTATGCTGTTGATAATTTTTTAACTATTTATTTATTTTTTAGAAAAAAAAATTCATTACAAGAAACAAACAGGGAAAGAGAACATACAACACAAACATAACTGTGTGAACAGTAAAGAGTCACAGGTCAATAAAGAAACGTCTAGCAGCCAGCCAGCGCTGCCAGACAATACATAATATAGTATCTAACAGGAACATGACTTTTCTAAGTACAAATTGGTCCAAAAAGAATTCCGATGATAAATTAGGTAATTTCAGAAAAGGTGGTTCCATGTTTTGAGTGGAAAATCCCCTCAGGACCCATAAAGGATCATAATCCCGGGTATCCGCTCTGTTTATAGCAGGTAGAAACCTAACCAAACACAGGGAATTCAATCTGGCATATCCGGAACGTCCACAACAACGAGATAAAGAGAAGCACCTGTTTGGTGCAGATAGGCGAGAGAGAAAAAGAGGTGATCTAACGCCAAGAGGGCATCTCATATGGAAATCTCATAACCCATAGGGAGAGTAGAAGACGAGAGATCTAAACGGATGTTAGGGAAGCGTAGCATACAAACTCAAAGCCCTATCCCCATACAGCCATATCAATCTCTGCCATGTACTGATGAGGACCAAAAGTCAGAAACAGGCTGTATACATGTGGGGTTGATGTGGCTGCGTAAAAATGTAAAGTTATAGGCTTGCTATACACCAGCAGTTCTGGATGCAATCTTGGTTTACAGGGGCGAAAAGAGATAATTTGCATATTCAGTAGTGGTGCATTGTGGGTAACTACAAATGTTCACTTATAGCTGAATTATTGCAAATTTCCTTCTGTTTTATGAAGGCAAATCACACCAAGCATTGCTTTTTAGTAGGAGGGCTTTTTGGTCTCTTTTATCCCCCTATGCATTCCTAGTGGTTTGGGTCACCCCGAGCTGCTTGGTTACTCTGCTCTACAAACTCAAACCAACTAAACCATGTCCTCCAAAACTGCTCTCACCTTCCCTGCATAGTGGATGTAAGATCCTCCATCTTTTGTATCCAATCAAGCTCTCTAAACCAGTCTTGGATCGTAGGTGGATCAGTCGATGAGCCATTAAAGGGGAACTTCGGACTAAACAAACATACTGTCATCAAGTTACATTAGTTATGTTAATTAGAATAGATAGGTAATATAATCTCTTACCCACCCTGTTTTAAAAGAACAGGCAAATGTTTGTGATTCATGGGGGCTGCCATCTTTGTCATGGGGGCAGCCATCTTTTTGGTTCAAAGGAGGTGACAAGGAGCAGGAGACACAGTTCCAACTGTCCTGTGTCCTGATCACCCCTCCCAGCTGCACACGCTAGGCTTCAAATGTCAAATTCAAAATGTAAAAAAAAAAAAAATTGCACCAAAACAGCAGAAAGAAGAACAAAATCAGAAATCCCATCATGCTTTGCACAGCATCAGGGAAAAAAAGCCCGGGAAGTTTTCTTCTGTGCAGCTAAAAATGAGGTTTGTATAAGAGAAACAAAGTTCTGATGCTGTGAAACTGTTAAAGAAACACAAAGACTTTTCAGTGCTGCTGAGTCGATTTTTAGTCCGGATGTTCACTTTAAGGCCTTAGCAGCATTAACTAAGTGTGTCAGGCCTGTCTGGTCGATGATTACAGTACAGACCGTATGCTCATAAGACTGACCCAGAGCCCAGCCCGCAACACCTGCGCAAAACTCCTACCTAACACAATACTACAATACACCCTGCAGGTAGATGTAACATACAGTTTGACAGGTAGTAATCCACCAAACAGAACCTGATTATACTGGGCAAGCAATGGGCACAGTAGTAATATAAGTATAGATGTAATATTCACCTGAGGCCTAGTGGATGAGGCTATCCAGACGAGTGAATCAGATGAAAGCAGTGTTAGGAGTTCCAGGTGAGTAGCAAGGCAGTCCAGGTATTCCTTTCCAGAGATAGCGTAGTCAAGCAATCCAAGGTTGGTCCAGGCAGTGTCCATGCAAATCTGTCTCCAAGCAGAAGGTCAAACCAGGCAGCAAGCAAGCGTAGTCCAGGTACAAGAGCAAGGTTGGCAACAGGAAATCCAGCAGAGATAAACGTGGTCAGGATACAAGGCAGTAGTCGGCAAAAGGAAATGCAGCAGAGAAAAACGTGGTCAGGATACAAGGCAATAGTTGGCAACAGGAAATCAAGCAGAGGTTGTCAGTGCATACCCAGCAACAAGCCAAAGCTAATGCTATCACGGGTGATGACTGGGGGCTGTAACTAAAAATCCGCAATGCCAGATGGATTGCGGGAAAATGGTCGCATCCAGTCCGGCAAGCGGACCTTCCAACGCGGGATGCGGAAATTCGTCCGCATCCGCTGTGCAAACCTGTCCGAGCACTCTGCTTCAAACTCACCAGCATGCTGCTCGCCAGACACGCCTTTATACAATTAGAAAGCGTGTCAGCTGACCTGGAGGTCAGCTGACATTTTAGCCTGCTCTGATTGGTTGCTGCCTGGGGTGGAGACTTCTCTCCCAGGCAGTATCTAAGGAAGTGCTTTTCAGTCACACTTCGTCTGTGTTTGCGATACCCTTTGTCAGCACTCAGACCTAGTCAGCCTTGTCTCTGTTATTGTGTTATATATTGTTTTATTGCCAATATATACACATATTATACTGTTTGATTTATCGTGTATGATTCTGTGCCTGTCTTGACTACTCTCTTGCTTCCTGATTCTGTACTTCGCCAGCCCATACCGTTATCGACTATTGGCTTGGTTTCCGACTACTCTCTTGTCTCACGTTTCTGTACTGCTGCCGCCTGATCTGTTGCCGAACCTCATTTTGTCTGACCTTTCTCCCTTCAGTGGAACGTCTCCCACTGTAGGGTTCTATCAGAGGCTTGCCTCTTTGAGACGACCGCCACTAGCAAACCCTTGCTGCTAGAGGCCGAGACTCCTCCACTCCGTCCTTTGGAGGATCTCACACACGGGGTTCCCATTCACAGGTAACCACACCTCTGAGGAATTACAGTGTGGTGGAGATTTCCACAGACTTGAATTTACGCTGTATATGATTATTGTTGTCTGCTGTTCCAGCTTGCTGGAAGTTGTATCTCTGTGCCCTATAGAGATACTCTATTGTACCAAGCACCCTCTTGCATACGATTGTATCGTGTCACGCTGTACTTGCATTATTGGTGATTCTGCAGATCACCATATAATCAGGTATAGCATCTGTATTATTGGTGATACTGCAGATCACCAATAATCAGAATATCTGTGCTTGCTGACACCAATCGTTAGATAAACACAGACCATAAAGAAGTAAAATGGAGGGGGTGGTCAATCAGCTTCAGACCATAAGGGCAGAGCTAGAACAGCTGAAGATTACTGTGACTGCACAGCAGGCTCAGATTACTCAGCTGACTGAGACTGGCCGGAGGCTGCAACCACCACATAACGCCCTACCTCCCCCGGCTCCTAGTGAGCCTAAAATGAACATTCCCGAGAAATTTTCAGGCTCTAGGTCAGATTTTCAGAACTTCCGCCACAGAGTTCAGTCCTATTTTGACATGAAACCTGTGTCCTCAGGAACAGAGGCCCAGAAGGTTACTCTTGTCAAAACTCTGTTGCACGCAGATTCCCAAACTTGGGCTTACGGTTTACCGGACGATCATCCTGCACTTTCGTCCGTCCAAGAGTTTTTTAAAGCCATGGCGGTCATCTACGATGATCCGGATAGTGCCGCCACGGCTGAACGCAAACTTAAAAACCTTAGACATGGACGCAGTACAGCGGAGGACTATGCGTCAGAGTTTAGAAAATGGGCTGTATCATCTAGATGGGAGCGATATGCACTTCTTGATCGATACCTAGATGGGTTGTCGGAAGCAGTAACCGACGTGATGGTTAGCCATCCAGAGCCTAAAGATCTTGATGAAGCCATAACGCTATCTATCCGAATAGATAGACGCCTTAGGTACAATAAGAAGGGCAGGTATCCTTTGTATCCTAGGGTTTCAGGTACTAGTAGTTCGGCAGCAGTTGAGACTGAGGAGCCTATGCAGTTAGGCCACGGGCGCCTCACTGACGCTGAGAGAATCAGAAGACGCAGAGAGGGTCTCTGCATGTATTGCGGAGAAAAGGGTCACATTGCACAAAACTGTGGTAGGAAGTCGTGAAACTCTTCGGCTTAGGTTTGGTTGGGGGTAGTGTTGGGCGAACATCTAGATGTTCGGGTTCGGGCCGAACAGGCCGAACATGGCCGCGATGTTCGGGTGTTCGACCCGAACTCCGAACATAATGGAAGTCAATGGGGACCCGAACTTTTGTGGTTTGTAAAGCCTCCTTGCATGCTACATACCCCAAATTTACAGGGTATGTGCACCTTGGGAGTGGGTACAAGAGGAAAAAAAAATTAGCAAAAAGAGCTTATAGTTTTTGAGAAAATCGATTTTAAAGTTTCAAAGGGAAAACTGTCTTTTAAATGCGGGAAATGTCTGTTTTCTTTGCACAGGTAACATGTTTTTTGTCGGCATGCAGTCATAAATGTAATACATATAAGAGGTTCCAGGAAAAGGGACCGGTAACGCTAACCCAGCAGCAGCACACGTGATGGAACAGGAGGAGGGTGGCGCAGGAGGAGAAGAAGGCCACGCTTTGTGAGACACAACAACCCCGGCCTTGCATGAGGGCAAGAAGCGTGCGGATAGCAGGCTTTGTACCGCCATGCAGTCATAAATGTAATAAAGATAAGTGGTTCAATAAACAGGGACCACGCGGCAACGCTAACCCAGCAGCAGCAGACGTGATGGAACAGGAGCAGGCGCAGGAGGAGAAGGCCACGCTTTGTGAGACACAACAACCCAGGCCTTGCATGAGGGCAAGAAGCGTGCGGATAGCATGCTTTGTACCGCCATGCAGTCATAAATGTAATAAAGATAAGTGGTTCAATAAACAGGGACCACGCGGCAACGCTAACCCAGCAGCAGCAGACGTGATGGAACAGGAGGAGGCGCAGGAGGAGAAGGCCACGCTTTGTGAGACACAACAACCCAGGCCTTGCATGAGGGCAAGAAGCGTGCGGATAGCATGCTTTGTACCGCCATGCAGTCATAAATGTAATAAAGATAAGTGGTTCAATAAACAGGGACCACGCGGCAACGCTAACCCAGCAGCAGCAGACGTGATGGAACAGGAGCAGGCGCAGGAGGAGAAGGCCACGCTTTGTGAGACACAACAACCCAGGCCTTGCATGAGGGCAAGAAGCGTGCGGATAGCATGCTTTGTACCGCCATGCAGTCATAAATGTAATAAAGATAAGTGGTTCAATAAACAGGGACCACGCGGCAACGCTAACCCAGCAGCAGCAGACGTGATGGAACAGGAGGAGGCGCAGGAGGAGAAGGCCACGCTTTGTGAGACACAACAACCCAGGCCTTGCATGAGGGCAAGAAGCGTGCGGATAGCATGCTTTGTACCGCCATGCAGTCATAAATGTAATAAAGATAAGTGGTTCAATAAACAGGGACCACGCGGCAACGCTAACCCAGCAGCAGCAGACGTGATGGAACAGGAGCAGGCGCAGGAGGAGAAGGCCACGCTTTGTGAGACACAACAACCCAGGCCTTGCATGAGGGCAAGAAGCGTGCGGATAGCATGCTTTGTACCGCCATGCAGTCATAAATGTAATAAAGATAAGTGGTTCAATAAACAGGGACCACGCGGCAACGCTAACCCAGCAGCAGCAGACGTGATGGAACAGGAGCAGGCGCAGGAGGAGAAGGCCACGCTTTGTGAGACACAACAACCCAGGCCTTGCATGTGGACAAAAAGCGTGCGGATATAGCAGCAATGCTTTTTGCCGCCATGCAGTCATAAATGTAATACAGATGAGAGGTTCAATAAACAGGGCCCGGAAACGCAACACCATCCCAGATGTTCATTGGTCATGTTACTTGGTTGGGGTCCTGGAGTGTTGCGTAGTCATTTCCAATCCAGGATTGATTCATTTTAATTTGAGTCAGACGGTCTGCATTTTCTGTAGAGAGGCGGATACGCCGATCTGTGACGATGCCTCCGGCAGCACTGAAACAGCGTTCCGACATAACGCTGGCTGCCGGGCAAGCCAGCACCTCTATTGCGTACATTGCCAGTTCGTGCCAGGTGTCTAGCTTCGATACCCAATAGTTGAAGGGTGCAGATGGATGGTTCGACACAGCTACGCCATCTGACATGTAGTCCTTGACCATCTTCTCCAGGCGATCGGTGTTGGAGGTGGATCTGCACGCTTGCTGTTCAGTGGGCTGCGGCTGCATGGGTGTCAGAAAATGTTCCCACTCCAAGGACACTGCCGATACCATTCCCTTTTGGGTACTAGCTGCGGCTTGCGTTGTTTGCTGCCCTCCTGGTCGTCCTGGGTTTGCGGAAGTCAGTCTGTCTGCGTACAACTGGCTAGAGGAGGGGGAGGATGTCAATCTCCTCTCTAAAGTCTCCACAAGGGCCTGCTGGTATTCTTCCATTTTGACCTGTCTGACTCTTTCTTCAAGCAGTTTTGGAACATTGTGTTTGTACCGTGGATCCAGAAGGGTATAAACCCAGTAATTGGTGTTGTCCAGAATGCGCACAATGCGTGGGTCACGTTCAATGCAGTCTAGCATGAATTGAGCCATGTGTGCCAGAGTCCTACCAGAATCCTCATCATCCTCTTGTGAGCGTTGTGATAGTTGTTGTGATGCATCATAGTCGTCACCTTCCTCCTGGTCTGCTTCTGCTGACCATTCGCGTTGAATTGTGGAAGTCCAACGTGCACCGCTCTGGCCCTCGTCAGTGGTGGCATGAAATTCCTGCTCCAACTCCAGCTGTTCCTCCTCCTCTTCTTCGTCATAGCTGCTGGGGCCAGCGTTCCCTGAGGCGGATGGCCTGATGTTGGTACCATCACGCTGATCGTTTTCTCCTTCAGATTCCCCCAGTTGCATCATGACAGCTGTTTCCTTGATTTTTAACATCGACCTCTTCAGTAAACACAGCAGTGGTATGGTAATGCTGACTGAAGAGTTGTCACTGCTCACAAGCAACGTGGATTGCTCAAAATTTTGGAGGACTTGGCAGAGGTCCAACATGTTGGCCCAATCGGATCCACAGAAGCTTGGCAGCTGGCCGGATGCGCCTCGGTACTGCGCCGTCATGTACTGGACCACTGCACTCTTCTGCTCGCAAAAGCGGGCTAGCATGTGCAGCGTAGAATTCCAGCGCGTAGGGACATCACACAGCAAGCGATGGTGGGGGAGATTGAAGCGCTCCTGCATCTTGGCGAGTGCCCCCGAAGCAGTACTGGAATTTCTACAATGTTTGGACACTCGACGCACCTTCAACAGCAGATCGGGCACGCCTGGGTATGTCCTCAGGAACCGCTGAACTACTAGGTTCATCACGTGCGCCAGGCAAGGGATGTGTGTCAGCTTAGCCAACCTTAAAGCGCAAATGAGATTACTCCCATTATCACACACAACCATGCCCGGTTTCAGGTCCAGCGGTGCCAGCCACAAATCCGTCTGTTCCTTTATTCCCCTCCAAATTTCCTCCCCTGTGTGCTGCTTATCCCCAAGGCAGATTAGCTTCAGCAACGCTTGCTGACGCATGCCAACAGCTGTGCTGCACTGCTTCCACGATCCTACTGCTGCTGGGTTAGCGTTTCCGGATGAGGTACAGCTTTGAGATGCGTTGGAGGAGAAGGAGTCAGAGAGGTAGGTGCTGCTGTTATCCAGTGGGAGGGACGGCGGTGCAGCTGTTTGTGGCGTGGGCAACACCCGTGCCGTAGCAGGTGAGGAATCGCTGCCAGGCTCCACAAGGTTCACCCAGTGCGCGGTAAGGGAGATGTATCGACCCTGGCCGAACGCACTCGTCCAGGTGTCAGTGGTGAGGTGAACCTTGCAGGCAACGGCATTCTTCAAGCTTCGGGTTATTTTGCTGACCACGTGCTCATGCAACTCAGGCACTGCAGAGCGTGCAAAGTGGTAGCGGCTGGGAACCACGTAACGTGGGATGGCCACTGACATCATGCCCTTGAAGCTGTTTGTCTCCACCAATCGATATGGCAGCATTTCGCAGGCCAGAAGCTTGGCTATGCTGGCTGTTACTGCCACGGCCCGGGGGTCATTTGCTGGCAATTTCCTCTTGCGCTCAAACATCTCCGACACAGACAACTGAACCGTAGCGCTGCACACGGAAGGGCTGTTGGTTGTTGTGTTTGATGAACACTGGGAGACCTCAAGAGCACTACTCCGGAAAGTGACAGTGTCAGCGTCGTCTGATGTTTGTGAATGTTGTGAACCACGCAATGGCTGGGCTACTGCTGCTGCTGAGGCGGGTCTGGTGGTGAGTCTGGTGAACCCAAGGGAGGCAGTGTTGTTTCTGGTACCCTGTCCTGACGCGTTTGCCCAAAGAGTGGGATGTTTGGATAGCATGTGACGGCTCATGCTGGTGGTGGAGAGGTTGTTAATATTTTTCCCCCTGCTCAGGCGGGTCTTGCACACCTTGCAAATCGCCATGGTAACATCCTCAGTGCAGTCTTCAAAGAAAGCCCAGACTTTGGAGCACCTGCCTCCTTGCTGGCGATTTCTGTTTGCTCCTCTTTTGCCTCTCACTTGAACTTCCACACTTGTGGTGCCTGAAATTGCGCGCCGCCTACCTTGTGGCACAAGGCGAACTCGTGCAGCAGTGTGTTCTTCAACAGACTCATCTGTGCTGCTGCTACGACGGCGATGTTCTCGTTCACAAACAAAATCTGGGTCTCTGTCCACATTGTCCATACCCTCCTCTTCCATCTCCTCAAACTCGTCATATGTCATTGTGGGCCACCGCCGTGGAGTAGAGCTCCCCACAACAACCTCTGCGCAGCACACTCCAACGTCGTCTTCCAGATCTTGTCGGCCGACCTCCTGCAATTGCAACCCCTCCTGCCCAAATTGCTCTGGGATTTGGGTTTCCGAGTCCTCTTCGGACTCGCCTTGTATTTCAGTGCGCGGTGCATTTCCCACAGTTAACGGTTGTGAATCCAGGCACAACATTTCTGGCTGTTCCTCCATTGACCTTTGAAAGGTGGAAGTTTGTTGGGCTGGGAATAGCTCCTGCGAATACCCCATTGTGTCCTGAGGTAATTCATCGGACTGGTTATCTGGCAGTTGTGTGCGTGGTGTCGCTGCCGGTTGTGTCAGCTTTGTGCCCACTGGCTCCTTGTAACTGGCTGAGGACTCGGACCTCGTGCGTGATGTGCTGGTGCTGCTTAACCCACTGCTGGACGCTTGAGAGGTCATCCAAGTAATTATCTGGTCCTGTTCTTTTGGATTTGTGAGGGTTGTTGTCCTGGACAACATGGGCGGTATTGAGTGGGTTTTCTTGGGTGCTCCCCTGTGGCCTGTACGTGAACCGTCAGGGGAAACACCTCTTCCCTTGCCCCTCCCTCTTTCACCGGATTTCTTCCTCATTTCACTTATCCTTACAGTACACGCTGACTGGCAGCAGTACAGTGGCAGTACAGAAATGCTATACAGTACCACTATTCCCAGCAGCGACACAGAGCACAATGCTATACAGTGACGGGTGAGCGGTGTACCACTATTCCCAGCAGCGACACAGAGCACAATGCTATACAGTGACGGGTGAGCGGTGTACCACTATTCCCAGCAGCGACACAGAGCACAATGCTATACAGTGGCGAACGAGCGGTGTACCACTATTCCCAGCAGACACAGAACAGTACACAGAATGCTATATAGTGTGGCTGAACGAGCGGTGTACCACTATTCCCAGCAGACACAGAACAGTACACAGAATGCTATATAGTGTGGCTGAACGAGCGGTGTACTACTGTTCCCAGCAGACACAGAACAGTACACAGAATGCTATATAGTGTGGCTGAACGAGCGGTGTACTACTGTTCCCAGCAGACACAGAACAGTACACAGAATGCTATATAGTGTGGCTGAACGAGCGGTGTACTACTGTTCCCAGCAGACACAGAACAGTACACAGAATGCTATATAGTGTGGCTGAACGAGCGGTGTACCACTGTTCCCAGCAGACACAGAACAGTACACAGAATGCTATATAGTGTGGCTGAACGAGCGGTGTACCACTATTCCCAGCAGACACAGAACAGTACACAGAATGCTATATAGTGTGGCTGAACGAGCGGTGTACTACTGTTCCCAGCAGACACAGAACAGTACACAGAATGCTATATAGTGTGGCTGAACGAGCGGTGTACTACTGTTCCCAGCAGACACAGAACAGTACACAGAATGCTATATAGTGTGGCTGAACGAGCGGTGTACCACTATTCCCAGCAGACACAGAACAGTACACAGAATGCTATATAGTGTGGCTGAACGAGCGGTGTACTACTGTTCCCAGCAGACACAGAACAGTACACAGAATGCTATATAGTGTGGCTGAACGAGCGGTGTACTACTGTTCCCAGCAGACACAGAACAGTACACAGAATGCTATATAGTGTGGCTGAACGAGCGGTGTACTACTGTTCCCAGCAGACACAGAACAGTACACAGAATGCTATATAGTGTGGCTGAACGAGCGGTGTACTACTGTTCCCAGCAGACACAGAACAGTACACAGAATGCTATATAGTGTGGCTGAACGAGCGGTGTACCACTGTTCCCAGCAGACACAGAACAGTACACAGAATGCTATATAGTGTGGCTGAACGAGCGGTGTACTACTGTTCCCAGCAGACACAGAACAGTACACAGAATGCTATATAGTGTGGCTGAACGAGCGGTGTACTACTGTTCCCAGCAGACACAGAACAGTACACAGAATGCTATATAGTGTGGCTGAACGAGCGGTGTACCACTGTTCCCAGCAGACACAGAACAGTACACAGAATGCTATATAGTGTGGCTGAACGAGCGGTGTACTACTGTTCCCAGCAGTGACACACAATGACTGGGGGGGACCCTGGCTAGCGTGGCTGGAGCGCGAACTACCCTGCCTGCCTACCCAAAGCTAAACCCACAGACAAATGGCGGAGATATGACGTGGTTCGGGTATTTATTTACCCGAACCACGTGACAGTTCGGCCAATCAGAGCGCGTTCGGGTCCGAACCACGTGACCCGTTCGGCCAATCACAGCGCTAGCCGAACGTTCGGGGAACGTTCGGCTATGCGCTCTTAGTTCGGCCATATGGCCGAACGGTTTGGCCGAGCACCGTCAGGTGTTCGGCCGAACTCGAACATCACCCGAACAGGGTGATGTTCTGCAGAACCCGAACAGTGGCGAACACTGTTCGCCCAACACTAGTTGGGGGTACCACCCTAAGCGGACTAGTTTCACCCCCCAAACAAGAGAAAATTGTATTGCCCTACTCCATTAATTGGGAAGGGCGAAACTTTTCTACCACAGCATTTGTGGATTCTGGGTCAACTGCCAACTTTTTAGATCTGAATTTTGCTTTAAGTCTAAATATTCCCATACTTCCTGTAGAAAGACATTTATATGTTACAGCAATAGATGATTCTCCTCTGCAAGGAAAGTCCCCACTGTGCCAGACACCTCCTCTCTCGCTTCAAGTAGGAGCTCTGCACAAGGAGGTCATACAGTTCTATGTGCTAAAAATGTCTACCTCTACGGTGATATTAGGATTACCTTGGTTATGTTTACATTCTCCTCAGTTTGATTGGAGGGATGGGCAGTTGACTACTTGGTCTCCTTACTGTTCGCAATATTGTCTACAGAATATAATTTTATGTTCTACCAAGGTTCATGTGGAAGGAGTTCCTCCACAATATCAAGAATATTTGGATGTGTTTTGTCCCCGTGCAGCTGATCAGTTACCCCCTCACAGACCCTTTGACTGTCCAATAGATTTGAAACCAGGAACCATGCCTCCTAGGGGCCACTTATATAATCTTTCTACCCCAGAAAAATTGGCCATGGATGATAACATTCAGGAAAATTTACAGAAGTGTTTTATCCGCCCCTCAAGATCTCCTGCGGGGGCCAGATTCTTTTTCGTTCAGAAAAAAGATGGAGGCTTGCGTCCCTGTATTGACTACAGGGGTCTAAATAAGATCACGATTAAGAATTGTTACCCACTACCGTTGATTGATGATCTGTTCACACAAGTTTCCGAGGCTTCTATATTCACAAAGCTAGATCTGGGGGGGCTTACAATTTAATCCGTATTAGGGAGGGCGATGAGTGGAAGACGGCGTTTAACACTCCCAAGGGGCATTACAAGTATGTGGTGATGCCTTTTGGGTTGTGTAACGCTCCTGCAGTTTTTCAGGAGTTTGTTAACGAGATTTTCAGAGAGGTACTGGGTCACTTTGTAATCGTCTACCCTAGACGACATCTTGATATTTTCTAAAAATATCACTGAACATCACCAACATGTAAAATATGTGTTACAAAAACTCAGGGACAATCAATTGTTTGCAAAGTTGGAGAAATGTGTTTTCGAGGTTAAAGAGATTGCCTTTCTTGGATACATTATCTCCACGTCAGGATTGTCCATGGATCCCAAGAAGGTCTCTGCAGTGAAGGATTGGCCACAACCATCTGGGCTTAAAGCACTGCAGAGGTTCTTGGGATTCGCAAACTATTATAGGAAGTTTATTAGGGGTTTCTCTTCAGTGGTGACTCCACTTACTAATTTGACTAAAAAAGGGGCTGATGCCACTCATTGGTCAGAAGAAGCATGTATGGCATTTTCCTCTCTGAAAGAAGCATTCTGTTCAGCTCCTATATTACGTCATGTTGATGTTGCCTATCTATTTATAGTAGAGGTGGATGCCTCGGAGGTTGGAGTGGGAGCAGTATTGTCTCAACGTTCAGGACTTCAAGGCAAGCTTCATCCCTGTGCTTTTTTTCCCCGAAAGTTCTCCCCTGCCCAGAGAAACTATGACGTTGGAAACAGGGAATTATTGGCCATCAAGCTTGCTTTCGAGGAATGGCGCCACTGGTTGGAGGGGGCAGAGCATGTAATAACTGTTTACACGGATCACAAAAATTTACAATACATTGAAAAAGCCAAGAGACTCACCCCCAGACTGGCTAGATGGGCCCTCTTTTTCTCCCATTTTAATTTCATAATTACATTTACACCAGGGAGTAAGAACGTCAAAGCAGACGCCCTTTCTCGTTGCTTTGAACCTGAAACTGCTCCACCCCCTTCTCCAGAAAGTATTTTGTCAAAAGAGATCATCCTGGCAGCCACTGAAATAGTTGAAGATCTTGCTAGCCTTCTAAGTCCTTTCAATTAGAAGCCCCAGAAGGGAAACCAGAAGGGGTTCTATACGTTCCTTGTGTCTTGCGCCCCAAAGTATTACAGATGTTTCATGGACACAAGAATGCTGGACATCCTGGCATCACCAGAACCCAAGACTTGTTGGGTAGGGCTGTCTGGTGGCCATCATTACAAACAGATTGCAAAGAATTTGTCAAAACCTGTACCGTCTGTGCCAGGAGCAAACCCTCCCAACTAGCTCCAGTCGGAACTTTACAGTCTCTGCCCTCCCCTCAGGAGCCATGGACGCACATTTCCATGGACTTTGTGGGAGAACTGCCAGTTTCCAATGGAAAGACGGTCATTTGGGTAGTCACTGACAGATTCAGTAAGATGGCTCACTTTGTGTCCTTGAGTGGTTTCCCTTCTGCTCAAAAATTAGCAGATATTTTTATTCAAAATATCTTTAAGTTACACGGCATTCCGGAAAATGTCGTTTCGGACAGAGGGGTTCAGTTTGTCTCGAGATTCTGGCGGGCCTTCTGTAAGGGCCTGAGTGGAGTAGGAAAAATTCTGGAGTCATTGGGACTTTCTCAGAGGATATTTTCTCTGTCCATTTATGAACTTGTGTCCAATAGTTTGTGAGATTTGGGCATTGCCAAAAAATGTGGAGTATGTTAGCTCCTGAGGAGCCACATCTCCAACAGACGTCTTGTGCCCCTGGGGTATATTTGGATAAGATGGCTGGGGTCTTGTACCAATGCGTGAGGATCTTATATCCTTGTTCCTGCGTAGTAACGTTTAGGCATCCCTTATGGTTTAGTGTCCATATGTTCTGCCACTGTTCCTCTGAGAGTGAGGTTCCTAAGGAGGTTTCCCATTTAGTTTGGTAAGGGAGGGTAGTTTGAGAGGTTGGGGTGGTAAGCCAGTCATACAGCCATGATATAGAATGGGAGTGTGGGCCTTTGTCTAGGAGTCTTTTTTCCGAAGTCAGAGAGTTTTTAAGAGATTGTGACTTGACATTAGAAGAGTTAAAGAAGCTACGTATTTGGAAATATGCCCAATTAGGAAATTTGCCTGATGAAACTGTTTCATGGAGTGTGTCGATATGTTTAAAGAGAACCAGAGATGAAGCACCCTCATGTATTTTATTACATTTATCAGTGGGAACATGACAGTAAACACCTACCCTGCTTTTAGTTTCATTGTTATCTGCTTAATTAGTCTATTAGCAACTGTGATAAGAATGCACCGACTATTCAGTCGAGGTTTGACCTGGAATCATTATAGCTGAGTCACTCTTCTGTGAAGTGTTTTCAAGCCCAAGCCTTCCCCTCTCCTGGCTTAGATTTCCTGCTTTGCATACTGAGCTGTGATGACATGGTAGAGGCTGCTGCTCCTGAGAGAGAAGCTCTGTGGCTGTAATATGATCCCTGTGTGCTCTGTGTGCACTAGATACTGATAATAACGGCAGTTTCATTCCTATGAGAGACACTTCCTACAGGCAGATATCATACCAAAATGAAAGCACATAGATGAAAGGCTGCATTTAGCCTAGATAGCAGCATAGTCTCATATAGCCTAGACAGCACATCCAGAACACCTGATAACCCAGAAGGAGAAGGGATATGAGCCGGTGGCCATATTTGATTTTTCCTGGAGCAATAATGGATAAAAAACACTAAAAAAGGCACACCAGAGCGGCAAAATTATCAGGTAGAGCATTTATTCTTTACAAGCTATCAACTGATATGTTTATTTTGTGTGAAACGTTCATCTCTGGTTCCCTTTAAGGGCTCCATCTGTCACCAGGTCCTTTAGTCGCAGTAGAGGAGTAGCCTTCCAGTCAGGGATGAAGGATGAATAGTATCCCGGTGGAAAAAGTGGGTTGTTCTGTAGAGGTGTCATTGGGCCTAAGAAAGAAGAGCCTCTTTTCAATTTAATAAGATAGCGCATTGCTTTAACAGTCGAATAAACTAGAGGATTAAAAGATTCAAGCTCCTTGTTTTGAGGGTCTACTACCCAGGGAACACCTGCTAGAGGGGTTGGGATGGAGTGTTGTTCGATGTAGACCCAGTGTTTTTGCTGAGTGCTATCACACCAGTCAAATAGTCTACATAATACAGATGCTAAGTAGTAGTTGTGTACATTAGGTAGGCTAACACCTCCTGCTAATTTAGGTAGAAATAGAATGGACTGGCGTAGTCTCGGTTGCTTTCTCTTACCCCATACAAATGCCCCAATTTTTGATTGTAATTTTGTGAGGAAATATTTTGGCAGGAATATTGGCAGGGTCTGGCATACGTAGACAAATCTGGGTAGTAGATTCATTTTGACCGAGGCAATTCGCCCGAACCATGAAATCTGTGGCTTGGTGCCCCAGCTTTCTAAAACCTTCGAAAGTGCACCCACGATTGCCGAGAAATTCAGAGGGAATATACGATTAAGGTCTCTGGGTATAAGAACTCCAAGGTATTTTATCGCTTCTGTGGCCCATTTGAATGGAAATATTGTCTTATAATGGTTAACTTTATTGGTAGAGAGAGTTATGTTTAGGGCTTCTGATTTGGAGTAATTAATTTTGAGGTTGGATAGGCTTCCAAATTCTGAAATTTGTTTTAATAGGTTTGGTATCATCACTGCAGGGTTACTAATAAAAAAGAGCAAGTCATCTGCAAAAGCAGCGACTTTAAATACTCGATTTCCGACATTGATCCCATTGATGGATTGATCAGCACGAATCTGATTTAAGAAGGGTTCTAGAGTAAGTATAAATAATAGAGGTGAAAGGGGACACCCCTGCCTTGTACCATTTGTGATTTTAAACGGTTGTGATAGGAGCCCGTTAACCTTTACTCTTGCAGTGGGGTCATTGTAGAGTGCTTGGATCCAAGATAAGAGATTTTGCTGTAATCCCATATCTTGCAGTACAGTAAACATATAGTCCCAAGAGATGCGGTCAAATGCTTTTTCTGCGTCTGTTGAAAGCATCATGCCCCTTACAGATTTTTTTTGCATGTGTGATATAAGCCCTATCGCTTTCATGGTGTTATCTCTGCCCTCATGTCCCTGAATGAAGCAAGATTGATCTGGGGAGATTGCTACGGGCAGGAAGGGGGCTAGCCGGTTTGCAATAATTTTCGCAAAGAGCTTAGTGTCTGAATTTAAAAGCGAAATTGGCTTATAACTGGGGCACTGGCAGGGATCCTTTCCTTCTTTGGGGATGACTGAGATATGGGCCTCAAGAAATTGAGGTGATGGTAGTTTTGTGGGGCTTAATGGCAATTGAGATTTTTTAACTATTACTATACATTGTATTTATTTTGAAAAGTGCTTGGGAAATCGCTATACAAATCGCTTTGCGATTTCCCTATACCTACCATTGAGCCAAAGCGCTCAGAAAATGGTACATGTAGCGCGTTTGTGATTTCAAAGAAATCAAAACGCCCACATATGAACACTCTTATAGAAATCATTGCACAAGCGCTTTTTAGGGTGATTTCTAATATCACCAGCGCTTAAAAAAAATCTGCAAAAAATAAAAATAAAAATCTGCAAACGCTCATAATGTGAACGAGCCCTAAAAGGTTGTAATAACGGACAAATAAAACGTGTGGGTTTTATCTATTGTACCTCATTTTATTTTAAAACTATAATGGCTGAAAACTAAGAAATAATGTTTTTTTTTTCATTTTTTTTATTATTCCCTTATAAAATAATTCTTAGCAAAAAGTACCACCCAAAGAAAGCCTAATTTGTGGCGTATAAAACATTAATCATTTTGATGTGAGAAGTAATGATAAAATTATTGGCGAATGAATGGGAAGAGCGTGATGTCAAAATCGCTCTGGTTTTTAAAGGTGGACAAAACTGTGGTTGGATAGAAAGGGCAGCAGCTGCGGGGGAAGTATTTCAGAACGAGGCAATGTTTATGGAACAAGCTGATGTAACCACACGTTAGAAAAAAAAAAAAATTATTGCAGAAGGGGAAACATATAGAAGAGAGAAGGCTGTGCGTGTCAGAGAATACAGCGAGAAACGCTCAAAAGAGTTGGACTATGCAGCGACAGGTTAGTAAAAGTAGCGTAGCGAAACAGGAAAATTGTATACTTACCTTCGGTGACAGAGGCGCTCAGTGTTGATGATACTGGCAGATGCTGTTTACTCCTATCTGTTATTGCCTGATGAAGCGGGTTTGTATCCCGTGAAACGCGTTGCACTTTATTTGGAGTATCCAATAAAATTGTTTTGACTGAAAATCCACAGTCGTGTGTTCTGCTTGGAGGGGGTGAGTCCACCACTGCCTCCTCTATTACCAAGATGGGTTTTTAAGGTCTTTTAGTGTTTTTTATCCTATTGGCGCCTCTGTTATCCTATTATCTACATCAAGTCCACCCTTGGTGGAGGGTAGTACCCTTCCTTCTTCAACTACAGAGAGCGACTTTTTAATCCTGAGTGGGGTCAGGACAATCTCCCCACCTGCTTTGACAGTGGTTGCCTACTTGGTAACCCTGGTTTGTGAGTATTAAATTAATATTATTACTCTTTCAATTATACCTTACCAGTACATACTACACTATATTGGGCTCTTGGTGTTCTCTCTTTTTCTAACATTGCATCATTCTATAATATGTGCACATTACACAACACTCAGCATTTAAAATGAGTCTTTCAGAGCAGTCTGTGAAGTAATGACCTCTCCTCTAGCAGAGAAAAAGTAAATAGTCCAGGAACAGTTGAGATAATAAAAAAGTCAGATAACAGCCCTCTCCACGACTAAAGGGGCCCATACACTCAGCCGATTTTCTGGCCGATCGATCGATCAAAATCGATCGATCGATCAATTGCAAATCGGTTGGCCAATCGACCGATCGACGGCCGATTTCGATCGATTTTGATGGATTTCCATCGAACTGGCAGGGTGGAAAATCTAGGTCGATCTGATGAGATTGCTTATTATTTTGCATTGGCCCAAATGGAAATCTGATGGCAAAAAAATGCCATCAGATCCCATTTCAATAGATTTCAAACTGAAATCTATTGGAATTCTATCCTAGTAAAAAATGTTCTAAAAACACATCAGATAGATAAGAAATCCATCTGATGATCTATCTGCTGCTAATCTGACGAGTGTATGGGCACCTTAACTTAGTCGGAGAGCTTAATGGCTTGTTTGCATAGAGATAACAACTGGAGTTTCTCAACTCTTCCTGTACTGGAAACAATGTATCTGATCTTAATGTTTTATTTCTTAAGGCAGCCATACACTGGTCGATGTGCCATCAGATCGACCAGCTGACAGATCCCTATCTGATCGAATCTGATCAGAGAGGGATCGTATGGCTGCCTTTCCTGCAAACAGATTGTGAATCGATTTCAGCCTGAAACCGATCACAATCTGTTGTGGTGGTGCTGCCGCCGCTCCCCCCGCCGGTATACATTACCTGAGGCTGGCTCCCGGGCGTGATGTCCCCGTCATGTGGCACCTCCGGCTCCGGCATCCGCATAGAACTTAAGCTATCACACCAGTGACAGCGGAAGTTCAAATAGAGCGCCCTCTAGTTGTACTTCCGCTGTCACTGGCATGACAGCGGAAGTTATGCGAGTATGCCGGAGGCGCCATGACAGGAGCAGTGACGGACGGGATGCCCGGGAGCCAGCCTCAGGTAATGTATACCTGATCGGATCGGCCGCCGCTAGCGACGCGCTCCCTACCCGCGGGCGATCGAGGGTAATTTCCCGCACGGCGCGATCGACGGACCGATCCGATTTCGGGAGGAAATCGGATCGGCGGGTGCGTGTTGCGCGAACGATTGGCAGCAGATTCGATCCTAGTGATCGAATCTGCTGTCGAAACTGCCGCAAATCGGGCCAGTGTATGGCCACCTTTAGCTGTGCTACACATACAAATCATAATATCATCATTTTTTTTTTCGCTTCAGTGTCTCTTGAACAAATATTACAAAAATTGTATAAATAAAAGTGCGATATTCCCCCCAATCATCTTAACATCTAACTCCTTTGTTGGTTATGGTCAATACAATTCAAGGCACAATAAAAAATACGATCGCAGAGGAGATTAAACCACTGCAGGTAGCCATAGTTAACCTGACCTCTAGAATAGATTCTCTAGAAGCCAAGATAAAAAAAAATCAAAAAACAAACGAGGCGCAAGATAATAGCCTTAATATTCAACAAAGGCAGTTGAACTCCGTGACAACTAAAATTGATGATTTAGAAAATAGGAGCCGGAGAAATAACATAAAAATTCGAGGCCTCCCGGCGGATTTAGGGAATAGGGAGCTGCTGCCTACAGCAGTTCAGATTTTCAAAGACCTGCTGGGTGAAAATGCTTCAGACACAATTGAGTTAGATCGTGTACATAAAATTGGCAAGGCAAGACCCTCTGACAAGGGTAATGTGATAGATGTGTTATGTAGTGTACACTCGTTTGGCCAGAAAGAAGGCATTCTGAGGAAGGCAAAAGAAATTGGTAACATTGACTTTAATGGCCATGAGATTGAGCTCTATAATGATTTATCTAGAAGAACTATTTTGAGACGAAGGATGCTGAAGCCTATACTTGCGAGTATTAAAGAAAAGGGAGGTATTTATCGTTGGGGTTTCCCCCTATCATTGACAGTTACTATAGCCAACACTACATTTACGCTAAAGGATGGGGACCCCATTGAGCCACTCCTGGCTAAATTCAACTTACCAGAGGTGAAAATAGATGGATGGGAGGAGGGTGGGAGGGGAGGGGGAGGACCCAACTCCTAAGGCAGGAGTTACCTAATCAACTGAGGTTTCAGTTGTTTGAGGGAGTCCAGGGGACTTATTCCTCCAACGGATCGCTTTTACAGTGATTGGGTGGAATTGAAAACAAAGGATCACAGAGGATGTGTAGGTATGAATGGGTTATGGAACATAGAGAGGATAGTTTGTATGTAAAGCCCTGGACACCGACCATAATTCCCGCCCGGTATGACGTAAGCTTTCACTATAGGGGGTACTTGTTTTTTATTTGTAATTACCATAATAAAGGAAGATGAATTATATTAGAATTGAAACAATCAATGTTAAAGGCGCAAATTCTGGCATGAAAAGAGGCAGGATTTTAAGCGAACTTAGCAATAACAACATTGATATTGCTTTTCTTCAAGAGACCCATTTCAGGGGAAACTTTAATCCAGGTAAACATTACAAAAAATATAACCAATGGATTCTTAACTCCAGAACTGTGGGTAAATCGAGAGGAGTAGCGATTGTGATATCCTCCAAGCTAAATTTTGAGATTGAGTTAATAAAAAGGGATGAGGAGGCAAGATTCCTGATGGCAGTAGGCAAACTGGATAATCAATTAATTACTTTGGTAAATATATATTCCCCCAATAAAGGACAAAGCCCCTTTATTAGAAAACATCTAGATGAGGTTTGGGAGTTGAAAAAAGGTAGATTAATAATAGGCGGGGACTTCAACGTAGTATTAAACCCGGAAAAGGATTCTTCTAAAAAAAAATCCAGTATTGGAAAAAAACAAATAAAGAGGCTAGTAGACAAAATTAGGAATAAGAAATTGGTCGATGTATGGAGAATTTATAATCAAGAAAAGTTGGATTTCACTTTCTATTCTCCAGTGCATAATACCTACTCAAGGTTGGATTTCTTCCTTGTGGAACAGGAAAATCTGCTTGATATAATTGACGTGAAGATTGGCTGTATCACTTACTCTGATCATGCCCCGGTTTTTATGACTATTAAATGGAACGAAAAAATTAGGAAAGAGGTTCATTGGTGTTTAAATGGGTTATTACTAAAAGAACCCGGGGTTAAAAAGACGATAGACGATCAAATTGATCTATATTTTAAAGAGAACGAAAACTCAGTTACGTCCTCTCGTACCTTATGGGAATATTTCAAATGTGTAATAAGGGGCGCTCTAATGGCTCAGGCAGGCAGAATCAAATTCGAAAGAAAACAGAAACTTGAAAACTTGATGTTAGCTCTGGAAGAAGCTGATATAGCTCATAAGTCGTCTCCCACAGAATCAAATTTTACAAAGCTTGTTAGTATCAGACAAGAACTGAATTCCCTGTTAAACTCCCAGTGCCGTAATCAGTACAAGCGGTTGAAAAGAGACTACGTGATTAGCATCAATAAACCGGGGAAAGTTATGGCAAGTCTAACCGAAAAAAAAAAGAACCGCAATTATATAGAGAAAATCCGTGATGGTAAAGGGGATATCTGCTTCGATAGTAGCATCATGGGAAATATTTTTGTCGAGTATTACAGAGAGTTATTTAATCAAAATATAGACGTGACCCCGGATCAATTAGCGAATTATTTTCGTCCACTGCAGCTTCCCCAGTTAGGGATTGAGGAAAAAGAGGAACTTGAGGCCCCAATTACCGAAAAAGAAATTAAAGATGTAATTCATACTTTGCAGAGTCAAAAAAGCCCGGGACCGGACGGCTTTGGAGCCGATTTTTATAGGCTCTTTGAGGATAAAATAACTCCGAGTCTATGTAAAATGATGAATGAAGATAATGGTAAAGAACCCTTTTCGTGTATCGGAAACTTGGCGACAATCACAGTAATCCCTAAAGAGGGAAAAAATTTAGAAAATTGCTCAAGTTATAGGCCGATTTCAGTGATTAATACTGATGTGAAGATCTATGCGAAAATACTTACATTAAGAGTAGAAAAAATATTGGATAATATACTAGGTAAAGAGCAGGCCGGTTTTAGGAAAGGTCATCATATGCGTGATAACATCTTCGCAGCAATTAATTTTCAATTTAGAGCTAAATATAATGATGACCGAGCAGTTTTATTAGCAATCGATGCCGAAAAGGCATTCGATCGAATAGCCAGGCCTTTCATCTATACATCACTGAGGTTTTATGGTTTCGGGGAAATTGTCATCGATAGAATTATGGGACTATATCGAAATCAAGAAGCTAGGGTTAAGATTAATGGGTTGATGTCAAAACCTTTCACAATGAACAATGGGGTCAGACAGGGTTGTCCCCTTTCTCCTCTACTATTTAATCTGTGTATGGAGGTTTTAATTTCGTCTATACAGAATGATACAGAGGTATTGGGATGGAAAATAGGGGATTATGAAAATAAGATTCTGGCTTATGCAGACGACTTGTTGCTAACTCTAAGCAACCCCCAACTCTCATTAGACAAGGTCTACAATATTCTAGTGGATTTTTGTAAGGTCTCAAACTTCAAAATAAATAATGAGAAATCAATTTTGTTAAACCTGGGTTGTGACCAGGGTTTGTTAGAAGAGATTAAAAATAAGTACAGTTTTAACTACACAAATCAGAAAATTAAATACCTAGGGATAAACATCTGCAAAAATAGCGACGATCTTTTCAAAGAAAATTATGTGTCTATTCAGAATGAAGGTATACATCTTTTAAATGCAATGGAAGGAGCACCCCTGAATGCCATTGGCAGAATCAATTTTATAAAAATGAAAATTCTTCCCAAAATTAATTTCGTTATGCAGAATCTTCCGATAGCAGTCCCTAAATGTTGGTTTGCAAGATGGCATAGAGCTTTCGGGGACTTTATTTGGCGAAAGAACAAACATAGAATTGCTTTTAGAACAATATGTCGCTCCAAGGATATGGGTGGTATGGGGGTTCCAAATGTTCAATATTACTATAAGAGCATACAACTCGATAGACTTCTGGACATTAGGATAGCTTCTCATCAAAAATTCTGGTCGAGAAGTGAGAGGGAAATCATAGATTTCACCCAGATAGAGGCCTCTTGCACACTGCAAGCAAATCAGATTCAGATTCAGATTTTTAATCTGTTTTTACATCCGATTCCGATTCAGATTTTTAATCTTAACTGCATGCTGCGTTTTTTGATCCGTTTTTCTGTTGAATGTATTCAAGGAAAATCGGAAACGGAATCGGAATCGGAAACGGAATCGGAATCGGAAAACGGATTTGCAGTGTGCAGGGAGCCAGAATCCTGGCACCCTAAAACGGTCAGGAAGGTTGTACAAGGAACATCACACCCTCTTTTAACTCCCACTCTTCAGTCCTTTGTGGAATTACTGGAAGGCGACTACCAAAAAGAAATCTCCCCTCTGATGACTCTGGGAAATAATCCAGATTTCGGACCTGGATTGGATGAATGTTGGTTTAAGGACTCCTTGTTTATACCGACAACAACGCTATCAGAGATTATCGATTCCAAAATATGGGATTTAGATAAAGGCAAAAAGAAAGAAAAATACTTTAAACACTGTCAATTAACAAGTTTTCTTGATAAAGTCGGGGGTTTGATTAGAAAACAACAAAACTTTTTTGAGAAGTGTTTCTCCAATGCTATAAAGAGGGAAAAATCTATTTCCCATCTATATACATTTATAAGCCAGCATTTGGATCCACCTCTCCCTCCCTTCTGTAGCAGATGGGTTAAAGAGCTGGATTCCACACATGCTCTGGATTGGGACAAAATATTTCATAACATTTGGTTAGCACAAAACCCTGGGTATCAGTTGGTCAACTATAAACTGGTAGCAAGATGGTACATCTCCCCGGCTCGAAAAGCGAAGATTAAATCAAATCAAGATGATTTATGCTGGCGATGTAACACTGATAGGGGTGATTTGAAGCATATGTGGTGGACATGCCCTAAGTTACATAAATTTTGGTTGGATATAGAATCCTTCTGTAGTAGAAAGTCAAACAAAAGTTGTAAATTCACAGAATTGGCAACCATTTTTGGATTAGGAGACAGCAGTAGTTGGGTTTTCCCCGCAGCAACGGTGGCTAAAAAAATAATAGCTTATAACTGGAAAAACCCAAATGTCCCGGATCTAGGGGAGTGGATTACGGAAATGGGAAGGTTCCTGGAATTAGAGGGGTGGGAGAATGACGAAGGAACCAATAGTAAAATTCTGGATAGGTGGAGATCGATATGGTGGGAGATTATTGAATAGGATAAGTCGAGAGGCGGGCGGGGGGGGGGGGGGGTGCACAGGGTTGGATGATTGGAGAATGGATGAAGGATATATGGTTGGAGGTATGGAATTTTGTGGGTGAGTGGATGTGCAGGAGTGAAAGTTACTTTTGTATGCCTCAGAAAGGAGTACTATTAAACAGTATTAATTTTGTATTAAAAAATGCCAACCTATGATGAAAGTTCAGCTCAACTCGGGAGCATGGCAATGAAGTGATGTATTCATTAGTTGAGCATGTGAACGATCTGAGGCAAAAGAAAAAAAAAAAAAAAAACATCTAACTCCTTAATAAAAAGACCCACACGTAAAACATTTACAGCTCAATAGGCAGGTCAAATTAGGTCCCAGAAAAGCTTGCAGACACCTTTCACAAACAGACAGCCCCATGCTGTCAGTAAACAAATCATCCATTGAGACACTAGAGCTAGGGGCACAAGGGGGGAGACTGTGCAGAGCTGACAGCAGGACTCCCAAGGCTGCTTTTGTTCTGTAGGAATGAATTACTCACCTCCTCTGTCTGTCATCCATTCACTCTGCTGTAATCGTCCGTCCCGCTCTCTGAGCCTGCAGACATCCTCTCTTCCGGACTTCCTCTTTCTCAGACGCTAGAGGTAGAAGCCTGGTGGAGAGGATGTCTATAGGCTCCGGAGACCAAGCGCTCAGGGGCGGACTGACCATTAGGGCACTCGGGCACGGACCGAGGGCCCGTGGTCAGGGGGGGGGGGGCCCGCCGCCTGCCTGAGAGCCCTGAGCACGAGGGGAGACAGCCAGAGAAGGAGGGCGATTTGCATAGCAGCGGAGAAGGGGGGGGAAGTTCCCCCCCTTCCCTCACCTTGGGGCCCCCCTTCCTGGCTCTCCCCTCCAGAATCGGTAAAGTGTCTGCGCAGCGGCTGACAGCGGGCGGAGACTTACCGCTGTTCAGCCACCGGAGGGAGCGCTGATCTGTGTGCCGCTAGTCTGGGCTTCTCAAGCCCAGACTAGTGGCACACAGATCAACGCTCCCTCCGGTGGCTGAACAGCGGTAAGTCTCCGCCTGCTGTCAGCCGCTACCCGCTGCGCCGACACTTTACAGATTCTGGAGGGGAGAGCCAGGAAGGGGGGCCCCAAGGTGAGGGAACGGGACTTCCCCCCTTCTCCGCTGCTATGCAAATCGCCCTCCTTCGCTGGCTGTCTCCCCTCCTGGAGACACCTACAAGCCTGGCTGCATATACTGGGGGCACCTATAGACCTGGCTATACTGGGGAGACCTATACACCTGGCTGCATATACTGGGGAGACCTATACACCTGGCGGCATATACTGGGGGCACTTATACACCTGACTACATATACTGGGAGCACTTATAGACCTAGCTACATATACTGGGGGCACCTATAGACCTGGCTATACTGGGGACACCTATACACCTGGATGCATATACTGGGGAGACCTATACACCTGGCTGCATATACTGGGGGCACTTATACACCTGACTACATATACTGGGGGCACTTATAGACCTAGCTACATATACTGGGGGCACCTGTAGACCTGGCTGTATATACTGAGGGCACCTATAGACCTGGCTATACTGGGGACACCTATACACCCGACTACATATACTGGGGACACCTAAAGACCTGGCTATCTATACAGGAGACACCTATAGACCTGGCTATCTATACAGGAGACACCTATAGACCTGGCTATCTGTACTGGGGACACCTATAGACTTGGCTATCTGTACTGGGGACACCTATAGGCCTGGCTACCTATTCTGGAGACACCTGTAGACCTGGCTACCTATACTGGGGACACCTATAGACCTGGCTATCTTAACTGGGGACATCTATAGACCTGGCTATCTTAAATGGGGACATTTATAAACCTGGTTATCTTAAATGGGGACATTTATAAACCTGGTTATCTATTCTGGGGACACCTGTAGACTAGGCTACTTATACTGGGGACACCTATAGACTTGGATACCTGCACTGGGAAAAACTATAGACCTGGTTACTTCCACTGGGGATACCTTTTGACCTGGTTACCTATACTGGGGGCACCTATTTTGGGGGAACTGCTGCCAGATTAACTTTATTTGGGGAACTGCTGCTGCCAGATTAAGTGTATTTTGAGAAACAGCTGCCAGATTTTGTGTTTTTTTGGGGAACCGCTGCCAGATTGTGTATAATGGGGGAACTGCTGCTTCCAGATTCTGTGTATTTTGGGGGAACTACTGCTGCTACATGTATTTTCGGTGATCCGCTGCCAGATTATGCATATTTTGGGGGAACGACTGCCATATTATCTGTATTTTGGAGGAACCTCTGCCAAATTGCATGGTGAAATGCTGTCATATTACATGTATTTTGGGGGGAAACACTATGGTAGAGTTCAAACTTCCCCGGCAGACCTTTTACACCACTGCTAAGGTCATGTATATTTTTCCCCACCCATATTCTGTTGCGTGACCACACCCATTTTTTGGTGCTCCGCGCGTAGCAGGGATTTTTATCAGTATAAAATACAACATATTTACTGTTGTCAGTCAATTATTATATCTTAGTCTGTAAAAATATAATGTGAAAGGTGGGAAACACTGGTATGGGGGCCCCATAATCTCCTATTGCCCGGGGGCCCCATGAGTTGTCAGTCTGCCCCTGCAAGCGCTGACTCGAGGAGGTGAGTACCTGCGAGATTTTGCTGGGGGAGGTTCGTGGCACCCCACAAAAGGTTCGGGGCACGTGGAACGAATGTTTAGCGCTAGCGACGCCGCTGCTGTCTTCAATGTAATATTCCATAATGATGCCGACTCAACTGGATGAAAGGGTGCATTTGATAGAACTTCCAAGACTACACAAAGATCCCACTGGGGGAAAAAAGGCTTTCTTGGAGGCCTTAGTTTTTGAACAGCCTGTACAAATTGAACAACTATAGGATTCAGAGCCCATCTTACACTAATGCAGAGAGAGCTGAAATTTGCACTTTGATTGCTGACAAACTCAGGTTTTTGTCCACACCTGATTGAAGGAAACTTAGGAAATCTTGCACTCTTGGTGTTAAGATGTTAAAACTATTAACTGCTGCAAAGTTAGCAAATCTATCCCATATCCTATGGTATGTGGCATTTGTTGATTTTTTTTTTCTGGCCATCAGTAAAGTAGCAGTTACTTCTTCTGAACATCCTAAGGTTAGATATTTCTGCCTTTCAATTTCCATGCCGTCAAATTGAGGCTGTTGACATTGGGGTATAATTGTTCTCCTTGCATCAGAAGATCTGGAATCTGCGGAAGCTTGACTGGCTGTTCCACACTCATCTCGATTAACATCGGAAACCATGGCCTCCTGGGCCAGTTTGGAACAATAAGGATGATCATGCTTGATTCCAAGGTCAGCCTTTGAAGAAGCCGCATTATTAATGGAAATGGAGGAAAAGCATACCCCAGGTTGAACTTCCAAGGCAATGTCAGACAGTCCACTCCTGCTGATGTCGGATTGTGGTAACGGGAGAAGTAAATTGGTAACTTCGTGTTCTCTGGAGAGGTAAACCTATCTACCTGAGGAAGGCCCCATTTCTGCACAATTGACTGAAAGACTTGGCTGTTCAATGCCCATTCGTGAGGATTCACAAATTGCCTGCTGAGATGTTCCGCCAACCAATTCTGGGATCCCGGCAGATATACCGCTGTCAAAGTTAATAAATTCTTCTGTGCACAAGTCATATGGCTCACTTCCTGAAACAAGGCTTGACTTCTTGTTCCACCTTGCCTCCTGATCTAAGCTACTGCTGTCGTGTTGTCTATTTGAAGAACTACATGTTTTCCCATAATTACATGCTGGATTGTTCTTAAAGCTAAGTATGCTGCCCTTAGTTCTATTATGTTTGAGGGAACCCCAGTCTGTAGTGTCTTCCACTTGTTCTGTACTTGAAGACCTTCGCAATGGGCTCCCCATCCGACCAGACTGGCGTCTGTAGTCACCACGACTGGATTGTCTTGTAAGAGTTGGTAGCCCTTTTTCAAGAATTTTTCCTGAGTCCACCAGATCAATGAGTTTCTGACCTTCAATGGTAACACCATCTGTTGTAACATCGATTACTTGTTCCATTGCTTTAGAAAACAGATTTGGAATTCCCTTAGATTCCAGTGTGCCCACTTCACCATGGAAATTGTGGATGAGAGAGTTCCCAGTAGGCTGAGACATTTTCTTGCCGATAGACATCTCTGGGACAAAACTGACCTGATCATTTCCTGAATGTACATAATCTTCTGCGATGGAAGACAGACTTTGTTTTGACTGGTTATGAACCTTGCTCCCAGAAATACTAGATCTTGAGAGGTGACAATTGACTTTTCTGTAGATTTACTATCCAACCCAACGACTGAAGTTCTGATAATAGAATTTGCTTATGCTGGAGAAGAAGTGAACGATTTTGATTGACTAAAAGAATATCGTGCAGATAATGGAATATTCTTATACCCTTCTGTCTCAAAAATGCTATTACTGGAACCAGTACTTTTGTGAAAGTTCTTGGAGCTGTCGACAGGCCGAAAGGTAAACTTTGAAACTGCCAGTGCTGATTGTTTACTGAGAACCTCAGGTATTTTTGAAAACTTTGACGTATCGGAATGTGAAGATAGGCGTCTGCGAGATCGATTGTCGACATCCAATCGTTTTTCCTCACAACCTTTATTATGGTCTGTAGAGATTCCATCTTGAAATGACGAATTTTTATATATTTGTTGAGAAACTTCAGATCTAGTACTGGACGCCATCCTCTGGAACTTTTGGGCACCAAGAAGAGTGGAGAGTAAATTCCTCTGAATTCTTCTTGCCGTGGAACCTTGATTATTGCATTGGCTTGGACTAAGGAATCCACATAATCTAATAACGTCTGACGTTTCAGAACGTTGTGCGCCAGTTTCGTCTCTACAAACCTTGTTCTGGGTGGAGAACGTTTGAATTTCCAAGAGTGTCCTTTCCTTAACGTTTTCACTACCCACTCGTCCTTTATTGTCTCCACCCAAACATCCAAGAAGGAACGCAACCTTGCTCCTACTTGACTCGTCTAGGTGGTCGCACCTTCAGAATGTCTTCTGGCCTTGGCTAGATCCAGGGTTAGCTTTGTTTTTCCCTGACTTAAGAAAGGACGATTGAGTGCCCCTCCAATTCCTGTTAAACTGTTTCTTGTCCTGTGGTAACAATCCAGACTTTCCACCGGTCACCTTGGCTATTGCCCCATCCATCTCAGTACCGAATAGATGCTCACCATCGAACGGTATTTTGCACCAATTATTTCTTGAAGAATGGTCGTCAGACCAAGGTTTTAACCATAGTGCCCTCTTAGCCGTTACATTATGTAACATTACTCTAGCTGAAGATCTTATCGTATCAATTGCTGCTTCCTCTATGAAGGTCACCAGCCAGTTTCAATTCGTCTAAGGCTTTAATAATCTCCTGTCTATCAGTGCCGGAATTGAGGGCTATCTCGATGTTTTCCACCCAGACCTTGATTGCCTTCGCCAAGGAAGTTAGGGCTACTGCCGGCTTACATGCTGCTCCTGCTGCAAGAAAAGCTTTTTTAAGGTCAGTATCTACTTTCCTATCTAACGGATTACTGAAAGACACAGCATTGTCCATAGGTAGAGAGTAACATGTCGAGCCAGCCTCATGATGGACGCGTCAACCACAGGTGCACAATCCATTACTTTCGCATCTTCATTGCTGAAGGGATAAAGTTTCATAAATCTGTTAGATAAGGCTGGTTTTTGTTCCACTTTACTCCACTCTTTAATAAATATGTCCTTAATAACCTTCATCATAGGGAAATTATTTGGCTGTCTGTTTAAATGTGGATAATATTTATCAGGTTCTTGCTCCCTTTCCTTATCGTCTTCCCAGCCGATTGCTGATTTAATGGCTGACACAAATGCTGGAATTAAAGCAAAGTCAAATCCGACTGAAGGCAGACCTGAAGTAGAAGCAGCCTCATCTGCCTGAACTTGAGGAACAGATGTAGTTTGCTGAGATACAGCCATTTTGTCAAAGGTTTCCTGCACTGCCTGCTGCATCAGAGACATTACTTGCTGGTTATCTGCTTCTTTTCTCTTCCCAACTCAGCAAAACACGTCTCACACACCATTTTGTCAGGGAGAGCTGGTTGAGCACAGGACCAACACAGGGATTTTGCAGGCTGAGAGTATCTTTGATCTTCCCTAGGCATGGGAATTGGAGATTAGTGATGTCGCGAACCTCCGATTTTCGGTTCGCAAACCTTCGCGGAAGGTTCGGTTCGCGGAAAAGTTCGCGAACCGCAATAGACTTCAATGGGGAGGCGAACTTTGAAAAATAGAAAAAATTATGCTGGCCACAAAAGTGATGGAAAACATGTTTCAAGGGGTCGAACACCTGGAGGGGGGCATGGCAGAGTGGGATACATGCCCAAAGTCCTGGGGAAAAATCTGGATTTGACGCAAAGCAGCGTTTTAAGGGCAGAAATCACATTGAATGCTAAATTGCAGGCCTAAAGTGCTTTCAAACATCTTGCATGTGTATACATCAATCAGGGAGTGTAATTAGAGTTCTGCTTCACACTGACACACCAAACTCACTGTGTAACGCACCGCAATCAGCTGTTTGCATAGCGACGGCCGTGCTGGACTGGTGCGCACCATGGCGAGAGTGCAGGCCGTGGCGGTTTTCAAGCCCATATGGTCGCCGGGCTGTGGTAGCTCAATGATAGAACAACAGTGATTGTCCAGCTGATCAAATTTGGTCTGCCCACAATGAAGCAACGACCTTATTATCTTCTTGTATGTAGGTAGGCATAGGTAGGAGTCCCAGTATAGGTAGGTAGGCATAGGTAGGTGCCTCAGTAGTTAGCTAGGCATAGGTAGGAGTCCCAGTATAGGTAGGTAGGCATAGGTAGGTGCCTCAGTAGTTAGCTAGGCATAGGTAGGAGTCCCAGTATAGGTAGGTAGGCATAGGTAGGTGCCTCAGTAGTTAGCTAGGCATAGGTAGGAGACCCAGTAAAGGTAGGTAGGCATAGGTAGGAGTCCCAGTATAGGTAGGTAGGCATAGGTAGGTGCCTCAGTAGTTAGCTAGGCATAGGTAGGAGACCCAGTATAGGTAGGTAGGCATACGTAGGAGTCCCAGTATAGGTAGGTAGGCATAGGTAGGTGCCTCAGTAGGTAGCTAGGCATAGGTAGGAGACCCAGTATAGGTAGGTAGGCATAGGTAGGTGCCTCAGTAGGTAGCTAGGCATGGGTAGGAGACCCAGTATAGGTAGGTAGGCATAGGTAGGTGCCTCAGTAGTTAGCTAGGCATAGGTAGGAGACCCAGTATAGGTAGGTAGGCATAGGTAGGAGTCCCAGTAGTTAGCTGGGCATAGGTAGGAGTCCCAGTATAGGTAGGTAGGCATAGGAAGGAGTCCCAGTATAGGTAGGTAGGCATAGGTAGGAGTCCCAGTATAGGTAGGTAGGCATAGGTAGGAGTCCCAGTATAGGTAGGTGCCTCAGTAGTTAGCTAGGCATAGGTAGGAGTCCCAGTATAGGTAGGTAGGCATAGGTAGGTCCCCTAGTATAGGTAGGTGTCCCCGTATAGGTAAGTAGTTGCCCCAGTAGTTAGGTAGGCATAGGTAGGTGTCCCAGTATAGAGAGTTATTACTGTGCCAGCCAGGCCCTGCCTAACAATTACCAAGGTCCAGCTGCAACAGATAGGGCTGTATAATGTCAGTGTCAGTGAACAACACACACACACACAAAAAAAACCACATCAGGAAAACATTAGCTCTCAAAAGAGCTGTTGAGGGGTGCTATTTTAGCAATAACAATCAGCCAGGAGCAAGCCAAGAGCCTAACTAATCTTTCCCTAGGAGAAAAAAATCTGCAACAGCTCTCCCTAGTCTGTCTATTTGCAGCAGGCACACGAGTGAGTGTTATGGCCAGCGAGCCTGCCTTATATAAGAGAGGGGGGGGGGCTCCAGGGCTTAGTGTAGCCTGAATGGCTACAATGTGCCTGCTGACTGTGATGCAGGGGTCAAAGTTGACCCTCATAGTGCATTATGGGGCAAATCGAACTTCCGCAAAAGTTCGCTGCGAACCACCAAAGTTCGCCTGGAACCGTTCGCCGGCGAACCGTTCGCAACATCTCTACTAGTGGTGTCTGAGTCTTGCAAAGTGTGGTTGAGGGTGACAGCCTTGTTTTATCTCAAATAGGGCTTCTCCTCCTCTGGATTTGGTCAGGGCCTGTCTCTGCAGGTGTGCTGTGGGGGCAGGCTACTGGAAATCCCCATCTAATAAGGAGCTTATTATAGAGCATGGGTTAGTTATCTGTGAGCTGCAATACACTGCAGAGCTCCCCCAGCCAACCACAAAGCTGCTTCTGTACAGCAGTCACTGGCACTACATGGCAGAGATCACTTTTATGCTATAATAGAGGAATCTCATATTTCTGCCTTTCCCACCCTTGTGTTTGTTCCCTACAGGTGGATCCAGTAACAGAACCTCACCGGAGAGATATACAGGTCCTCTTAATTCCCAGGATAGTACACAGGAAGATCACACCATCCCCCACCCTCGTCAGGTAGATGGAACTGAGGCTGTAAACATAACATTGACTCCATATGGAATGACTTCACTTCATCAGTGCTTGCATTGTAACAGTGTTATTTTCTGTGTTTAGGCTGAAGGAGTGACAAATGTGAAGCTGGAGGATGGAGATGAAGAGACACATGTGAAGGAGGGGCCGCAGTCTGCAGAGGAGAGTGACATGATGGGGACCAGTGACTCAGGGATGCCACTTCCAGGTGAACAAGCAGCCTTGCCCATTGCCATATGTAACAATGTGCTTACACCCAGGGCCATTTCCCACCTATTTGGTGCCCCAGACAAGACCATGTGCACCATCCCTCCGGCCTTCACATTGGCTTCAAATCACTGAGAGCGGTTTGGTAAAAAATAATAGTTTGGTAAAGTACCGCATTAGGTACAGTACAGACCAAAAGTTTGGACACACCTTCTCATTCAAAGAGTTTTCTTTATTTTCATGACTATGAACATTGTAGATTCATACTGAAGGCATCCAAACTATGACTTAACACATGTGGAAGTATAGTACATAACCAAAAAGTGTGAAACAGCTGAAAATATGTCATATTCTAGGTTCTTCAAAGTAGCCACCTTTTGCTTTGATTACTGCTTTGCACAATCTTGGCATTCTCTTGATGAGCTTCAAGAGGTAGTCACCTGAAATGGTTTTCACTTCACAGGTGTATTGGATTCATATAGCACCAACATATTACACAGTGCTGGACGATAAATAAGATTACAGACAATGATAATAGGGTTCTCATGCAACACACTGCAGGCAATAAGCAGTAACATACACAATGCCAGATCATGCACTGGAGTAGTAGTCCCTGATATTCAAGTTCACGTTATTCTGTGGGTAGCAACAATCAGATACCACCAACAGAAATCTCTGTTGGTGGCAAGAAAAGGAGACAAGATTCATTTGGGTGATAAGTTGTATGTCTGTGCAGCAAACGGTTAAAGCTGCAGAGTGCTGAATTGTAAAAAATGGCCTGGTCACCTGGGGGTGTAAGCCTGTGGTCCTTGAGAGGTTATAACACAATACAAACATAACTGGCTTTCGTGAAAAAAAAAACTGTTAAAGGGTTAAGGGTTTTCAGCCTTCTGATCTATCAGCTGGCAAAATTCTGATCAGTCTCTAAAAATATCTGAATGGTGTGTTGGTTTTTAAACAAAACAATCAATCAAGAAAACTGATTGTATTTAACCACTTCGGGACCGGCCGCCTAACCCCCCTTAAGGACCAGGGCATTTTGCGGTGGAGGGGGGTGCGCGCGTTTGGGGGGGGGGGTCAGGCGGCCGGATCCCGCCTGTGGTGTGCTGGGCTGTGTGTCCCCCATGGAGGCAGGTGTCCCCCCTGTCCCCCATGGAGGCAGGTGTCCCACCTTCCAGGGTCCAGCGATGAGCCGCAGAAGCCACCTCTTCTCCAGCTGACATCTCAGCTCCAAATGACGCTCAGGTCGGGTCGCGGCTTAATGACATCATCAAGCCGGGACCCGGCGCTAACGTCAGACAGAGCAGAGATGCCGGCCAGAGCGGAGGGGGGCGCCGATAGTCGCTGGAACAGCAGGGAGGTGAGTGGATCCTCTTCTTTTCCCCCCTGCCGCCACCGTCAAAGTGATCACTACGATCCGACGGCGATCATAGTGATCACGTGATCAGCAGCCATACAAGATGGCTGCTGATCACTGAGGGGAGATGCCAGCTGTCATATGACAGCTTAATCTCCCCTCTCGGGTGCGCACGATCGCGTCGGGAGCGGTTCTTTAGCGCGGACGTTAAATCAACGTCCGGTCAGAACTGTACCACCACCTGCCGGACATTGATTTAACCTACGGCGGTCCCCAATAGGTTAAAAGAGCTGAAGGAAACATTTGATGGTCTGTGGCCACCTTTATATAGCTTTTGGCACACAGTGCTTTAACCCTCCAGCACTTACATTTATGTATCTATACTGGTATGATGTGTTGGGTGGTATATCTGTGGTGCTATGTGGCACCTTGCAGTGTATTGGGGCACCCAGTCTGTACATTACATGTGCTGCAAGGCGGGAGGCATCTACTCAATTGTTGGACTGGATTGATTGATGTGATTGTTTCTATGACATTGGATCTTATGGGTGGGTCGCTGTGTTTTTTTTTTCTTGGTTTTATCTTTTTATCTATTGAGTTTGTGTCTGACCTGGTCTTTATTATCTGTAACTGCTACGGCAACACACACGACTGCTGACAGGACAATGACTATTCTCTGTTATTATTTCTCCAACAGATTATGGTGCAGACGATAATGGTGCGCACTACATTTACCAGCAGGAAACTCCATTGCAGAAAATATACACAGCAGACGTCACCATGAGGACAAATCACCACATCTCTCCAAACCTGAGGAATCTTCTGATAGATCCCATCCTCAATACCCATCCTTTTTTATCTTCTGAGTGTGGGAAATGTTTTTGTTTGAAAACTGGTCTATGTACACATCACAGAATTCACACAGGAGAGCGTCCTTTCTCATGTGCAAAGTGTGTGAAATGCTTCAGTCAGAAATCTGATCTTGTTAGAAATCTAAGAAATCACACAGGAAAGCGTTCTTATCCATGTTCCAAATGTGGAAAATCTTCCCGTGTTAAATCAAATTTTATTAAACCTCAGAGATTTCACACAGGAGAGCGTCCACATTCATGTCCAGAGTGTGGTAAATGTTTCATGCAGAAAGGTAGTCTTATTATACATCAGAGAAGTCACACAGGAGAGCGTCCTTTTACATGTTCTGAATGTGGGAAATGTTTCATTCATAAATGTATTTTTCTTAGACATCACAAAGGAGAGCATCCTTATTCATGTCCAGAGTGTGAAATGTTTCAGACAGAAAGGTAATCTTACTACACATCAGAAACATCATGGGTGAGCGTCCTTTTACATGTTCTGAATATGTGAAATGGTTGTCAGAAATTTGTTTTTCTTAGACATCACAGGAGACACAAAGGAGAGCGTCCTTATTTGTGTTCAGAGTGTGGGAAATGTTTCAGTCAGAAAGCTAGTTTTATTAAACTTCAGAGAAGTCACACAGGAAAGCATCCTTAGTCATGTCAGGAGGAATGTTACAGTCAGGCAGCTTATGAAGCTACAGGGAAACAAGCATTAGTCTCCTAGAAGCACATATTATTAGAGCAGCAGCAATGACGTGGCTTCACAGTGCTGGAACTACACTATAGATGTCACCTGCTCTACATTCAGGACTTTCTCCAAGCTGGGGACTCACCTTAACCTCTAATTTCTTGCTGATCATCTCAGAGTACATATGCTAGATGATTACTGGGGAAGACTAGAGTTATTAGTTACCTGGTAACATTGTTTCCAGTAATCTTCCAGGACGAGTTCCCCCCAGGCTTGCCTGGTCACCTGCTATGAGTCAGACTGTATGCCCATATGACTGACATATAACCCAACTCATTGTTTACAGCGGCGGAGCGCATATGGAGAGCGCATCCGCCGCTTATCCAAAGGGAGCTGAGCGCCATGCGCTCCAGTGATGGCAGAGACAGGCCGAGACCCAGAGGCTTGCGCCTCAGCGTGGATCTCGGCGTTCCCCCACCATGAGCAGCCAGTGGATCTTACACCCCCAAGGATTGGAGCTCCACACCTGTGCTTTAGGCTGTGTTAACATTTGTCAAATTGCATGCATGTTTTTGCATGCAAATTTGCCTATTAATTTAAAACCAGTTTCGGTCAGTTGGATAGTTAACACTAAAGGAGCCATTTTCTTTGGTTACTCTTTTGGGCACGTTGCTATAATTTTTCATCTCCATAGTGAACATTACATATTTACTTTATTGTTCACATTGCAGCGCTGCTTTCATTCATTCGCCCAACTACGGTGCTCATCATACCTAAATGATCTATGTCTTGTTTTTGTTTTGTTTTTTAGGGCCAAATTAGGGTTTTTGTGTTTTTTTGTTTTTTTACTATTTTCTATGCATTTTAAAGGGGTGAAATTGAAGAATGACAATGTCTTCATTAAACAATGCTATTGTAGATAAAACTCACACATGGGCCTCGATTCATAAAGCATTCCCGCATGCGGAAATGCTGAAAACAGCTGACTTTACCGTCCACTTAGCAAAATTTGTATTCATAAAGGCTGTTTCCGCATGAAAAGCCGACATTCCTGAGCAGAGCGATAAATCACCGCCTTGTGCGGTGATTATCGTAACAAATGTAACAAAATTTCAATTCATAAAAATTAGAGCAAGAGGTATGCGGACTGGGATTACCGCTACCTCGGATGTGGCGAGAAGCGTGTGGAATATATTGCAGTGAATGGGACAGACCTCCCAAGCAGCAGCAGAGAGAACACCGCACGGAAGGACTCTGCGAGCTTCTGTGTTTCCGCAAGGCTCCCGACAGCCTACCACCAGCCTACAGCGGGAAATCTCCGCTCTGTTATCGCAACTGGCAACATTTTATGAATGCCCACCCAGAAGTCTAAATACCGAGCGCGGAGTTTTCCCGCACGGATTTACTTCACCGAACACACTTTTATGAATCGAAGCCATGTTGTTTGCCCATTGGTCCTGGTTATGTTACTAGTACAATGACATTATTGTGTTTAGAAATAAAGTTGTATTTGTTTTCCATGTTGTGTTTTTCTCCTTCGTTGTAATCTATTAATAATTACAAACCCTTATTTGCAAAAACAACAGTAATACACCCTCATGGCAACATATTTCAAAAGCAAGGTAACAATAATTTATGACCTATACTTTTATTTATTTTTTGGGGATGTAGGATTGAGTTTTTCCCTTCATATTTTTTATGTGACAGGGGTCCGAGCTAAAAGACACATCAAAATTTATTCCACACCTCATTTTAATTACGTTAAGTCACCTATACGTCATTTGATAAGAAACTTGATGCACAGCATTCCATTATTTTCAAGCCGGTTTCACACTGTATTTTGGTGTCAGCGGTGCGGCACGCCCACCGCACCATCAAAAACAGGCCTTCAGGAAATACCACGTTACTATGCGGTATTCCCCTTCTGGCTTCCAGCCAAACAGGAAGTACAGTACGGTGTTGGGGAAGGTAGCAAGCATCTCATGGGAGGGTAGGTGGCACAGTATGGTTTAGGAGGAGGGTAGCAGGCACCTCATGGGAAGGGTAGGTGGCTCAGTATGGTGTAGGGGAGAGGGTAGGTGGCACAGGATGGTGTAAAGGGAGGATAGCTCTCCTTGGTGGTCTTGTGGCCCCACTCCCCTTGCTCTTCCTGTTGGTCCCCCTTTACACTTCCATTTATATGCCTGGGGGGTTATGAGTATTAATTAGTATTTACAGGATCTTCTCAAAAAATTAGCATATTGTAATAAAGTTGATTATTTTCTGTAATGTACTGATAAACATTAGACTTTCATATATTTTAGATTCATTACACACAGCTGAAGTAGTTCAAGCCTTTTATTGTTTTAATATTGATGATTTTGGCATACAGCTCATGAAAACCCAAATTTCCTATCTCAAAAAAATAGCATATTTAATCTGACCAATAAAAGAAAAGTGTTTTTAAAACAAAAAAGTCAACCTTCAAATAATTATGTTCAGGTATGCACTCAATACTTGGTCGGGAATCCTTTTGCAGAAATGACTGCTTCAATGCGGCGTGGCATGGAGGCAATCAGCCTGTGGCACTGCTCAGGTGTTATGGAGGCCCAGGATGGTTCGATAGCGGCCTTAAGCTCATCGAGAGTGTTGGGTCTTGCGTCTCTCAACTTTCTCTTCACAATATCCCAGATTCTCTATGGGGTTCAGGTCAGGAGAGTTGGCAGGCCAATTAAGCACAGTAATACCATGGTCAGTAAACCATTCACCAGTGGTTTTGGCACTGTGAGCAGGTGCCAGGTCGTGCTGAAAAATGAAATCTTCATCTCCATAATGCTTTTCAGCAGATGGAAGCATTACAGAACATAATCAACTTTATCACAATATGCTAATTTTTTTTAGAAGATCCTGTATATAATGCTGACATCTTCCACAACGCTTTAAATAGAACATAGTCTTGTTACTAATGACTTCAAAAAGGTTTGAAACCACGGACATAGATGGTTGAAGTGTTGTTATTTAAATAAAACAACAACATTAGTAATTAAAAAAAAAAACACAAACATCTTGGCAAACAAATTGGCCATGGTTAAGGCAACCATGTATCTAGCGATGATGAGCCGACCAAAATACAAATCTCTCTGTAACCAAATTTGATTAGGAATCTGATTAGAGAGAGATTTATCAGCTGGCCATACACTAATGCTGGGAATACACATTTCGTTTTTGCCTTCGTTTTAGCCTTCGATTCGTTCAGTAAACGAATCGAGTGTTGAAAACGTATGTGAAAATAGTCATAATCTCATTATAGTTTCGATTAATAGACCCCAAAAACGAACGACTAGTGATCGAACATGTTTGATATTATCTCTCTTTATCCATCTAATCGAGCCATTGGTAGGCTTGATGGCTGTTCAGATCGATTATATGTTCGTTTATGTTAGTCCGTCCCTGTAAAAAGGGATTTTCGTTTCGTTTCTTTGCAGCCTTCGATTATTGGAAAAACGAAACCATCAGAATCGAAAAAAAACCCGAAACCGTGGGTGGTGATATTAACCGTACGTTCGATTATTTCGGGAACGAAAAGGACAAAAGGCACAATCGAAACGAAGGCTAAAACGAAGGCAAAAACGAAACGTGTATTCCCAGCATAAGGCCGATCACCAGTCAATTTTATGCTGAAATGCCACTGTAACATTGCTGAAATTGACGAATTGGCCTTGTGACACTGCATCTGGCCACCTCGCTTGTGATACTATATCCCCCGTAATGTTAAATGTTCCCGCCCATTGCAAGTTATACATTACCTCTCCACCGTGCCCGTCGCTTGTCCTCTGCTGGCTCCTGGCTTCCTCCATTCTCCGTACACGCATGCTCCACGTGGTTGCCTAGTAACATTCCCGCGTGTGTGACATCTGACATCACACGCGCGTCCTTAATAGGCAACCACGTGGGTCGCAATTGTCAGGAAAACGGAGCCAGTGGAGGATACGGACAGGTAATGTATCACTTGCACTGGGCAGTGGGGGAACATTTAACATTAGGGGAGAATACGCCAGTCGCATTGTCAGTCATGCATGCACTTGTTGCCACAGATTTTCATCCAATTCGATTATAATAATATAATTGGATGGTCGATCATCCACCAAGTCATCTGATGTATGGTTACCTTTACTGCACTTGTGCACAAGGCATTGCTACAGGTGGTGATAAGTGTATTCCACATTCGAATTACAAGACTTCAAAGGAACAATTACAGTGTTCTCACAACTATTGTTTGAAAGTATTTTGAGGTTGCAAGTACTGTCTAGCCAGCAATTACATTTTTCACACAACCAATAGTGGAACGACTTGGAACGGTAGGGGAGAACAGAAGCGGAACGCCGTGGCTGTTACCATGGATGCAACAGGATCCCCTCCGTTGCAGATGCCCATCTTGCCAGGTCATCGCCTGCGCAAGCACGTGTCCGTGTCACTCACAATTGCGCTCGCATAATCTGTAATGATCTGCGGAGGTGAAGAACTACTGCACATGCACAGAACACGCTAGACTACGTGAGTGCGATGGCGAGGTGGGCATGTACTTAAAGCCAATGGGAACCGGGGGTTAAGGGTGGCCACTGACGATCCAATCTTTTTCATCCAATCTTACCAAATCTATGTAGTAGAAGAGTAAATTGAGTGATTATACTTGAACAGATACTATAGGCAAGCCCTTCTATTACATAGAAATGGTAAGATTGGATGAAAAAGATTGGATGGTTAGTGGCCACCCTAAAACCAGTGTTAGTTACCTGGTAACATCCTTTTTAGTAACCTCCAGGACAGGTCCACCATGAGACAACATAGGCTCCTCCCAGGAACAGGAAACGTTCCACTTGAGCACTCTATAAATTTTAAACCAACCCCTCTAACCTCAGTCAACCACAAGAACTGTTAACCAAAAAGAGGGTCATTATACCATGTACCTATATATATATATATATAACTACATACATACATAAATACATTTCCATACACATATATCTATCTATCTATCTATCTATATATATATATATATCCCGTTATCCGGGTGGGTTACGGACCTGTCCTAGAGGTTACTAAAAAGGATGTTACCAGGTAACTAACACTGGTTTTTCCAGTAACCTCCAGGACAGGTCCACCATGAGAAGATGAGCAAGAAGATCTTACCAATTCTAGGGTGGGCCGACTGCCTGTAGAACTTTCTCCCCAAAGGATTGTTGTCTTGCAGTCATCAGATTCACCCTGTAATGTCTTGAGAAGGTGCCCATACTTGACCACGTAGCGGCTCTACAAATTTCTTCTGGCGTAGCACCCGCTCTGTAGGCCCATGATGTGCCAGCTGCCCTAGTTGAATGAGCCTTAACTGTACCTAGCAGTGTAGATCCTGCTAACCTATAGGCCTCTTCTATACATATCTTTATCCACTTGGCTATAGTTCTTTTAGACATCTTTCTACCCTTTGTAGCTCCTGTGGTATTGATAAATAGAGCTCTTGATTCTCTGAAATCTGCTACTCTATCCAAATAAGCTATAAGGGACCTTCTGACGTCCAAGGATGGTTCTTCATTGAATGATGGTAGTACAATTTCCTGTGACCTATGAAATTTTGTAGCTACCTTAGGAAGGAATTCCTCACATGTTTTTAATATCACCTTGTCCTTAAACATTAGACAAAAGGGTTCGTCACAGCTTAAGGTTTCCAGCTCGCTCACTCTTCTGGCTGAAGTAATTGCTACTAAAAAAATTACTTTCATTGTTAATTGTCTTATCGGAATTTTCGTTATTACTTCAAATTGGTCTCCCTTTAAAACTCTTAATACTAAGGATAGATCCCAAGAAGGAACCTTCCTATTGATTATAGGCTTCTTTCTTTCTATAGACCTAAAGAACTGAATAATAAGGGGATCATTTGCTAACTTTATGTCCAGATAGGTAGATATTGCTGTCACCTGTACCTTCAATGTACTGAGAGCAATGTTCTTCTCTACTCCTTCCTGCAGAAATTCTAACACTGTGGGTATCACTCCTCCGGAAAAACCTGATTGTTCCTTCCACATGTTGAAAGTCTTCCAGTCTTTTAAGTATATTTTCCTGGTTATCTTCTTTCTACAGTCCAGAAGTGTATTGATAACTCTTTCTGAAACCCCTCTCTTCCTTAAAGGAGACCTCTCAGAAGCCAGGCAGACAGGTTTAGATTTGGTATGTAACTTACACTTCCTCTCCGCACCTGAGACAGCACTTTCCCGTGAGGGAGTCTCACTGGTCCCTCCAGCCTCATCTTAAGGAGAATTGGATACCAGCTTCTCCCTGGCCAGTCTGGAGCTATAAAGATTAAAGTTGCTCTGGTCTGCATTAATTTCTGCAAAACTCAGGGTATCAGTTGAATTGGTAGGAACGCATATGCTTTCTTGAAGGTCCAACTTTGACTGAGCGCGTCCACTGCCTCCGCCCCTTCTCCTGGATTTAAGGAATAAAATCTTCTGCATTTTGTGTTTCTTTTGTTCGCAAAAATGTCCAGCTGGGGCCGACCCCATCTCCTGACTAAGGTTCTGAAGACCTTCCTGGATATTTCTATCTCGGAATTCGATAGTCTGTGTCGGCTTAGGAAATCCGCCATGCTGTTCAAGGAACCCTTTAGATGGACTGCTGATAAGGATAGGAAATTGTCTTCCGCTATCGTTAGGATATCTATTGCCAGGTCTAGAAGTTTCTTTGACCTTGTCCCCCCTTGGCGGTTTATGTAGGCTACTGTCGTCGTATTGTCTGTCCTGATCTGCACATGTTGCCCTTTCAGTAACTGTACTGTCCGTACTAATGTCTCTTTTACTGCTCTTAGCTCTCTGTAATTTGACGACTGGTGCCTTATTAGTCTTGGCCAGAGACCCTGGAACATCTTTCCGTCTAGATGAGCTCCCCATCCTAGGAGACTTGCATCCGTGGTAATATATCTCTGTGTTGGGATTGTCCATAATCTTCCTTCGGTTAGAATCTTTTCTGACGTCCACCATTCTAATGACTTTAATACTGTCTCTGGACATGTTACCTCTGTTTCCAAATCCTCCTGCTTCTTGCTCCAGACTTCAATCATCCAATATTGGAGTTGTCTTGTGTGCAATAACGCCCACTGGATTGCAGGGGATGTTGACGTCAGAAATCCTAGTATTCGCATGACTTCTCTTATTGTTAGATTTGGATATGTTATACAATCTTGTATTATCCTCTTTAACTTTGTCATTTTTTCTTCTGTTAAGTACAGCCTTTCTTTTTCTGAGTTAATGACTACTCCTAGAAACTGTATCTTTGATGTCGGTTCCAATACCGACTTCTCCCAATTTATCAGCCAACCGAGAGCTTGAAGTTGATCCAGCACCTTCTTCGTGTCCTCCTTTGCCTGTTGATAAGAGTCTGCCACTACTAGTAAGTCGTCTAGATAGGGAATTACCAGAATTCCCTTTACGTGAAAGTCTTTTATCACCTCCCCCATTACTTTCGTGAATATGCGGGGTGCTGATGAAATGCCGAAGGGCAGGACTCTGAACTGGAGGTGCTGGATTGAATCTTTCCGTTTTACCGCAAATCTGAGAAATTTTTGTGACGACTCTCTTATTGGGATATGCCAGTAGGCGTCCCTCAGATCTATATTCGTCATGACGCAGTTGGGGGTTAGCAAGTTTCTCACAGAGAAGATCGATTCCATCCTGAATCTTTGATAAGTCACAAACGGGTTTAAAGGTTTTAGGTTCAAGATTAACCTGAATTTGCCTGTCGGTTTCTTTACTAGAAAAATCGTAGAGTAAAATCCCCTGCGATGTTGATCGCAAGGAACCGGAACAACCACTTTCTCCTCTATCATATCCTTTATGATGCCTTGTAAGGCCTGACGCTTTTGTTTGTCCCTTGGCAGAGGAGTGGAAACAAACCTGTTTCTTGGAAGTGATTGAAATTGGATCTTGTACCCTTGATTTACCAGACTGAGGATGAAATCGTTTCTGCTTACTTCCGTCCATTGAGAATAAAATTGTGTTAGACGACCCCCAACTCTCTCTTTGGCGTCACTTCTTCTCTTTGTTTTCTGGGTTCCGAAAAGGAAAATTCCTTTTCATTCCCTCTCTATTGATAGCCCAGGGTTTCCTTCTCTGCTGAGGTTTATCCCTGCTTTCCTGTCTATTTCTTCTGAAGAACCTTTTATTTTGTATAAATTTCTTTTTCTTTGGGAATCCCTTCTTTCTATCTCCTGTTCTCTCCAGTATCTCATCCAGCTGGGCCCCAAACAACAGGTCTCCATCAAAGGGTATGTTACACACCCTTGCTTTTGAGGCCTGACTGCCTTCCCAATTCTTTATCCATAAATTACGTCTTGCGGAATTAATTAAAGCAGAAGTGTAATGATCGCTGCTGCAGCAGCTATTGCTGGAAGTAGTGCTGCAGCTCAGGCAGTTCTGATCTATTTCCATGCAAGTTGCATAGCTTTGTCTGTCTTTCCCTGCTGTCAGCTTGTGACTGATTATCATTCACCTGTGTGGGAATCTGCATGTCTGCTCCCATTGGATGACCTCAGTATAAAGATCTGCTTCCTGCAGGGTTTCCTTGGGTTTTCATAGCTTCAGCTTAAGCCTGTCTTGCTGTCGCTTTAGCCCCCGATCGTGTTTCTTGTTAAAGATACTTTGCTGGTCTTTGCATCATATATTGGTTCATTGCCAATATATATGCATACCAGCACGTTTATTATTTTCCTTGTATTTGTGTTACGTTGATATATCAGTGTTGCTGATATATACGTACACGAACTGTTTATTTCCTGTGTTCAGTTAGTCAGTCTTCCAGCACGTTTTGGTAGTTTGCGCGTACCGTGAGCACCCGTGCTGAGCTAGTTATCCTGTTCCTGGTACCGTTTGTGGATTGCGTTCATCTCTGCGAAGAGATAACGAATCCTTCTGAATCCTGTTCTGTCACTGTTTGTGGATTGCGTTCATCTCTGCGAAGAGATAACGAATCCTTCTGAATCCTGTCCTGTTACCGTTTGTGGATTGCGTTCATCTCTGCGAAGAGATAGCGAATCCTTCTGAGCCCTGTTCCCTGTTTTGCTCCAGTGTTAGTCAGCGTTCCTGCTTATGTCATATATCGGTTCATTGCCGATATATACATATGTTAGTCAGACGTTACAAATAGTTTCATTGATAGCTGTAATTGTAATACGCTAGGAAAACATACTTATTGTATATTTATCTGTGTTATGTTCATCTATCTCAATCCTGCTATTTTCTGACTATCCTGTCCTGTCTTTGTGAGGCACGCCATCGCCGCATCGCATTGGCTGCCTCATTCCAGTCTGTCTGGTTTTGGACGCTTGCTGTCGCTAAGTAGCCGCTAGCTAGCAAGCGTTCATTCTGTCTACCTGTCCTGATCTCCTCAGTTCTGGTTTATGCGCTCAGCGCTACTTTGCGCTGAGACGTTATAACGAAAGCATTGTTTGTGGCTGTCAGATCTGCACCGGCTCTGTGCGCCACAATCTCCTATTGCAGTCAGTCCTCCCCTCCACTATACTAGGGATAGCCTGTTTCCTGGTGCTAGTGTGTGTACCTCCTCCACGCCAGCTCATGCGTTGCATGCTGACTGTGGAGAATACACCACCAAGCCTTACAAGAAGTTCTTGCATTCACTCTTATGTTTTCTGCTGCTGCGTCTGTTATGTAATCCGTAGCCTTTGACACCACATCTAATGACTCTAGGATCTCCTCTTTAGATGCTCCTCTCTCTACCTTTTCTTCAACATCCTTTACCCATAAGGCTAATACCCTGGATACACATGTTGTTGCAGCTGCTGGTCGAAAATTTGCTCCTGCTGACGTCCATGCTTTCTTAAGTGCAAACTCCACCTTCTTATCCTGTGGATCTTTAAGATATCCCAGATCTTCAAAAGCTAATTCGTTATCCTTATTAACTTGAGAGAATGCTGCATCAAGTCTAGGACATCGATCCCATACTTTGGCATCAGCTTCAGCGAATGGAAACCTCTTAATAAACCCCTTAGACATGAACAACTTTCTATCTGGGTATTTCCATTGACTAAGAATAGTATTCTTTGTAGACCTATGTACCGGAAATGTAAGTGGCTCATCCGGTTCCATTCCCTGATACAATCTATCATGTAAAGATATCTCTTCAGATTTCTTTGGTTCAATTTTTAAAGTTTTATTGATCGCCAATATCAGTTGATCAGTCTCATCAGCCGGAAATCTGAATCTAGACACTTTCTTTATTTCTGATATACTCTCCATACTCTTGGCTGAAGATATTTCAGATTCATTATCATCCTCCTCCTCCCCTTCTTCAGCCTCTTCATCTTCAGAGGAAGAAATGATAGGTCTTTTGGTGGAGGATTTACTCTTACTCTTACTCTTTGCTGGCTGTTCAGACCTTGTTTCACCAGTACAAGGTACAGGAGTTGCCAGTGCAGCCGTACTAGCGCTAGCACTAGACGTATCTGTAGGTGGGGTCATAGCAGCAGAAAAAACTTCCTTTAAGGATTTAATTGTATCAGACATTTCTTGTTTAACTGCTGTCATAATCTCCTCTTTCAGACCCCCTGATTGCTCTTGAATTAATTTTACAAAACAGGGTTGGCAAAACTGTTTAGTGTACGTATGGGCAAGCTTTGTGTCACAGAGCGGGCAACGCCTCCTAGGCCTTGAAGGGTCAGCAGACTCTGTGCCCTTTCCCGGCTCCCGCTTAGCGTCCATCCTGCTCCGCTCGCACAACGAAATGCCAAGCCATGCAGGTATCCGGCGTCTCTTCACTCACGCGACCGGAAGTGACGTCGCGTATGGGCGGAAGTCCGCTCTACGAGCGCCGCCATTGAGGGCAATCCGATTGCCAATCCCTCCGGACGCCCAGGATTGCCCCACGTCACTTCCGGCGCGCCACAGCCTCCGCCAAGAGAGAATCATGGACGCCGCTCGCGTCCTCGGAACCACCACCACCCGGGCAGCCAAGACGCATCCTAAGAAGGTAAAACAGCCGACCTTCTTACATCGGACCCCAATCCTCTCCAGGCAGGTCCACCATGCGTCGCCAACCAAAGGTCCCCAGCACACCTGGCTAGACGGACCGGCGAGTGACATAGAGTACTCTTTCCTGGAACAGGAAACGTCAACTGAGGTTAGAGGGGTTGGTTTAAAATTTATAGAGTGCTCAAGTGGAACGTTTCCTGTTCCTGGGAGGAGCCTATGTCGTCTCATGGTGGACCTGTCCTGGAGGTTACTGGAAAAATACAAAGCAGTGTAGAGAGGCCCATCTTCAAGAGCACTCGGGCTCCCAAAGGCTTTTCGAAACCTCCGTTCCAAACAAAAACGCAGCATTCAGTACCGATTAAAAATCGCAAATCGGAATTGCATGTAAAACTACATCAAAATGGCAATCGCATATAGTGTGCAAGAGGCCAGAGCCAAAAAGATGAGAAACTGAGGGAGATGGCATGTACGATGAGCTGTCCAGATGCCCACCGCTCTCCCGTTCTCCTCCTTTGCCTGATAAAGTAACGCCGGCAACCTCTTCTGGGTCGCCGGAGCTGGGCAGCATCATGCCTACGCTGGACCGGCTGCGTACACCCGACAGCACTTGAACCCAACTGGGAGCTCTCTGCGCATGACGTCAAGATGACATCATGCACAGTGCACTCCTGGCCGCAATTGCGTGCTGTATGATGCGCACAGGTGGGCTAGGGTAGGTGCGGTGCTGCCCATCTTCAGCGAGCCGGAGGGAACTTAGCAGGCAAAGGAGGTGAACGGGGGGGGAGCGGTGGTTATCAGGAAAGATCATTGTACATGCCTGTCCCCCCACATTACTAATAAGCGAGTCGGCTCCGGTATCCTTTATGGTGATTTGCTCTTGGAATTCACCCTGACTGCATGGAAAACAATACTTTACTCTGTGACTGGACACATACTTAAACTCCATGGTAACAGGTCATCGGGACAGATAGTGTCAAGACAATATATACGATCAGGGGTCTAGTCCTGGGAAAAGAAGTGAGTGGACTCACCTGGAGAACCTCGCCAAAAATGGGCGTGGTCAAGCACACCATGGGCGTGGTCATGAGTGGGGCCAAATATACATGACCTTAGCAGTGATGTAAAAGGTCTGCCAAGGAAGTTTGAGCTCTGCCGTAGTGTATCCCCCCAAAATTGATGCAATCTGACAGCATTTCACCAAAAAGACACATAATCTGGTAGAAGTTCCTCCAAAATACAGATAATATGGAAGTGGATCCCCCAAAATAGACAATGTGGCAGCAGCAGTTCCACCAACATACACATAATTTGGAAGCAGTTCCCCAAAATACGCGAAACCTGGCAGCGGATCACCCAAAATACACGTAACACCCAAAAGACATATAATCTGGCAGTAGTGGTCCCCCAAACATACACAATCTGGCAGCAGCCGTTCCCCTAACATACACATAATCTGGCAGCGGTTCCCCAAAATACATAACAGCGATTCCACAAAAATGCAGATAATCTGACAGCAGTTCCCTTTAAATAGGTACCCCCAGCATAGGTAGCCAGGTCTATAGGTGTCCCCAGTATAAGTAGCCATGAGTATAGTAGTCCCCAGTATATGTAGCCAGAGGTATAGTTGCCTAGTATATGCAGCCAGGGGTATATGTGCCCAGTATATGTAGCCAGTGGGATATGTCCCCAGTATATGTAGGCAGGTGTATATGTCCCCAGTATATGTAGGCAGGTGTATATGTCCCCAGTATATGTAGGCAGGTGTATATGTGCCCAGGTAGCCAGGTGTGCCCCCACCCGGAGGGAGCAGAGCAGGGAAGGCGAGCTATAGGGACAGCGGGGATGGGCGGACATCTCCCCCCCATCCCTCACCTTTGTGCTCCCCTTCCTGCCTCTCCCCTCCGGCGTTTTTAAGTGTTGGCCCGGCGGCGAAAGTGGGCGGAGACTTACCTCGTTCCAGTCGCATGGGAAGCTCCGCTCTGTGTGCGGCTAGAAGACCAGACTAGCTGCACACAGAGCGGAGCTTCCCATGCGACTGGAACGCAGGAAGTCTCCGCCCACTTTCGCCGCCGGGCCCGACACTTAAAAACGCCGGAGGGGAGAGGCAGGAAGGGGAGCACAAAGGTGAGGGATGGGGGGGGGGGGGGAGATGTCCGCCCATCCCCGCTGTCCCTATAGCTCGCCTTCCCTGCTCTGCCCCCCTCCACACAAGCCAGGGTAAACGGCGTTCACTTTGAAGAAAAAGTGGGTGGACGCCGTTCACCCGCGTCCACGCAGGACTCGACCCCTGTATATGTGTAAAATGTTGGCGCTATATAAATACTAAATAACGATAATATATCCCAACTAAAAAATGTCTTTGCTCCTGGTAGTTATGTCACATAAAATAGGTCTCTCCTAAAAAAAGGTACTTATCCGTTAGCCGGGCGCATCCGGCAGGTGGCGCTGTTGTTGCTAATTCCAATCATAATTACTTCACGTAATAAAACTGAATGTAAATGGCGCAGGTGGCGCTAATTGCATTCCTAGTTAAGGTAACAATATGTATATTAAAAAAAAAGTGAGATAATTAAATGACAAATAAGCCGGCGACAATGTAACAGATCAAGCCGTCGGCTTCGTGTCTCGCTCTACTCCCCCCTTGCCCTCTCTCGTATAGAGCCCTGGGGGGGGGGGGGACATGCGTGTGTCCCCAGAGTCATTTGTCGCGGCAGGGAATCCTGACTGTTTTATTGCGACAAACGACTCTGGGGGGACACGAGTAGCCTCCCCCCCGCCGGCTTATTTGTCATTTAATTATCTCACTTTTTTAATATACGTAGGCTATCATTCATAAAGCATTTCCGCATGCGGAAATGCTTAAAACAGCTGACTTTACCGCCCACGTAGCAAATTCAGCATTCATAAAGGCTCCTCCCGCATGAAAAGCTGACCTTACCGAGCAGAGCGATAAATCACCGCCTTGTGCGGTGATTATTGTAAAAAATGTAGCAAAATGTTAATTCATAAAGATCACCGCAAGCGGTGTGAGGTCGGGAAGTACCGCTCCCTCTGATGTGGCGATAACAATGCACACTTTACCGACCACACAGCAGAATCTTTATTCATAAAGGCTTTTTCCGCATGAAAAGCCGACTTTCGCGAGCAGAGTGATAAATCACCGCCTTGCGCGGTGATTATCATAGCAAAATTAACAAGTAGTCAATTTATAAAGATTAGAGGTAGCGGTATACGGACGGGTATTACCGCTACCTCTGATGTGGCGAGAAGCGTGCGGAATACAGTGCAGTGAATGGGACAGACCTCCCAAGCAGCTGCAGAGAGAACACCGCACGGAGGGATTCCGCCTGCTTCTCCTGTTTCCGCATGTCTCCCGACAGCCTAACGCCTGCCTACAGCGGAATATCTCCGCACGCCTGTCACAACTAGCAAAATTTTTATGAATTACCACCCTGAAGGCGGAAATACCGACAGCGGTGTTTCCCCGCTCGACGTTACCTTCCCGACAGCACTTTTATGAATCGAGGCCAATGTAAGTGAATGGAGACACACAGACCTCCCAGGCAGCTGCAGTAGAGCGGAACACGGAGAAATGTATCAACTCGGCTGCTTCCTCTGCTTCCGCAAGCCTACCGACAGGCTAGTTCGGGAAATCTCCGCACTACTATCGCATGTGAACACTTTTTCATGAATGCCCACCCAGAAGTCTAAAATACCGTCAGCGGAGTTTTCCCGCATTGATTCCCCTTACCGACAGCTCTTTTATGAATGATACCCCGACACGGAATATGTTGGCGCTTTATAAATCAATAATAATAATACCCATTTGCCACCCGAGCCGTTTACATTCAGTTTTGTTACGTGAAGTAATTATGATTGGAATTAGCAACAACAGCGCCACCTGCCGGATGCGCCCGGCTAACGGATAAGTACCAAAAAAAAAGGTGCAGTGACTGTATAATGTGGAAACTGAACAGCAGCTAGACGGCTGATTGGATTACACTCTCAGTATTCTAATCAAGCACTTCTGACTGCTGTCTGCCCTGCAAATTAAAGTCCTGTCCTCCTGTCAGTAATCTTCTCCTACAATCAGCCACCTTCAGCGCATTACAATAGACCCCATTCACAGCACGGAAGTGCTGCGGATTAATTACCATTGGAGGGCAGCTCTGCAGAAGCACAATCTGAGCTGTGCTATGTCTGATTGTGCTGCCTTCTCTCTGTGGACTGAGGAAGCGATCTGTCTGCGCATTGATTGATCACCCTGGTGGTAGCACTGATACTGAGTTCCCTGTTTTAGCGACAGCAAAGCTCAAATGCTAACCCTATAGCCAGCCCCGTACAGCCTCAGGTACTGTGTCGCGGAATGATGACGTCATATAACTGAGACCCCGCTGATGTTGCTGTGAGGCTGGCTGTAATGTGAAAGTTTCTCGCCGCTGGAGAGGTGAGAGCTAAGAGTATGCTTAGGGGACCACTCCACAAGACCACCAGGAAAGTCCATACTGGAGGAATGGGCAGTAAAACGCATATGGCCGGGAGGGGAAGCACAGGGAAATTCAAATGAGCTGGAGGCGGCCACTGCCTGCATTACCAGGGAAGGTGCCGGTGGCATGTACAGGGGTCACGGCACAGAGACCACTATTTGAGGACACTTTACAGGGACCACTATGGAGGGCACAGAATAGGGTACAAACAGCACAGCGACCAGTATTTGGGAACAGTCTGTCAAGGTCAATATAAAATTCTGTATAATTACACATAAGGCAGGGGTCACATGTACACAATCGCAAATGCATACTTTAAAAAAATAAATAAAAGCGTTTGTATTTTACCATTGTGGGATTTCAGATGTGTATTTATAATTGTTTTGGAGGCAATTTGAATACATTATTTGCAAATCGAATGCGATTCACAAATGCATATTTACAAATGCATATGAAGAAGTGCATGTAGTAAAATGCACCTAAAACGCAGTAGCTACGTAGAGATACATTGTGTGTGTTTTCATCTTGCAGCTAAACCAGAGCTGTGGATGCGAGGCATCAGAGCAATTTTTGGGTAACTGGAGTCGTAGTTTCATAAACTGAGGCGTCGGACGGTTTTTGTACCAACTCCACAGCCCTAGTAAGTATTAGACTAAGGAGTCAAAGTCGAGGAATCAGAGCAATTTTGGGTACCTGGAGTGGGAAGATTTTGTAGCAAATCCACAGCCCTGGGCAAAATGCATGCAATTTTTCCAAGTGTAATAATGTTTGTGGATGAGAGGTCTGAAGCAAAAAATTCCTTAATGATTGGTGACCACCTCCACTGCACCCCTCAAGCAGAGAGATCACTGTTTATGGTTGACCATGAGGTTATATAGGTTTGTAGCATTTTGGGGGTAACCAAGGCCTCTCCTTTGTCAGTCATGCATACTACATAAAGAACTATGGAAAATACATACGTTCTACCTGTATATATAATACACTATAATATGCGTACTATAATACACTGTTGTACTAGATACATCATTGTAAGGTTGTATGTAGTTGTGTTTTATGTAAAATAAATAATTATTTCTTTTCAGCCCACAATGCATAAGACCAGTGTACAGATTATTGGTATTGCATCCTGCAACAAAAGGAAACCTGTTTGCATCTGAACTGCTAAGAGGAAGCCTCCTCCATCTCTACAATGTTCCGCTGCAGTGCCGCTGTCCGCCTCTCGCTCCGGCTGCTTCACACTCGTACCGCCAGGACTGACCTTCTGCTGGAACAGCTGAAGAAATCCAGGAGCGAGTATCATGTGTTTCAGCTGGTTGGGATGAATCGGCCTGTGCTCACCATAGATCATGTGACCTGTGCAATGAATTTACTTTGGGAACTGCATAATGTAAACCCCAAGGAGCTGACAACTGCACATCTCATTAGAGATCATCCAGAATTTTTGGCACTTTGTACTGTGGCAGAAAATAATATTGATTTCATGGGTGACTGTCAACTTGTGGATATTTTATATCTTTTAGACAGGTAAGCTGTGTAATCCTTTTCTTACTATCTATTCTATCTATATATGGTTTTTTTCCCTCTAACTTCTACTACATCTCTTATATAGATTTCATATACATGCCCACTGTTCTTTGGTGCAGCAACTGGTAGTTGAAGGTTGGAGAAGATTGCAAAGGTGAGTTTATGGTGTCTGTCTTGATGATATGTATATTCTAATCATCTGTTTATGGTTTGCCATGAGTGGCTGTGCTTCGTTATTTAAACCATAATTACCCTTTCTGCAATCCTGCCTAGTGCTTCCTTTAAAGGGGATCTGAAGTGATAGGTATATGGAGGCTGCCATCTTTATTTCCATATAAACATTGTCAGTTGCCTGGCTGCTATGCTCAGCTTTGGCTTTAGTTGTTTTTTTTAGTCACACACCTGCCACAAGAATGCAGCCAGTAGAGTCAGACCAGGGCCAAAGAAATCTGATCTGCATACTCATTCTGGACTAGTGCTACCAGTGGATCAAAAGCAGAGCACCAGCACAGATGAAAATTAACTGGCGTTGTTTATTAGAGAATAAAGATGGCAGCCTCCACATTCCTCTCTCTTTGGGTTCCCTTTAAAGAGGAACTAAACACTTGCACAGGCCAGAAGGAGAACAGAGGTACATGCACCCTATATGTATTTATAATAATAATAATCTGAACGTTTGTATAGCGCTTTTCTCCTGTCTGACTCAAAGAGCTCGAGCTGCAGCCAATGGGATGCGCCCAAAAAGCAACCCTGCAGTGTTGGGGTATCTTTCCTTGAACTCCTTACTGAATTGGTATTGACTGATTGGGTGATTCAAACCCTTACCTCCTAGTCAATGACGGTGCCCTTTACCAGTACACTATCCAGCCACTGGTTAGAGAGGTTAACTTGTCTAATTCCCCCTCACCTGTTACTTATCACAACTGGAATTTGATCTCAGCTGTGTCAGCTCAAGAATCTAAGCAGTCCTCAGCAGAGCTGCTACTTTGTAAACACAGGATGTTTTCCCTATGTTTGCTTCCATGAAAGAATGAAGTAGACACACAGCATATTTATTGCAGGATTTGTATCACCTGTAACAAAAAAATGTTTTTCTTTAAAGAGAACCCGAGGTGGCATATTATAATCCTAATAGGACCCAGAGGCATGTCATGTGCACAAAGACATGCCTCTGCGTCACTGTACCGCCGCTGCCAGCTCCCCTGCACCACGCTGCTCCCCCTTAAAAGAGAACCCGAGGTGGGGTTCTTACAACGCAATCCCCATACAGAGGCTGGGACTGCCTATAGAGCCCAGCCTCTGTTGCTATTTAGCTGTCCCCAAAGCCCCCCTTGCGCGCTGTGCGGGCTATGTTTACCTCACTAATGTCAGTCTCCGCTCTCCCCGCCTCCTGAATCGCTCCGGTCCCGCCCACATCCCTTCCCTCCAATCAGCGGGGAGGGAAGGGACGTGGGTGGGGACCGGAGCGATTCAGGAGGCGGGGGAGAGCGGAGACTGACATTAGAGAGATAAACATAGCCCGCACAGCGCGGCTGTGATTAATGGGGTCTCACAGCGCGCAGGGGGGGGCTTTGGAGGAAGCTAAATAGCAACAGAGGCTGGGCTCTATAGGCAGACCCAGCCTCTGTATGGGGATTGCGTTGTAAGAACCCCACCTCGGGTTCTCTTTAAAAGATTGCTAGCCTAGCGGCAATCCGTTTGTCGTTAGCTGGCTTTATTTATATGAGGCTGTCAGTCAGCCTTGTAGCATCTCCCTCTGATAACACGCTCCCCCCCCCCCCCCACCGCTCTCCGCCTCTGTTTGCTTCCTCCAATAGGAAGCCAAGCCGTGACCCAGAAGTATATTTACCTACTGCGATCCAGCGCCTGCACAGTAGAGCAAATGCGATCGGGCTTGGCTATTTCCACCTGAGCCCGAACGGAAAGCTGCTACTGCGCCGGAGCCGGTGAAGGCTTGTCAGCTGTGGTTTCAGAGGAGCCGTAGATGTAACTGAGGGAGAGAGGGGGACGGCGGAGCCTCATTTGGATCCAGAGGCTTCCCCCTCCTGAGAGTATTCCCCAGGTGGGTTTTTTACTGCAGTGTCTAAGTACAATTAGCTGCAGTATAATCATAGAAATGTATGTGTTCTCAAATGAATCGCCTTTAAGTTCATACATACATGCACACAACACAACCTCATCCACCACCTTACTGTAGTGGGAACAATAAGCATATGTATGCTTTTTTTTTTTATTTTACTTTTTTTTTTTTTTTTTTTTTTATGTGCTTATTTTTCCCATTGCATTGAGATGGTGGATGAGGTTGTGTTGTGCATGTATGAACATTTCTGCACATTGAGATGATGTATTTGCGTGTGCAGGCAATCTTATGATAGCTCAACTATTGTGTGGATCACTATTTGCACTTTAATACAAACCTATTCAATGTTACTATCTAAAGTCTTGATATACTGTAAAAGCACAGTACATCTACTGGATGTGCGTCATGTCAAATTTTTTTTTTTTTTTTTTTTTGAAGCATATTATTTCTGCACTCAGCACCGGAGCTGGGCGCTGTCATAGCACTAGTACCATGCTGCGCTCCCCGCACGAGTCAAGGGGCCCATACACTCAGCCGATTTTCTGACCGATTGATCGAAATTGATCGATTGCAAATCGGTTGTCCAATCGACCGATCGACGTCCGATTTCGATGGATTATTTATCGAACTGGCAGGGTGGAAAATCTAGGTCGATCTGATGAGATGGCTTATCATTTTGCATTGGCCCTAATGGAAATCTGATGGCAAAAAAATGCCATCAGATCGAATTTCAATAGATTTCAAACTAAAATCTATTGGCATTCTATCCTGGTAAAAAATGTTCTAAAAACACATCAGATAGATCATCAGATGCATTTCTTATGTATTTGCTGCCAATCTGACGAGTGTATGGGCACCTTAATTTGGGGATTCGGCAATCACCACACCCCGAATTACACATCCCTCCGACATCCTACAACTCCGAGGGGGAATAGAATTGAGTGAAGGGTGAGCCGAATGATGACTCGCCCTGCACCCAGCTCACTGGTGGTGCCATAATACGTACGCTGTTTTTTTTCTCTTTAACGCTGCAGAATTGTATTTAATCTGAGTGTAGGGACTATATATCACATTTCTGTGAAATCTTCTCCAGAAGTCACAAAAGCAACTGTTATGGCATAAGATCCTTGTTAAGCTACACAAAAACAAAAAGATTTGGGTGAACCCAGATAGAGCAATGATTCTGTTAGTTACAGTGAAATCTTCCAACACTAAAACCCTCAGGCCGATTTCACACTGCGGACTGGCAGTAGCTGTGTGTTACCCAGAGGCCGCACGGCCAAAAACAGGCCTTCGGGGGATTATCGCGTACTAACATCTGGCCAAGCAGGAAGTGGTGCTCACTTCCTCTTTCGCATCGATGACATGCACATTAGTGTATTGCTAAAATACACTTCTGCGTTTGCGTGACGCATAAAACTGTGGCGGGTTGTTATAAATAAGTGCTTCGCCATAGACTTGCATGACTGCCTGTCCGTCGCAGGAGCTGCATGGTAACATAGGTACCGCATTAGATACGGTACTTCCGGCACAGCAACACCGCTGGTAGTATGAACTACCCCATAGACTTTAATTGCCCTGCGTTAGGCTGCGGTGAAAATGCGTCAATGTGAAATACTCTTATTTCCACCAACTTTTCAAAAGTAAAGTGATGGTTAATTTGTTTTACTTTATGCAATGCAGTACAGGCAGTCCCCTACTTACAAACCGGTTTCATTCTGGGAGTTTTTGCAAGTTGGGTTCTGTGTTAAAGGAAACCAGAGCTGAATAAGAGTTTTATACATACCTGGGGCTTCCTCCAGCCCCATCCGCACGGATCGCTCCCACGGCGCCATCCACAGCCTTCTTCCTCTTCGGTATCAGGACCCGACAATTCAGCCAGTCGGGGCCAGTCTACACAGAATTGTGCCCTCTACGTATCTCTCCGGCGGTTCCTGGAGAGATGCGTAAATAGCGGACTTCACTACTACCAATGTTGATCTACCGATATACCCAATGTTGTGTATATTCATCTTTCGCCAAAAATGTATGTGATGATGTAAAATGGTTTTTAGGTGAATGTTGATTATCTTCAAAATTTTGTTTCAGATTTCTAGAATCTATAGAAATGTTTATGTTCTAAACTAAAATATTCTCTTTTTACTCAGGCTGGACCTCCCTGCATTAGCGAGTTTTGCTGCTTACTTGAAAAAGCAAAATATGACCACCAGCCCACTTATGGGGCAGATAGCCAGTGTTGTGGTGTTGTATGTGGATGAAGTTGAAGATCCAGTGTAAGTACTTAATTCCGCTAATAATGTATTAGAGTGAGTAGCAAATCCTTTTCCCATGATGTTGATTAGCATTCCCCCATGAGTCAGAAGTTGACAAAAGCAAATCAAAGCTTGTAGTAGTTGATCCATTTAAATCGAAGCCGAGCGGAAGGTCAGGTTCAAACTACCACTGAAAAGAGGGAAGCCTCAGGGTCCTAATTAGGCTTCCCTCGGTGGTCCGCAGTACCCTTGTTGCTTAGCACAGCCCCCCTCTATATCAGGGGCCGCGTGGCTCTGCATTCATGGCCTTGCTTTAGAAGCTCGAGTCCGCATGTGCAGTAGCATGGAGCACGAGGCTCTGTGCTACTGCGCACGCGCAGTGGGCCCGAGCGTCTACTGCACATCCATGAATGCGGAAGAGGAGCCGTACGGCCCCGATAAGATTAGCGACGATTGCTACTCTGTAGAGGGGGGGGGGGTGCAGCAGACCAGAGGTAAGCCTCAATAGGATCTTGAGGTGCTTCCCTTTCTTTAGGTAAGTATCGGATTTTGTACCACAACTGCGGCTCAGGTACACTTTAACCAGCAGCTGTTAATTATTTTGTAATTTCCCAGTTCCTCCTCCAAGGCAAATCTAAATTAACTTGTTTCCCTCTTCCCTGCCTCATTTACTTTAAGTAAAGCGCCAGTTTATCCATTCATATAGGTGGAGTGTTCCACCTTTTTTTTTTTTGTTTGATACTTGGAATATACACACTGTAATAACACAGAAAGATAATGTTATCTCCACTTCTGATGTGGATCATAAGCTGAAGGAGTTTTCCACTGCAGAACAAAGTGCTGTGGTTAACTGTTTGAATGCTGTTCTGCTACAATTTTTTCTTTGTACTGGTAGGTTTAAGGCTTTAACCACCCTGGCGTTACAATTATTGCGGCCATGCGCCGCGGTTGGCTTTAAAAAAAACAAAAAAGTTATTTTTGTTTAGTGTAGCTAGCACTAGGCCAGCTACACTCGCCCCCCCCCAAGTCCCCCGGCACTGTAGACCCCCTCCGCTCGCCACAGGCGATAAATACCTGGACGAGATCCCGCGATAGCCAAGACTTCCGCCATAGCTTCAGGCTTTGCCGTGGCGACAGTCGAACATGACGTCATGAGCAGTTACGATCGCCGCCATAGTAACCCCTGGAGGCTATGGAGAGGCTGTGCTGGCGCGGGCTCTGGGGGGGGGTTAAGCAAAAACAGTGGCGATCGGGGGATCAGAGCGGGCCAGTGGCGATCGGAGGGGTGATGTAGGTAGCCAAGTGCTAGCTACACCCCCTCCGAAAATTTGGTGCAGAACGACCCTCCAGGGGCTGAGCAATCCACCGCGTCTGTAATGGACGAGCTGAGCTCGTCATCACCGCCAAGGTGGTTAAGTGATCTTTTAGCGCAAAGAAGAAATGCTGACTTTCAGACTACTTTAAACTTTCTATCCCCCCCCCCCCCCTCAAAAAAAAAAATGGTAGCAGAACAGCATTCAAACAGTTAAAGGATTCCAGAGCTAAAAGCAATTGGAAAAATGGGGAAGCAGGCATGTATGGAAAGTGGTCCTTATGCCCACCACTACCCTGTTCTCCTACCCCCCTCATTTGTCACCTAAATACCCCCTTGTAGCCTCCTCCGGGTCGGCAAGTCACTCAGCAGTGCACAGGTGCTGGCCGTGCTGCGGACATCCTAAATTGCGTGGTTGGGAATGCTCTGTGTATGCGCACAATGTAGTGGTTACGTAACGTGCAGTGTGCTCCCAGCCACGTGCAGCTGAGCCAGCGCCTGAGCAGTGCTGCATGACTCGCTGACCCAGAGGAGGCTGCAGGGGAAAATTGAGGGGGGCAAAGGAGAATGGGGGAGTGGTGGGCATGAGGACAGCTTCCCATACATGCCTGCTTCCCCCTTTTTTCAATTGCTTTCGGCTCTGGTATCCTTTACACATAGTGCTTTCTTCTTCAGTTAGGAGCTTACTGCCGAAGTTTGAGAAGTTAGATAACATCTTTTATGTTAGCTTAGCAGCTATACAGCTACTGTTTGTAAACCTTGCTCTGCAGTGTATCAGCTTGCGGATAGCAAAAGGTAAAAATAGCAGAGAACCCTCACTGGGTACATTAAAATATATAAATACAGCAGCTGTGCAATAAAATGCAATGACAGCTTTCATAGCAGATAAACTGTACTTTGGGAACTTGTAATTTGTAAATGGACAATAATACTTGTGCATGAAAGCAAATATGATAAATAGGAAAACATGCTTTTATGGAATAAGTTTAATCCCGCTTTAATGTATATCAGTCATACTAAAAGTAAAAGCTATACATATAACAATTACATATGTAATCGTATGGAATTTTCTCCTGAGAAGATCACAAATGGAACTTTTTCGGTGAAAAAAAGGTCTATGCTTGAGGTAAACAACCCTGTGACTGGCCTTTCAGTGTAGGGCCCTGTTTTGTTTACCTCCTTAATGGAAGTTCCCCATGTAAAAATACAGATTAGGTTAACTGGTTCTGGCCCGCACTAATTGAAATCTACGCCTTGTTTGGAACCTGTTATCCCTGCCAGGGTGTAGATTTCAATTAGTTTATTACTGCTGATCGTGCCGCTCCCTCGCCGCTGCAGCTCACTTGCCCTGCTGTCGGTATGACAGCAGAGCTCCATGAGCTGGACAGCAGACTATTTCATTGGCTCCTGACCCTGTGAGGCAATCTCATTGGCTCACATTGATCACATAGAAGCCGATGACTGGGTCACAGAGCTCTGCTGTAATAGAGATGGCAGAGGGAGTAGGCTTTAGTGACGGGTGAACGGCGACAGCGGCGATTCCGTGCGGCGAGACATCAGTAAGCCTGGTTTTCGGTACCAGCAGTCTCTGGTCCTTAAAGGACCTCTGTCGTGAAAAACTTAAAATTTAAAATATATGTAAACATATACAATTAAGACATACGTTCCTTCCAGAGTAACATGAGCCATAAAGTACTTTTCTCCTATGTTGCTGGCACTTACAGTAGGTAGTAGAAATGTGACAGAACCAACAGGGTTTGCACTAGCCCATCTCCTCGGGGGGGGGGGGGGGGGGGGGGGTGTTCACAGGGATTTCTTTATTTTCAAAATGCACTTAGTGAATGGCAGTTTCTCCGTCCAACTGCCATAAAAAGTGTACGGTGAGCAGGGAGGCTGGTCAGCATCTTCATATAAATCTTTTTCAGGAAATGTCTTAAAAAAGAATAAAGGCCATGCTGAGAATCCCCTATGGAGAGATGCACTAGCCCAAAACCTGTCGGTAATGTCAGAATTCTACTACTTACTGTAAGTGTAAGCAACATAGGAGAGAAGTAATTTATGGCTCATTTTACTCAGGAAGAAGCGTACTTCTTATTTGTATGTGTTTTAAATTTTAAGATTTTCGCGACAGTTCCTCTGCCAGAGACTGATGGTACTAAAGTGGTTGATTAGGACTGTCATTGTTGGCTCTTTTTGAAAGGAGGGGCTGAAGCAAACATTCTGATTTCTGCAGGCCAATCACAGTTTTTGTGCCATTGTAAGTTTTGTTTGTTTATGATTTACTATAAGTACCGTCCATAGTTTGAAGCTAGGTTTGCAGTGGGAGCTGCATGGTGTTCCTTGTAAAATCAGGAACGCAATGGAATTAAAAAGTTGCACTACACGTAAGGCGGCCTTTGCGTTCCATACAGTCACTGAAAAGTATGCTTCACTGCCACTGTTAATGCACACTTCATGCGGTAACGCACTGCGTTGGGATACTGTTGTACTTTGGAATGCATCGGATGCACTCTGAGCGTTGTGTAGACTTAAAGGGAACCTTAACTGAGAGGGAAATGGATCTTTCCTTTTAAACAATACCTGTTACCTGGCTGTCCTGCTGATCTCTTTGGCTGCAGTAGTGAGTGAATCACACACCTGAAACAAGCATGCAGCTAATCCAGTCTGACTTCAGTCAGAGCACCTGATCTGCATGCTTGTTGAGGGGCTGTCGCTAAAAGTATTAGAGACACAGGATCAGCAGGGGAGTCAGGAAACTGGTATTATTTTAAAAGGAAAAATCCATATCCTTCTCAGCAGGGCTGTGGAGTCTGAGTTGGAGTCGGGGCAATTTTGGGCACCCGGAGTCGGAGTCATGGTTTCATAAACTGAGGAGTTGGAGTCGGAAGATTTTTATACCGACTCCACAGTCCTGCTTCTCAGTTTAGGTTCCCTTTAAGCTAAGTACACACATGAGATAAGTCTTTGGAAAATGAAAGACCAAAGACCAATTTTACCCACCTCCCATGTAGTGGGCATGGAGAGCCAACAGATTTTGAATACTAAAACTGGGTACACATTAGATCATCTTTGATAAGTGAAAGATCAAAGGTAAATCTGCAGATAATCTTTGTAAAAAAAACAAAAAAAAACACCACAACAAAGTTTACAAAACATCTCAAAAGGTGCCAGACCAAAGATATTTATCTTTCGATATTTCAGATCCATCCTGCTGGATCTTATCTGCAGATGATTGTCCGTTAAACAAGGTGTGTATGTGATCTGCGGATATCATAGACTATGAAAGCATTTTGCAGGAACTGATCTTTTACATGTGTACAACATCGTTTTCAAACCTTCGTGACAAACCTTTGTGACAGATACATTCCTCAGTTTGCAAAGATTTTTATCTGATGGGCGTACTCAGCTTGAGAATAGACTGTGTAGGAACTGTATGCTCTCATACTACATGGAGGGTGGTAAAATCTGGTCTTTGATCTTTCATTTTCCAAAGATGTTTCTAGTGCAGTGCGACTTTCTGCATTAAAGGAATACTGTAGGGGGTCGGGGTAAAATGAGTTGAACTTACCCGGGGCTTCTAATGGTCCCCCGCAGACATGATGTGCCCGCGCAGCCACTCACCGATGCTCCGGCCCCGCCTCCGGTTTACTTCTGGAATTTCAGACTGTAAAGTCTGAAAACTACTGCCCTGCGTTGCCGTGTCCTCGCTCCCGCTGTTTTACACCAGGAGCGTACTGCTCAGGCACAGACCATGCTGGGCCTGCACAATACACTCTTGGTGACATCAGCGGGAGCGAGGACATGGCAACGCAGGGCAGTAGTTTTCAGACTTTACAGTCTGAAATTCCAGAAGTGAACCGGAGGCGGGGCCGGAGCATCGGTGAGTGGCTGCGCGGGCACAGGATGTCTGCGGGGGGCCATTAGAAGCCCTAGGTAAGATCAACTCATTTTCCCCTGACCCCCCTACAATGTTCCTTTTAAGATGCCTCCATAAAGTTGCACCGCAATTTCCTATTGTGAATGGAGCCTAACACCTCATCTGCATCAATACCAGTGTGACATCCCATTTCTCTCCTTTCTTCACAGGATGCTTTCCAGTCTCGCGGACAGCTTGTATGCTGTGAGCTCTCCCAGTCTGAAGCAAAAGCTGATTGAAAAGACAGAGGCCACCTTGGACAAACTAGATGTTTCTCATTTAGGGAATGCTCTGAACCTCATAGAAGGTTTCCAAAAGGACAGATATGATTATGTTTCCTTGCTAGGGAAGTGTGACAAGTTATTCCAGAAACATACCAGTTCCTTGGATCCACAGACCATATGCCGTATTGTTAGAGTGTTTCACCAACTGGATTTCAACAACTCTGAGCTCCTTGTTGGGGCAAAGGCAAAGCTGCTAGATGAGGTGGAGCTCTGTGAGCATCCGGGCTTCTTTGCAGAGCTCTTTGTGGTCCTGCACCCCATAGTAGCACAAGACACCAGAAAAGGGTAAGTTTCATGGATACTGAAGTAAACATCTTTATATGTATTGACTGGTCCTTAAAGAAAAATAAAATAAAATAGTGCCCCTGGGGGTACTTACTTCGAGGGTGGGGGCACTGGATCTTATCAAGGCTTCCTCCGTCGTCCTCTGTCCCACAGTGGTCTCGGTGGGCCCCTCCGAATGGCGGGGATGTAATTATTATTTTCCATTCCCGGCTCCAGCGCAGTAGTGGCTCTTGGCTCGGGATCAGGCAGAAATAGCTGATCCCAGTCGACCCGACTGGGATTGGCTATTTCTGCCTGATCCAGAGCCAAAAGCCACTACTGCGCTAGAGCCGGGAATGAAAAATAATTACATCCCCGCCATTCGGAGGGGCCCACCGAGACCACTGTGGGACGGAGGACACTACTGCGCAGGTGCAAGTCGTCAGCGCAGTAGGGTGGACCCGATTGGGATCGGCAATCTCCGCCTTAGCCCCTCGGGGAGCCGCTACTGCACTTGTGCTGGAGCCAGGGAAGGTAAATTTTGCAGGCGCTACAGCTTGACAAATTGTCGGCTTTGGCTTCGGAGGGGTCCAGCGAGACCACTGTGGAACGGAGGAGGATGGAGGAAGCCTTGATGGGATCCAGAGGCTTCTCCCTCTCGAGGTAAGTAAAATTGCTTATTTTTTACAATAATAATTTATGCATTTAGCCAGTGTTTGCTCATTGTAAAATCTTTCCTCTACCTAATCTACTTTCTGAAATGTATCACAGGTGGCAACATCTCTGTAATATGTGTAAACTTCTTTTCTTTGTCAAGCCTTGTCGAGCCGAAGAGGAATGCACTGTCTCTGTTGTGATAGGGAGAAGTTATGCATGCCCCTCCATTTCCCCTGCAGGCTCTCCTGTGTCTGTATGAGTCAAGGCAATGTCTCTGCTCACAGCCAGCTTCTCTGCAAGGCTCCTGGAGCTGAGTTATTTCAAACAGCTGTGAGTGCAGAGAGATCAGTGCTGAGCCCAGACAAGAAGCTAAGGCAACACATGGGAGTAACATTCCAGCAATCAAGTCACATTTGAGAGGAGCCTCTGCAAACAGGCATTTGCTCTGATGATGTATTTCCTGTTTGGCGGCCATCTTCGTTGTTTACAAAAACTATGAATAAAACAGTGATTTTATCTCCAAGAAAGCAGCGGGGAGCGGCGAAAATGTCACAGAGGAGGTTAGGAGAAGACGACAGCCCAATCCTGCCCCCTTGTGGCTCTGCTTTGCTGCTTCGAGGATAAATCGCAGCAAAGCAGAGCCAGAAGGGGTAGACTTGGGCTTGAACAGACATCACAGAAGACTGATTCAGCTATAATCATTCCTGGAAGCTAGACTGAATGTTAAGGGATTCTTATCAGGGCTGATAACAGGCAGATTTAGCAGGGAAAAATGAAACAGAGAGCAGGGTAGGTGTTTACTGTCATGTTCCCATTGATATATATATAGTAAAATACATGAGGTGCTTCGTCTCTGATTCCCTTTAAAGGGAAGGTTCAGGGACTATAAAAAAAAAAAAAAATGTACATCCACTTACCTGGGGCTTCCTCCAGCCCGTGGCAGGCAGGAGGTGCCCTCGGCGCCGCTCCGCAGGCTCCCGGTAGTCTCCGGTGGCGCGCCTGGCCAGGTCGGGCTTCTTCTGCGCTCCAATCTGCGTCTCACTGGTGCGCGCTGACGTCATCGGACGTCCTCCGGGCTGTACTGCGCAGGCTCAGAACTACTGAGCCTGCGCAGTACAGCCCGGAGGACGTCCGTTGACGTCAGCGCGCACCAGTGAGACGCAGATTGGAGCGCAGAAGAAGCCTGGCCGCCGGCCTGGCCAGGTCGGACGCGCCACCGGAGACCACCGGGAGCCTGCGGAGCGGCGCCGAGGGGCCCTCCTGCCTGCCACGGGCTGGAGGAAGCCCCAGGTAAGTGAATGTGGATTTTTATTTATTTTTTATAGTCCCTGAACCTTCCCTTTAAGCACGCCACATGTCCAGAACAGCTCTGAGTTTTATTTGACAAGCCATCTGTTCCAGCTACTCTACTTTAATATAGGCTATCACAAAATGTTGCCTGCTCTAACGAATTCTTACTACAGCTACCCAATGTGGAATTTTCTACTTTGAATTGAAACTGTGATTTAAAAGAACGCTATCAATACCCAAGTGTTCTAAAATTACAATGTACAAATGTCTAAGTAGCTGTGTAACCCTCTAAAAGAGGGTAATGTACTCTGCAGATGCATTTGTGTGTGTAAAGTAAACTTAGCATCTAAGGCTAAAATTCGCCTTAGAAATTAGCATGGTGGAACTAAAACGGCGCAGTGAGAGAGAGGCCTAGGAGCTGAGATGGTCGCATAGACTGGTTGCGAAGGCGACCATGCATACAAAGCAGTGGAACCTCTTCTGAAAGCTCCGCGCGGCCAGTCAGAGAGCACAGCGCAGGCAGGTAGAGCGCGCGAGACACAGCCAGAGGGAACCGGTTTTAACCAGTTTCCCTCAGCGCACTAGAGGAGTCAGGAGGCGGTGGTGAGCGGGAGAGGAGGCTGGGGAGAGAATGTCCGCAGCAGTTACCCCATGAGGAAAAGAAGGGACCCGGTGGCAACCCAGAGACCACCAGCAGAGAGAGGAGGGCAGCGGTAACAGAGCCAGACAGTTACCGGAGGCCAAGTGCAGTGTTTGCAGGCAAGATCTGAGCTAGCGTGGAAGGAGAGAGACCCTGATAGGCCAGATGAGTATAGGCCTTGCGCCAGCTACAAGCCACGGTGAAGGGCCAGCGTTCAGTAGAGGTTTGCTGAGTATAGAGACAGTTAACCCGAGTTGCTGAAGAGGAATATTCTGATGAAAGTGGTATGACTAAAAACTTCTTGTTTGATAAAGCATTTAAAGAGACAGTGACATTGTGGTGATAATCAGTTTATTGATACAAGATAGTGCTGCCCAGCCAAAGGAATAGAACCTGCAACCAAGTATATTAAAGGGAACCAGAGAGGAACGGGGGGTGAAAAAAGAAACAGATTTTATACATACCGGGGGCTTCTTCCAGCCCCATAAGCCTGAATCGCTCCCACGCCGCCATCCTCAGCTTCCTGGATCCGCCGTTACCGGACCCGTCACTTCCGGCGGACGCGGCCAATTGTCCGCATCACAGGGGCTCCCTCCATACATGTACACATGCGGCTGCGCAGTTAACAGCCACATGCGTATCTGTATGGGGAGAGCACCCTGTGATGCGGAGAATTGGCCGCGTCCGCCGGCCGACTTGCCGACTCGCGGCAATGACGGGACCCGGTGGCGGCTGATGCAGGCAGCGGAGGAGTGCGACGTGGGAGCGATCCGTGCGTATGGGGCTGGAGGAAGCCCCAGGTATGTATATTGCATCCTCTCTGGTTCCCTTTAAAGAGAAACTCCGACCAAGAATTGAACTTTATCCCAATCAGTAGCTGATGCCCCCTTTTACATGAGAAATCTATTCCTTTTCACAAACAGACCATCAGGGGGTGCTGTATGGCTGATATTGTGGTGAAATCCCTCCCACAAAGAAATTCTGAGTACGTACTTGTAAGAAAGCATGAAAAAGCAGCCGCTTGCTCTCAGAGCAAGGCGGCTGCTTCCGCGTCCTACATGGCGGCGCGGCGCGGCGTGGAGGAACCGCCGCATGCCGCACAAGCATCGGTTAACGCGGAGAAGCCGCCGCGTGCAGTGCGGCGGCTCCCGCGGCGGGCATCAGGGACAGTGCTGGGGTGGCTGGGACTCATAGTCCACCAGAGTTGAGAGTGACGCGTGCGCAGAGAGGCAGGCCCTATATGGCAGCCAGAAGAAGGTCAGCTGACTGAGCGGGTCAGCTGACATTTCCATCGATCCTCATTGGTCCAGCAATTAGGGGAGGTACTGGGGAGTCCTTTTTGTAAATATACTGCTGGCTGTTCACTTGCCCGTTGTCTGGCGTTGCGAACACAACGTGCTAGCACTCAGACCCTAGTCAGATCCTGAAGTGTGCCGGGACCAGCTGCAGCTGTAATCCTACACTTAGCTAGATTCTGTTGATAGCTTAAAGAGAAACTCCAACCAAGAATTGAACTTTTTCCCAATCAGTAGCTGATACCCCATTTTACATGAGAAAGACAATGATTTTCACAAACAGACCATCAGGGGGCGCTGTGTGACTGATTTTGTGCTGAAACCCCTCCCACAAGAGGCTCTGAATACCATGGTACTGCTGGCAAACTGCCACAATGTAACAATGTTCAGAGACAGGAAATAGCTGTTATTAGCTGTCTCTAACAGACAGAGCAGCTAGAAACAGCTAAATAACCTGCCCACAGTAACAATGTCACCATGTAATAAATGTCAGAATGTGAATCTGGGAGAGGAAAGATTTTACAATGAGCAAACACTGACTAAATCATTTATACATAATTATGGTAAAAAATGAAGCACTTTTTTACTACATTATTTTCACTGGAGTTCCTCTTTAAAGTACTAGTTTGATTGTGATATCTGTTATGACCTTTTGGCTTGCCTGACTATCTCCTGAACTCTGACTCTGTACCTCGATATTTCTGATACTCTTTTGCCGAACCCCGGCTCGCCCTTAGACTCTGCATCTGTCTCCTGATTCTGTACCTCGATATTTCTGATACCCTGTTGCCAAACCCTGCCTGTTTATCAGACTCCGCATCTGCCTTCTGAATCTGTACTTTATCTGTCTGTGTGTTTACGACCTGGCTTGATTGACCTTGAGAACCGACCTTACTGTTAGAGGCGGTTCCCAGTCCTGTTAGTGACATCTCCCCCTGAGTGTCACTATCAGAGAGTTCTTCCTATCTAAGCTTGACTCCTCCCTCCTAGGAGAGTTCAGGCCTTCAGAAGGAATCCGTGCAGTACTCCTTATTGCCTTGAGGCCTAGGCCTCTTAGTGTTACAGTTACACCGAACACTACACTCTACTCAGGTGTCCAGAGGTTAGCTAGTATATCGGATTATCGGTGATACTGCAGATCATCTATAATCTGGTATATATCTGTATTCCCAGTGATACTGCAGATCACCGGTAATCAGATCCTCTCTGTGCTACACCGTTCGTTACAGTACTCTTGGCAGTTTCCTGTCTGTGAACCCTGTTGCATTGTGGGAAATAGCTGTTTACAGCTGTTTCCAACTGCCAAAACAGAAAGCAGCAGCTACATCACTTGCCAGCAGTAAAAATGTCACTATGTGATAAATGTCAGAATATAAATCGGGGATTTAAAATATTTTACAATGTGCAAACACTGACTAAATCATTTATACATCATTATTGTAAAAATGAAGCACTTTTTTATTCCATTATTTTCACTGGAGTTCCTCTTTAAGTGTTCGTGCCTTTCTGTCATCTGAAAAGTGATCAGCCTCCATTAATCCCCCTCAGAACTGACAGCAGCAGGGGCGGGCTGACCATTCGGGCACTCGGGCACGGACCGAGGGCCCGTGGCCAGGGGGGGCCCGCCAGAGAACCCTGAGCAGGAGGGAAGGCAGCCAGTGAAAGAGGGCGATGGGCATAGCAGCGGAGAAGGGGGGTAGTCTCCTCCCCTTCCCTCACCTTGAGGCCCCCCTTCCTGGCTCTCCCCTCCGGAATGTGTAAGTGTCACACAGCGGCTGACCGCTGTTACAGCCACTAGAGGAGGCGCTGATCTGTGCGCCGCTAGTCTGGTCTACTCAAGACCAGACTAGCGGCACACAGATCAGCGCTCCCTCCGGTGGCTGTAACAGAGGTAAGTCCCCGCCCGCTGTCAGCCGCTGTGCGACACCTACACATTCCGGAGGGGAGAGCCAGGAAGGGGGGCCCCAAGGTAAGGGAAGGGGGAGACCTCCCCCCTTCTCCGTCACTGCCCATCGCCCTCTTTCACTGGCTGCCTCCCCTCCTGGGGACACCTATAGACCTAGCTACATATACTGAGGGCACCTATAGACCTGGCTGCATATACTGGGGACACCTATACACCTGGCTGCATATACTGGGGACACCTATAGACATGGCTATACTGGGGACACCTATACACCTGGCTGCATATACTGGGGACACCTATAGACCTGGCTATACTGGGAACACCTATACAGCTGGCTACATATACTGGGGACACCTATACAGCTGGCTGCATATATTGGGAAAACCTATACAGCTGGATACATATACTGGGGACACCTATAGACCTGGCTATCTGTACTGGGGACACCTATAGGCCTGGCTACCTATACTGGGGACACCTGTAGACCTGGCTACCTATTCTGGGGACACCTATAGTCCTGGCTACCTATTCTGGGGACACCTATAGTCCTGGCTACCTATTCTGGGGACACCTATAGTCCTGGCTGCCTATTCTGGGGATACCTATAGACCTGGCTATCTTAACTGTGGACATCTATCCGCCGGGCGGATCGCTCAAACTCAGTCTTATCACGCGAACGACAGTCTGTACACACGCTCAATTTAGCGGGCGGACATCTCAACGACGGGACGTTGAAACGACCCGTCGTTCCAAAAAATCAGACGTGTGTATGGGCCTTAAGTGCACGGCCAGAGAGAGAGAGAGAGAGAGAAAGATAACAAAAGCTGTAGCGATAAAGAGAAGCTGTCAGTGAGCGATAACTAAGTCTGTTAACCTGTCAGCATTAAAGAAGAGGAGTGAAGGAGGAGTTTCATTGCACCTTGGTTATTAAGTGAACTACAGTGAAAAGCAGAGTGACTTCTGACAGAGATAAAGAGTCAACAAAGTTGGATTTACAAGTTTTGCAACGTAACAAAATTAGAGCTTATTCAGGATAAAGTGAAATAGCACAAGAAAAGAGTTACATTGAAGGAGTGAGGTATTGATGGTATAGCTGGGTGCATTGGTCAACTTTGTGATTTTATTTTCTTTTTTATTTTTGATTATTTGATTCCTTCTTATTTTATTATTTTGGGAAGCCCTATCCAAACAAGTGGTGCTTAAGAGTAAAGTGAGTTGAGAGATACAGTATAAAGAGTAAGAGTCTAAGAGATCTTCTGAGTGAAGTGAACATTCTTTTGGATGCCATATTGCCAATGAACTGTGGAAAATGTTCAGTACCATATTGAAGAGAGTCACGGGTTCCCTAAGGTTTTGCTGAGCAGTATAGCTTGGACTTGGCTACAAGGGACTGAGACTGTATAGGAACTGAATTGCTCAGTAGACCTGTCCCTGACCAAGCCCCTATACCTCAGTAATGACACTGTGATTTGAAGGTGTTGTATTGTAAAGTGGTTGATGATTGTACAAGACCTGTTGTAACTCAACTTTCATATAAAAGTTTTTGTGTAACTTAACCTTTTTATTCTGCAGTTTTTACCGTTGCATTGGCTGTGAAGAGAAGATTGTATTAACTTTTCATGGTACATATCAGAGGCAAAAGCTTTAATTCATTGTGTGTAGATTTTAGCTACGTTTGGAATGTCTCATTTGCATAGGTGAATCTCTACAGTCTGACTTGCTGAGAATGGTGTAATATTGAAGCAAAAGCCTGTCAGGTATCAGGTTTCACACACACAATTACAAATGTTTGTTGCATATAAAATACATTTCTTCTGCTCTCTGTGAGAGAAAGTTCTACCTGTCTCTGACTGAGCTCTCTGCACATGCAGGTTTAACAGATGCACTGTGAGGGAATTCCCCCTCCCCTCCTGTCTCATTCTGCTATCTGATTACAGCAGACTGCCCTCAGAAAAGTGTGAAAGGAGTTAGATAACCGTAAACATTTCATATCTCAGTTGAAAAAAACATGTCAATCCATAGCAGGGCTGTGGAGTTGGATTCGGAGCCGGAGCAATTTTGGGTGCCTGGATTCGGAGTCGGGAAAAAATGCACCGACTCCTAATGAATTTGTAACTGTAATTAACCACTTGCCGACTGCCCCCAGCCGATGGGCGGCGGCAAAGACTGGGCCTAAACGACTTAAATACGCCCATCAGCGGAGGCAGCGGCAGGCGTGGTTATGCGGCGATCGCGTCATTCGTGACGCGATCAGCCGCCGGCGACTGGCTCCGCCCCCCCACGCGCTGTAACCCGCCGGCCGTTCGGAAGCGCCAGCGGGTTACTAGCACCCGGATCGTCGCATGTAAAGAGTATAATAGGCTTTGTAATGTATACAAAGCCTATTATACTGGCTGCCTCCTGCCCTGGTGGTCCCAGTGTCCGAGGGACCACCAGGGCAGGCTGCAGCCACCCTAGTCTGCTCCTAAGCACACTGATTTCCCCCCCACCTGCCCCCTGATCGTCCACAGCACCCCTCAGACCCCCCCTGCCCACCCCCCAGACCACTGTTAGCACCTAATCACCCATCAATCACTCCCTGTCACTTTCTGTCAACGCTATTTTTTTAACCCTAAATTGCCCCTGGCTCCCTCCTGATCACCCCCCCCCCACCCCTCAGATTCTCCCCAGACCCCCCCCCCTGTGTACTGTATGCATCTATCCCCCCTGATCACCTGCCAATCACCCATCAATCACCCCCTGTCACTGCCACCCATCAATCAGCCCCTAACCTGCCCCTTGCGGGCAATCTGATCACCCACCCACACCATCAGATTGCCCCAGACCTACCCTCAGATCACCTCCAAAGTGCATTGTTTACATCTGTTCTGCCATCTAATCACCCATCAATCAGCCCCTGTCACTGATACCCATCAGATTAGACCCCTATCTGCCCCTAGGGCACCCAATCACCCGCCCACACCCTCAGAACGCCCTCAGACCCCAGCCCTGATCACCTCGCCAGTGCATTGCTTGCATCTATTTCCCCCCTCTAATCACACCTTGAGACACCCATCAATCACCTTCTGTCACCACCTGTCACCCCCTAGCACACCTACCCATCAGATCAGTCCCTAATTTGCCCCGTGTGGGCTCCTGATCACTCGGCCAAACCCTCATATCCCCCTCAGACCCCCTTCCGATCACCTCCCCAGTGCATTGATTGCATCTATTTTCCCCTCTAACCACCCCCTGAGACACCCATCAATCACCTCCTGTCACCCCCCCCCCCCCCCCCCCCAGCACTACTATCCATCAGATCAGGCCCAATACAACCTGTCATCTAAGAGGCCACCCTGCTTATGACCGGTTCCACAAAATTTGCCCCCTCATAGACCACCTGTCATAAAAATTTGCAGATGCTTATACCCCTGAACAGTCATTTTGAGACATTTGGTTTCCAGACTACTCACGGTTTTGGGCCTGTAAAATGCCAGGGCAGTATAGGAACCCCACAAGTGACCCCATTTTAGAAAAAAGACCCCCCAAGGTATTCTGTTAGGTGTATGACAAGTTCATAGAAGACTTTATTTTTTGTCAAAAGTTAGCGAAAATTGATTTTAATTGTGTTTTTTCACAAAGTGTCATTTTCCGCTAACTTGTGACAAAAAATAAAATCTTCTATGAACTCGCCATACTCCTAACGGAATACCTTGGGGTGTCATCTTTCTAAAATGGGGTCACTTGTGGGGTTCCTATACTGCCCTGGCATTTTAGGGGCCCTAAACCGTGAGGAGTAGTCTAGAAAACAAATGCCTCAAAATGACCTGTGAATAGGACGTTAGGCCCCTTAGCGCACCTAGGTTGCAAAAAAGTGTCACATGTGGTATCGCCGTATTCAGAAATGGACAAGTGTGTGTGTGTGTGTGTGTGTGTGTGTGTGTGTGTGTGTGTGTGTGTGTGTGTGTGTGTGTGTGTGTGTGTGTGTGTGTATGTATATATATATATATATATATATATATATATATATATATATATATATATATATATATATATATATATATATATATATATATATATATATATATATATATATATATATATATATATATATATATATATATATAAAAGTCATTTAGAGATATTTCTCCCACCCAGCATGGTTATATGTAAAAATACACCACAAAACACATTGTTCTACTTCACCTGAGTATGGCGATACCACATGTGACACTTTTTTGCACCCTAACTGCCCTAAGGGGCCCAAAGTCCAATGAGTACCTTTAGGATTTCAAGGGTCATTTTGCGGCATTTGGTTTCCAGACTACTCCTCATGGTTTAGGGCCCCTAAAATGCCAGGGCAGTATAGGAACCCCAGAAATGACCCCATTTTAGAAAGAAGACACCCCAAGGTATTCCATTAGGAGTATGGTGAGTTCATAGATTTTTATTTTTTTGTCACAAGTTAGCGGAAAATGACACTTTGTGAAAAAACACAATTAAAATCAATTTCCGCTAACTTGTGACAAAAAAAAAATCTTTACAGGGGTGCTTACAATTATCACCCCCCAAAATGCCAGGACAGTGAACACACCCCACAAATGACCCCATTTTGGAAAGTAGACACTTCAAGGTATTCAGAGAGGAGCATAGTGAGTCCGTGGCAGATTTCATTTTATTTTTTTATTTTTTTTCGTCGCAAGTTAGAAGAAAAAAATTTCATTTTTTTTTTTTTGGGTCACAAAGTGTCATTTTCCGCTAACTTGTGACAAAAAATAAAATCTTCTGTGAACTCACCATGCCTTTCACTGAATACTTTGGGATGTCTTCTTTCCAAAATGGGGTCATTTGGGGGGTATTTATACTATCCTGGAAATTTAGCACCTCATGAAACATGACAGGTGGTTAGAAAAGGCAGAGATGCTTCAAAATGGGAAAATTCACTTTTGGCACCATAGTTTGTAAACGCAATAACTTTTACCCAATCCAATAAATATACACTGAATGTTTTTTTTTTTTTTAATCAAAGACATGTAGCAGAATAACTTTCGCGCTCAAATGTATAGGAAATTTTACTTTATTTGAAAAATGTCAGCACAGAAAGATAAAAAAGTCATTTTTTGGACAAAATTCATGTCTTTTTTGATGAATATAATAAAAAGTAAAACTCGCAGCAGCAATCAAATAGCACCAAAAGAAAGCTGTATTAGTGACAAGAAAAGGAGATAAAATTCATTTAGGTGGTAGGTTGTATGACCGAGCAATAAACCGTGAACGCTGCAGTGGTCTGAATGGGAAAAAAAGGCTCTGGTCCTTAAAGAGACACTGAAGCGAAAAAAAAATTATAATATGATTTGTATGTGTAGTACAGCTAAGAAATAAAACATTAAGATCAGATACATCAGTGTAATTGTTTCCAGTACAGGAAGATTTAAGAAACTCCAGTTGTTATCTCTATACAAAAAATCCATTAAAGGGGCACTATGGCGAAAAATTATGTTTTATAGCCACTGTACTATGCCTAGCTGTTTGTAGAGCATAGTGGCTTACATGTAGTGAGGCACAGGGGCTTTTTTTTTAAACACTGACATCACCTTGTATACATTATCAGTCACGTCGGCAGAAGTACCTTTCCGACGCCACTTAGCCTGTTCCATGTAGTTGTAGGGAGGCAACTTTCCCTGTTGCTGTAACTGACGTTACAGTTTTCCCCTCTCTGCAGCGCTGGAAGGTTTGTTCTAAATTTCAACTGCACGATCGTGCAGTTATAGTGATCCCCCCATGAGCCGTAAAGAGTAGTAGCTGATGTGCTGTGAGGGGAGTGGAACGCACCCTCCCTCTTACGTGAGACGCAACTGCGTGTGAGGAGGACTGTGGAGGAACGCATCATCATTACTGATGACGCTGCCCGGCAAGGACCCCTGTAGCTGAAGCTGGCATGTGCTGCGCAGACAGAGCGACAGCTTGCAGAGCAGACACAAGCGCTGTAGCTGTGTCCTGCTAATTGTACAGTAGTTGTGATTGTTGTTTTTTTTTTGTTTTTTACCCAAACTTTTTTTTTTAGTATTTTTTTTCTAAAGCAAATTGCAGGAAGTTATTCATTTTTTTTTTATTACTCTGGCTGAATAACTACCTGCAATTTGCTTTAGAAAAAAAATACTGAAAAAACGATTGGGTAAAAAAAAAAATTCACCACAAAAAAAAAAACAACAATCACAACTACTGTACAATTAGCAGGACACAGCTACAGCGCTTGTGTCTGCTCTGCAAGCTGCCGCTCTGTCTGCGCAGCACATGCCAGCTTCAGCTACAGGGGTCCTTGCCGGGCAGCGTCATCAGTAATGATGATGCGTTCCTCCACAGTCCTCCTCACACGCAGTTGCGTCTCACGTAAGAGGGAGGGTGCGTTCCACTCCCCTCACAGCACATCAGCTACTACTCTTTACGGCTCATGGGGGGATCACTATAACTGCACGATCGTGCAGTTGAAATTTAGAACAAACCTTCCAGCGCTGCAGAGAGGGGAAAACTGTAACGTCAGTTACAGCAACAGGGAAAGTTGCCTCCCTACAACTACATGGAACAGGCTAAGTGGCGTCGGAAAGGTACTTCTGCCGACGTGACTGATAATGTATACAAGGTGATGTCAGTGTTTAAAAAAAAAAAAAAAAGCCCCTGTGCCTCACTACATGTAAGCCACTATGCTCTACAAACAGCTAGGCATAGTACAGTGGCTATAAAACATAATTTTTCGCCATCGTGCCCCTTTAAGCTCTACGACTTTCAAAGTCGTGGAGAGGGCTGTTTTCTGACTTTTATTATCTCAACTGTTAGTTATTTTTTTACTTTTCCTCTGCCAGAGGAGAGGTCATTAGTTCAGACTGCTCTGAAAGAATCATTTTGAATGCTGAGTGCTGTGTAATCTGCACATATTATAGAATGATGCAATGTTAGAAAAAACACTATATACCTGACAGTGTTCTCCCCAGAATTTTTTCCCAGCCGGGTGGCATGATATAGTATCCGGGTGGGTCGAGATGAAAATGCAGGGCAACTCTGCTTACAGCATAGGAGGTGGTAAGGAGGTGAGCTGATGACAGCCGGGTGGTCACCAAATCTAGCCGGGTGGAGCACCCGGCTAAAAGAGCCTGGGGAGAACACTGCCTGAAAATAAAAATATGAGAATATTTTCTTTGCTGCTAATCTTCTAGTAATTATTCATTTTTTTTTCTGCGCAGTAATTATTCATAGTACACAACCAATTCATTATATCATATATTTTTTTTCGCTTCAGTGTCTCTTTAACCTATTTTGGTTTCTGGACGTAGAAACTACGTCCAGAAACCATGTGCGCTACCGCGCGCCCCCGCACTCCCGGCCGCGGATTCGGTAGTCAGGGAATCAATATATCGGGCTATGAAGCCCGATCACTGATTCCTCTCCCCCGCTGAAAAAGCGACAGCTTCTCTCGGAAGCTGCGCCTTTTCTGGCCGTTCCCTTCCTGATGCGCCACTCTAAGCGTGTGTTACGCTTAGAGTGACGTCATGTAAACAAACTCATGGCCGCCATCTTGTGGCCAAAAAGTAATACTACACCTGAAAATGAAAATAAATTAAAACCAACACACATTTACATTATAAATCTATTGTTTACCCCCCACCCTCCCAAAACTAACCAAATAAAATGTTTACTGTAAATAAAAAAAACCATTACAATAAAAAAAAAACATGTAAATATTTACCTAAGGGTCTAAACTTTTTAAATATCAATGTAAAGATGAAATATTTCTATATTTTTTTATTTTAAACTTGTTAATAGTGATAGATGCAAAATGGAAAAAATGCACCTTTATTTCCAAATAAAATATTGTCGTCATACATTGTGATAGGGACATAATTTTAACGGTGTAATAACCGGGACATATGGGCATATACAATACGTGAGTTTTAATTATGGAGGCATGTATTATTTTAAAACTATAATGGCTGAAAACTGAGAAATAATGAATTTTTCCATTTTTTTCTTATTCTTCCTGTTAAAATGCGTTTACAGTAAAGTGGCTCTTAGCAAAATGTACCCCCCAAAGAAAGCCTAATTGGTGGCGGAAAAAACAAGATATAGATCAGTTCATTGTGATAAGTAGCGATAAAGTTATAGGCTAATGAATGGGAGGTGAACATTTCTCTCGTGAAAACCACGGAACCTGAATGGGTTAAGGGGCGAAAAGACTGTGGTCCTCAAGTGGTTAAAATAGAAAATATGATAAAATGTTCTATTTCTAACATAATAGTCATTAAAAATGTGTATATACAGTAATAGCTGTGCTCAGTCCACAAAAATGAAATAAACCAATCAAAATTAGTTACTTGTGCTACTTCAATAAAGCAGTCCCCGTATTTTTAAAGTCAGATATACACATCTGATTGTGACTGTATATATAATGTGTACACAGGAATCTCTTATATATTCAAAATAACATCTATGCTGTAAGTATAAAGCCTGATGTGTAGCCGTGTCATAGTAGAGATGGTCAATGAGATGTAAATAATTCTGCGTGGATTCTGATTTATGCAAATGTATGCACTCCCTTTGCTCATGAAATCCAATAATTTGATATGTTGTTAAAATTTGGTTTGGTGACTACAAATTAAAGGGTACCTGAGACGGATGAAAAGTAAAGTTTTATACATACCTGGGGCTTTCTCCAGCCCCCTTCAGGCCAATCAGTCCCTCGCTGTCCTCCACCACCTAGATCTTCTGCTAGGAGTCTTGGTAATTCAGCCAGTCAGCACAGTCCAGCCACGTGCCGCTCCTACAGCCAGGAGCGTTCTGCACCTGCGTAATAGTGCTGCGCAGGTGTAGTACGCTCCCGGCGGCGGACTGTGTGCATGCGCACTACGCCAGACTGGCTCAAGTACCTGGACTCATAGCAGAAGATCCAGGAGGCGGAGGAGGACAGCGAGGACTGATTAGCCTGGAGGGGGCTGGAGGAAGTACCAGGTATGTACAAAACTTGAATTTCATCTGTCTCACTTTGTTACACAGTAGTACTATACTCTACATATGCACTCCCCACAGAACTTCAGGGAATCCACTGAGAGTGTTGTGCACATTGAACACAGAGGTGTTGTCTATCACACATAAACCTGGTTCAGATTGTACATGAAGAATGTGTAATAGAGGAAGAATCTCCTCATTCTCCTGCAGAGTACCTGCACATCATTCTTACATGTTCCCACAGTTACATTGCCTAGGGCCTGATAGATGTTCTTTCTTCCGGTTTGTACCTTTTACAAGTACTCTTACCAAGGACTAGTTTTAGTCCAAAGGGAATAAATATAGTCTACATATTCGTCTCACTTCAGTTGTCTTGTAAAATTCCTAAGCGTTGGCAGTTAAGAGACGAATTTCAAGTTACATACATTTTAATCAACAAAATTGTAATGTGCAAATTAGAGGAGTCGGAGTCGAGGAGTCTGAGTCGGTGGAATCCTAAACTGAGGAGTCGGAGTCGGTGGATTTTTGGACTGACTCCACAGCCCTGATCCATAGTGTTCCTTTAATCCCCAGATGTCTTCTGTGCCTTACTTGGTGGGCAGTGACTCTGACCGAAAGCAAATGTGTTGAGACGCTGAGCCCCTTCTGCCAGCGTAACATTTGCCCGAATAGAAGAGGGGCCTCAGGTTCCTAGACTCTGCAATGCTTCTTGACGGGATTCTATAGCTAGTAGATGGAAGAGATGTGTACAATGGCTTCTGAGACTGTCAATATTGTTTTTGTAAATGGAACAATTGGTTAAATTATTATCAGCTGTAGGTTAACCCCTTCAGCTTTCCCGAGTTGGCAAATGCAGAGGAGTATTGGAACATACCTGAATGGTAGGTGTTCTGTGTTGTTATGAGTTGGGATGAGTTTGGTTTCCCTTATACATCCTGTTCATATGCTATCCTGCCAGCTCTGGCAATGCCTCCTTGTTAATTGAACAGTCGTGGCGGGCTCTAACACTGACACGTACGTGGACCCTGCGTTCAAACCTGTTACAGTGATCGTATAACCACTTTAAGTCATCTGACAATAGAATGAGGGAGACATTGGGCTTATACCTAGCTAAGCATTTAAGAAAACTTTTATGACATGGCTGTGCTCCTTGTGCAATGTTCAGGGGTCCAGAAGTTGACACGTCTTCTATTTGCATATGGACGACAGTCGTGTTTTATTTATTTATTTTGTCCCGGGGGGGGGGGGGGGGGGATATTGAGGTTTTTGCTGTGGATCTCAGGACACTGGTTTTGGACATTAGCTTCACATTGGGGCACAGCTGTGGCATATTAGTTGATAGGTATGGTTTGTGAGTGTAATCTTACCGTTATCTATGTACCCAGTGACAGTGACACTAAAGGTAATCTTGGGTATTTTAATATGATTCTTGATACCACAGACAGACCCCTAACCCCCATGATCCTAAAGAATTTCGCTCCTGAGTAACCAGTTGAAGTTGGTTGATATGGCGATAAAAGAACTTTGATGCGCCAGGTTTCACATGTCGCTCAACCTCCTATAAATCCCTCTCTAGGGTAGATCATGTTTTGGCTAATCAAGGGGTCCTAACTAACCTTTTCAAAATTGAGCACCTTCCATGGACCTTTTCAGACCACGCGCCGCTGATCATCACTTTGGGTCTTACAGAGCGTGTTGGTCTTAGGGCCTGGAGGTTTTCGGGATATTGGGTGTCGGACAAGATCGTTGCCGCTGTCGTTCAGCAATCCATTCAGCGTTTTTGGGAACTCAATATCGACACGGCTACTTAAAATATGGTCTGGGATGCCTTTAAGGCTTATTTGAGGGGAGAGCACGTGTATTCTAAACGGCTTAGAGACAAGTATTGTACGGGCTGCAGAGGAGGATGCTAAAGACAAGGAAATCCTATACTTGTCTCAAAAATCTAGGGAAACTTATTCTGCTTGCACTGATGGATTTAAAACTGCTATATACAGCCACTACCAAGAAATCCCTTCTCGCTGAGCATTTCTGAACAAGAAGAAAAACAATTAACCCTCCGCACACTCAGGCAAATGTTCAAACAAATGCATTCACAGATTCACTCATCCAGGCACCACTGTTATCTCTACAGCTAGATTAAAAGCCAGCGTCTTTAGTTTTCAAAAGTATGCATTCTTTTGCGTAGTCACCTACACTACGTAGAAGTACCCAGGTAATCATAGATGTCCTAACTCTGGTCCTGTAACATGCATAGTGCAGACATGCAAACATTCATTGCATCAAACCTATCTCGCACATCCTGACGTCACACATCCTGACGTCTTCTCCTGAGACAGATCGCGCCTCATAACAATTGCACAAGGGAGCTAACGCAATGTATCCAGGCACACCATGCATATACACCAGCATGAGCATGTTGACAGAAAACACAGACACGGAAAGAAGGAAGTGCACTAGATTAAAACCCTGGCCACAAGGGTCAATATTGACATGCTTATATATAGGGTTGTCGCAGTATACTGCAGTTTGATTGTGCATGGTAATCATACCATGCACAATCACGTTATACTGGTTTTCAGGTGGCGGGGCGACGTAGTGCTGGGCACGAACAATGGCAGGGATAAATACTTACTTGTCGGTGGGTCCTGCACGCGTGTACTGGCTTCTTCCTCCTTCCTGTTCTTGCGTCCCATTTCCCTGAAACGGAGCCCCCTGGGTGCTGTTACAAGGAGATAGTAGAAAGAACAGGAAGAAGCAAGCCACTACACGCGTGCAGGACCAACCGGCAAGTGAGTATTTGTACCCCCTGCTGCTGTGCACTTCCTCCTTCAAGCTGGAAGGAGGAAGTGAGCATGTCCATCTTCATTGTAGGCCTATGTTTTGGCTTATTATTGCAATCTGCTGAATTTATGCTGCTTTTCTAATAAATATATAGTTGTGCCCGGGCCATGGCTGTGAATGATGTTGTGGCTTTTGCTCATACTCATACTCATATCAAACATTTTTTCCAGTTTAAGGTAAAAGTTGGGGGTCGCCTTATACTTGGGCTGGCTTATACTCGAGTATGTGCGGTATATGCAAATTGTGCTGCAAAATTTGAAAGAGTTTGGTCTCCATAAGAATATCTGAAAGATCTAGGTATCGACTATGAATCTTTAAAGAGACACTGAAGCCAGCTTAAAGACTAGTTTTTACCTTTTATTTAACTTAAGAATCATGATCCCTGCTAAAACGTCGCTATCCTGTGGCAAAGCGAAAAACGAAGGTTTTTTTTTTTTGTTTGTTTGTTTTTATACCCCCCCAATCCTAGGGCAAAAGTCCACAACTTTCCTGGTCGTGGATTTTGCTACCCAGGGAGGCAGAGCTTAGGGCTGTAGCTCTGCCTCCATTCGCGTCAATCCACTGCGGTTCTCTGCCTCTCTCCCGCTCCACTCAGTGAAAGAAGACTGAGAGGGGCAGGAAGAGGCAGCGATCAGTGGGGATTGATCCAACGAGAGGCAGAGCTACAGCCCTAAGCTCTGCCTCAATCAGGAAGTACTCCCCGATATTTGCAGGAAATGCTGCTGAAAACAAAGAAAACCCTGAGAATCCCCCATGAAGGGATGGACTGGCCCAAAACCTGTCGGTTTTGTCAGATTTTAACTGCCTACTTTTTTCACGATAGTCGTCCTTTAATCTGGTTGGTCCAGATCTAAGCTGCATACAATTTTTATGACCGCTAGAATTATTTGCATCGCTTCTATTATTATTTATAAAGTATGTACATCTTATCACTTAACTCTCCCTCAGAGGGGCTTACAATCTAATCCCTACCATAGTCATGTGTCTATATCATGTAATATATGTACCATAGTCTAGGGCCAATTTATGGGGAAGCCACTTAACTTATCTATATGTTTTTGGGATGTGGGAGGAAACCGGAGTGCCCGTAGGAAACCCACACAGACACGGGGAGAATATATTATTATTTTTTATTTATATAGCGCCAACATATTCCGCAGCGCTTTACAAAGCACAATAAGACGACAAGGGGAACATGGATATACTAACAAATTGTAAAACAGAGTTCCAAATATTGTGACAAAAACAGTAAACATTAGGAGGATGACCCTGCCCTTGCGAGCTTACAATCTAGTGGGTAGTGGGGGACACATTAGGTAAGGGGGTGAAAGATGGATGAGGCAGTGACCCTTTGCCTCTGATTACATTGTGTCAAATAAGTAAATAAGGGCTATAGAATGTTATAAGCTTGTCTGAAAAGGTGTGTTTTAAGAGTGCGTTTGAAGATGTCCAGGTTTGGAGCATGACGTACAGGCTGTGGAAGAGAGTTCCAGATAAGAGATGATGCTCGTGTAAAGTCTTGGATGCGAGCATGAGAGGAGGTGATTAGCTTAGAGGCCAGGAGAATTTCTTGGGAGGAGCAGAGGTTGCGGGAGGGACAATATCTTGAAATTAGTGATGAGATGTATGGAGGGCTTTGTATGTTAGAGTCAGGAGTTTGAACTGGATCCTCTGGGCCATAGGTAACCAGTGGAGAGAACGGCATAGTGAGGCTGCATCGGAAGAGCGTGTGGAGAGGTGAATGAGGCGGGCCGCTGAATTTAGAAGGGATTGGAGAGGTGCTAGCCTTTTTTTGTGGTAGCCCACAGAGCAGGGTGTTGCAGTAGTCTAGGCGGGAGATGATTAAGGCATGTACAAGCATCTTGGTGGCCTCTTGTGTGAGGAAGGGATGGATACGGAATATATTTTTGAGCTGGAAATAGCAGGTGGTGGTTAATGAGGCAATGTGAGGTTTAAAGGAGAGCTCTGAGTCGAGTATAACCCCCAAGCAGCGAGCCTTAGTGGTTAAGGTTATTGGGGTGTTGTCTACCGTTATGGTTGCAATTGGTGGAGGTGTAGATAGCGATGGTGGAAAAATCACAATTTCCGTTTTACTCATGTTAAGTTTGAGGAAGCGGGAGGACATAAATGCAGAAACGGCACGTAGACAGTCGGGACTCTAGATAGTAGTGATGCCAGATCAGGAGCTGAGAGATAGATTTGGGTGTCATCCGCATAGAGGTGATACTGAAAGCCAAAAGAGTTGTCCCAGGCCACAATATACAAACTCTGCAGATAGTGTCCTGGCTGGCATACGAACCGTGGACCCCGTGCTGCAAGGAGAGCATACGGCTGGCTAGTTAAGGGCTCTGCCTCTGACACAGGAGACCGAGGTTCGAATTTCGGCTCTGCCTGTACAGTAAGCCAGCACCTTTGGCAACTCTCCCTAACACTGCTACTGCCTATGGAGCGTGTCCTAGGGGCTGCAGCTCTGGTGCTTTGAGTCCGCCAGGAGAAAAGCGCGATATAAATGTTATATGTCTTGTGTAACGACTACGACACCGTGCTGACCAATTATCTGTGATAATTATATTAACAATAACTTGGAATTTTAAAAGCTTTAGATTTATTCAGATTACTTCTTTTGTTTTCTAGGCTTGAAAATAAGCTTTTGAGCTTACGGCAAGATATGTCTGTCAGCAATCTTTGTGATGTTCTTAAGACATTGGCATATACTGGCTGCAAAAACACTGCTCTCATCCAAGGGTAATGTTCTGTTTGCAAACTGTTTTTTTTTACCCTTTAAACTTTACATGTATTGTATGAGTATCTCATCTGTGAACTCCTGTGATGTGGTTTTTATTGTGGTACTCTGGCAAGGTACTATTGTGGTACTCTGGTACTTTTTATTACAGTACTTATTTCCTGTAATAATGTAGCTCCAAGTATACTACACAAGAAAATTCACTTAAAGCGGAACTGTAGAGTGAATCGAATCTGCTGTGAAATCGTTGCGCAAACGTCGACAGAATGATCGATTTCCGTCCAAAATCAATCGTTCCTGTCCATCTGACCGTGCGGAAGATTTTGCTCGATCGCCGCCGGGTCGGGAGTGCGTCGATAGCGGTGTTCGAATACCCGACGACCGACATTACCTGCTCCGGCCGTCGCGACTCCCCCGGTCTCCGCTGTCTTCTTCTCCGCGCTGGGCTCCGGCTAGCTTGGCTTCACTGAACTTCCTGTCCCGGCAGGAAGTTTAAACAGTAGAGCGCCCTCTACTGTTTAAACTTCCCCCGGCAGGAAGTTCAGTAAAGCCAGCCAGACCCGGAGACCAGCGCGGAGAAGAAGACAGCGGAGATCGGGGATACGCGCCGGCCAGATCACTATGTGGGTGGGGAGGGGGAGGGGGGTGGGGCGGCGGCAGCTTCACAGATTGTGATCGGTTTCATGCTGAAATCGATTCACAATCTGTTTGCAGTAAAGGCAGCCATACGATCCCTCTCTGATCAGATTCGATCAGAGAGGGATCTATCTGTTGGTCAATCTGATGGCAAATCGACCAGTGTATGGGCTACCTTAAGGAAAAGTAAGCATGGAAATGTAATTTGGTAAGAATGTTTGTTAAAGTGAACCTTAAGCCTAAGAATGTCTGTTAAAGTGAACCTTAAGCCTAAAAAAAAGTTTTACTCACCTGGGGCTTCCCTCAGCCCCCTGCAGCTGATCGGTGCCCACGTAGACTCTGATGCTCCTGGACCCGCCGGCGGCTACTTCTGGTTTCGTCGTCACCGGCCGTCAGGCTGGGAACGCAAGTGATTCTTCACTTTCCCAACCACAATATCTCCCCTATGCTGCTATTGTGGCCTTCCTTGCTGCAATAGCAGCATAGGGGGCGATATTGTGGCTGGGAACGCGAAGAATCACTTGCGTTCCCAGCCTGACGCCCAGTGACAGCGAAATCGGAAGTAGCCGCCAGCGGGTCCAGGAGCATTAGAGCGACTCTACGTGGGCACCGATCAGCTGCAGGGGGCTGAGGGAAGCCCCAGGTGAGTAAAAAAATTTTTTTTAGGCTTTAGGTTCACTTTAAAGCAGGAGGATTAGCCATACTATGCCAGGGAAAAGAACACATATATAAGTAGATAAATACTTGATCTGCTTACATAACACATGTATTGTACTGTCCACGTTTTTGATTTCAGTGAATGTTATATAGTAAATGTAGAGAATTCTGTTCCTGGTTGAAACCATGTCTTTTGCCCACAGTTTGAGGCTAAATACTGATGTCATTTCTGCCCTTAACTTTTTTCTTTTCTCCTCCAATCAATGAGTCAACTCAGCCTCGCTTGTAAACCCAAGTGAGCAGAGGATCATGTTTCAGCTTGTCAGCCATGCTGGGAAATAAAGGGAAGAGGAGGAATATATTATAGATAAAAAGAACCCCCAGCATGCAACTGTTTGGTAATGGCTATTAAAGAGCCAGTGCTCCTAAGGTATGTGATAATTTCAAACCACAACAGCAGAAAAAAGTTTTGAATGCAGGATTAGCATCTTTATCACTTTAATACACTCAGACCGGTTGCTGTTGAAATTAGATTTTTATGGTGACAATCCCGATTTAAATCAAGATACAGACGGGTGCCATGACTGACCTACATGATCAGCCTAGAGTTCTCATTTGGGAGCAATCAGGAGCGAGAGCCAGAAATGTCCCTTTAAATCCCCGAACAGCAAATATCCCACAATACAAAAGAAAGGCAGGGCTGGTATCCTTTGGCCAGCAGTTTCCAGATACTAGGAGGCTGATTAGCAGACATCAGATAATTCCTCAATGCACAGTCTGGTAGCCACAGATTTACCGGTAATCCACAGTCCCTACCTCTTGTTAAAGTGAACCTCCGGACTAAAAATCTACTCAGCAGAACTGAAAAGGCTTGATGTTTCTTTAACAGTTTCACAGCATCAGAACTTTGTTTTTCTTACCAAAGCATCATTTTTAGCTGCATTTTTAGCTAAGCTCCACCCATCAAAGAAAACTGCCCGGGCTTTTTTTCCCTGATGCTGTGTAAAGCATGATGGGATCTCCTATGTTGTTGTTCACGTTGCCTAGCAACTGGGAGGGGTGATCAGCACACAGGACAGTTGGAACTGTGTCTCATGCTCCCTGTCACCTCCTTTCAACCAAAAAGATGGCTGCCTTCATGAAATCAAACATTTGCCTGTTCTTTTAAAACAGGGTGGGTACGAAATTATATTACCTATCTATTTTAATTAACATAACTAATGTAACTTAATGACAGTGTTTGTTTAGGCTGAAGTTCCTCTTTAAGTGGGGATTGCCTGTAATGGGTTTTGAGGGCCTGTCGTTCTGCTGCGGATGGGGTGGGGATGGAGTATGAGGTAGGGAAACATTTTAGTTCGGCTTTTAAATGTACATTTTAAATGTATCAGTGAATGTGATTTTTCTGTTGTAGAGTCTGTAAGCAGCTACTGAACAAGTTAGTGGTCTGCACACCGAAGGAGCTTTATACTTTTTCAGAGTCCATTGTGTCTCTGGGCTACCAGCATGACAGTCTATGGGAAACGCTTCAAAGGCATCTAAAAAGGCAAGATTTTATTTACTATCATTCTGTTTTATAATTTTATCCTATTCACTATTTGTTTCATTTTATCATTGTAGGATCAGATCTATATCATCTTCAGCAATGTTTGTATAATAAGTCACCAGTTTATACAGAATCACCAGTTTATAATAGGATAATGCTGCAACCAGGAAGCTCATGGACACCCTGTTATTTCTTTGATGGGCAATGAAACACAAATCATTCCGCTATAGATGGTCATTGAGATGCAAAAAATCAGGATTGCATGCAGATTTAGGCCCATTTACACTATGGAGTTGCGCTAAGCTATTTTACCGCAAGAGGCTGCTAAGTCTAAGTAGACTTACACACACATTGTGACGCACTGCAGTATGACGGAAATAGTCAAATCGCTGCAATGTCAACAGTGCTTTGCAGTGTGATCTTTGCCTAACGCATGGATTATGCAGAAATGCAAGTCTATGGTGACACAGGCCTCAACTCACTAAGCTTTACCAAACACTTTATCAAACGTTTGATAATTTACCTCATGGGTAAAATGTTATTTTGAATTCACAAAAGTGTTATAGATGTATTAAAAAAATGTTATCGATAAAACATTTGTTAAATATATAACACCTTAGTGAATTCAAAATTAGATTTTACCCATGAGGTAAATTATCAAACTTTTGATAAAGTGTTTGATAAAGCTTCGTGAATTGAGGCCATAGTCAAGTGTAGATGACGGAACGCTGTGCGCATATGCAAACTGACAGGGCTCAGAGTACGTTACTGAGGTGTGTGTGTGTGTGTTACCTTGTTGGTGTTGCTTGCCGCAAAGGGTAATGAGAAAGGGGTTTTGGTATTAGGGGCCTTAATGCAAATACAAGAATTCTCATGTGCTTTGCCCCTTCTCTGGAATACCCTTCCACAACACATCTATCACTCTCCAATGTTTGAAATCTGAAAATGCTCCCTAAAAAACGTACTCTTTCCAACAAGCATTCACATGAACGTAAGCCATTCCTCCTTTGACCTCTGGCCAAGTTGTACTTCTTTCTAGATACACACTGCCTCTAAGTATGAATACTGTGTACTACCCCACCTCTTGTTCCCTCCCTATTCCTTTAGAATGTAAGTTTTCAAGGGCAGGGCTGCACTGCACTGCAGCCTCCGTAGAAGGGCAGTTTGCGCAAAAATGGCGGTCAGGCTTCAGTGCCCAGCACCCACCACCACCACCACCAATTACGCCACAATGTATCAGTATGTTTCAATTACGCCACAACGTACCAGTATGTTTAATTCCACTAATGGCATGTGAATTGTGCCTGTTGTGGCGATTTTACACATACCTTTTGGATTAAAGTAAGTACAAGTAGTGCTGGCTTTCCCTTCTTCTATTTTTCCACTTTGCTTTATTATTATTTATTTTTTATGTTAACCTTTGTTTTAGAATTATCGCAATTTTTTGGAATATAAGATTCACTTTTTTCCCCACCAAAGCTGGGGGAAAAGTAGGTGCACCTTACAATCTGAATGTATGGTAAAAAGTGGTGCCAGAGTGCACAGGGAAGCACTTACTGCTTCCAGTCGCTTCTCTCACCTTCACTCCAGTCCTGCCGCTGTGCACATGCTCCTCCTCCTTTGTCTCTTGCTGCCGATATACACAGCGGCTGCCGATCCTCGTACTCCCTGGTGGGCTCTGTACTTCCCGGCAGTCTGGTGCTGTAGTGATGCCTTGCAGCGCTGGGTGCCGGGTTCGAATCCCAGCCAGATCAACATCAAGGAGTTTGTATGTTCTCCCCATGTCTGTGCGTGTTTCCTCCCCACATCCCAAAAACATACAGATAAGTTAATTGGCTTCCCTCTAAATTGGCCCTAGACTGCCCTAGACTGCGATACATGCACTACACAATACATACAGGGGTTGGACAAAATAATGGAAACACCTTGAAAATCAACAAAATATATTTTAATATGGTGTAGGTCTACCTTTTGCAGCAATTACAGCCTCAGTTCTCCGAGGTATTGATTCATACAAATTGTGAATTATTTCCAAAGGAATTTTAGGCTATTCTTCAGTTAAAACACCCTCCAGTTATTTTAGAGACGATGGCGGCTGAAATCGACTTTTTACTTGAATCTCTAATAACGACCATAAATGCTCAATAATGTTGAGGTCTGCGGATTGTGGTGACCAGATGAGATGCTCAACTTCATTAGAATGTTCCTCGTGCCATTCTTTAACAATTCTAGCTGTATGGATTGGGGCATTTATCATCTTGAAAGATGGCATTCCCCTCCGCAAACAGTTCTTGAACCATAGGATGAACTTGGTCGCCCAGAATTCTTAAATAGTTTCGGCTGTTAATTCTTCCATGAAGGGAAATCATTTCCAAGAAATAGCACCCCAGATCATAGAGCTGAACGATTTTCGGTTTAAAACCGAAAATCGCGATCAGGGGCTTGACGATCTTCAGATCGTCAAAGTGTCGGTTTTACGGCGATTTTTTTTTTTTTTGGAGCCGCTGGTACCTACTCCTCTCCCGGCCCCCTCCTTCTCTCCTGGCCCCCTCCTCCAGCAAGTTCTTATCCCGTTTGGCTTCACCGCATTAGACTGCTGCGCGGTGAGCCGTGGTGAACAAGCAGCGAGTGTTGCCGAGTATTGCGGGGCCTGAATCAGGAAGTGTGACATCACTTCCTGGCGCCCACCGTTACCAAGCAACACTCGCTGCCTGTTCACCGTGGCTCACAGCGCGACACTCTAATGCGGTGAAGCAGAATGGGATCAGAACTTGCTGGAGGAGGGGGCCAGGAGAGAAGGAGGGGGCCGGGAGAGAAGCGGGTACCATCGTGAGGGGGATCTGCCTATATACACTAAAAGGAAGGGGGGGGGGGGGGGAGGGAGTGTATCTGCCTATACTAAAAGGTGGATCTGGCTATATATGCTAAAGAGGGGGATCAGGCTATATACATTAAGCGGGGGAAGGGGGGCTGCCTATATACACACTAAAGGGAAGTGGGGAAGTGTGTCTGCCTATACTAAAGGGGAGATATGGCAATATAAGCTAAAGTGAGGGATCTGCCTATACTAAAGGGGATCTAGCTATATACATTAAGGGGGGACGGACTGCCTATGTACACTAAAGGGGTGATCTGGCTAAAGGGAGGGGAAAGAATCTGCCTATATACACTAAGGGGGGGGATCTGGCTATATATACACTAAAGGGGGAATCTAGCAATATACACTTAAGGGGGATCAGCCTATATACACTAAACGTGTGTGCGACTGTGTATGTGTGGGGGGAGGCGGGGGGATCTGGTTACACTAAAGGGGATCAGGATGGCTACCCTGTACTGCGGCACCATACACTGGCTACCCTGTACTGCGATACCGACACTGGCTAACCTGTACTGCGGTACCTAAACAGGCTAACCTGCACTGCAACACCTATAGCTGGCTTATCTATACTGGGGCACCTATAGTTAGCTAACTTTTACTGGGGAACCTATAGCTGGCTAAACTATACTGGGGGCATTGTGAATTTAGTGCTAAAGCTCGATTTGAAGAAAATCGTGAAAAAAATCAAAATCGCAATTTTTGAGAGAAAAATCGCAATTTCAATTTTTTCCTAAAATCGTGCAGCCCTACCAGATCATCACCCTGCCATGTTTTACGGTTGGTATAAAGCAGTCTGGATGGAATGCTTCTTTCAGCTGTCTCCAAACGTACACTCGGCCGGAGGTCGGAAATGAGGTAAATGATGATTCGTCAGAGAAAATCACATTTTTACACTGCTCGAGGGACTGGTTCTGGTGGTTTCTACACCACTCTAAACGCTTTGTAACATTTTTTCTTTGAGAGCAGAGGATTTCTAATTGCAGTTCTTCTGTGGAATCCAGATTTGTGCAGCTCCCGACGAACAGTTTTTGTGGAAACTGGGTTCTGTAGCTGTTCATTCAGCTCTGCAGTGATTTTAGGAGCCATGGTCTTGCGAGCTTTTCTAACAATTCGATTTAGAGTCCGACGGTCTCTCTCAGACAACTTCGACTTTTGGCCACAACTGTGCTTTGCTGAGAACAATTTTCCTTTTCTTTCAAAGTGTAATACGCTATGTTATGGCCCCGGCGTCCTGTTCTCTCCGTGCGCACGCGCTCTGCCAGCTCTAGATTGCTGTCTGTGGTTGGTGGTGTGCGCAGGTCTGTGCGTGGTTGCGCGGCATTTCGCGTGCACGGAGCTCAGCGCACATTGCGCATAAGGTCATATGCGTGCGCCGGAAATGACGCGTGCAGACGCCTCCCCCAGCCAGTGTTCTGTGCTGTTCGTTCTGACAGCTAGTGTGGAACGCCTTCTCCAGAAGATACTTGCCATTGTTCTGTTTTCCTGTTGATGACCCGGCTTGCCTGACCACTCTTGATCTCCGCTCCTTTGGTTTGACTCTGACTGTTCCTGGGTCTTCTCTGCCTGCTGCCTGCCCTGACCTCCACCTATACCTCGGATTCTTCTCTGCCTGCTGCCTACCCTGACCTCTGCCTGTACCTCGGATTCTTCTCTGCCCGCTGCCTGCCCTGACCTTGGCCTGTACCTCGGATTCTTCTGTGTGTCTCCTGCCCTGACTTCAGCTTGTTAAACTACGCTCCAGCATCATCTCTACATTGTGGTATCAGTTCTCTCTCCCACTAGTGAGGCGATCCCAGTTTGCGACCTGGTGGGCACTAGGCTGCGAAGTCCAGGGCGACCCCCTCGGGTCGTGTTTTGGTGAAGACCCGTGGTCACTTAGACCCCGCATCTGGGTAAAACCTCGTTCCCTAGTGGAAGGGTCAACTAACCACTGAGCTACCAACCAGCACCCGTAACACAAAGGCAGTCATTACTTTTGAGACAGTACCTCTTGAAATGCCAGGCATTCGGGCAGTTTCTGTTACAGTAGCGCCTGCCATACGAGCATCAACAATTTGGCCTCTTTGAAAGTCTGAGAGATTTGCCATTTTTATAAATTATAACCAACTTTTGTTTAAATATCTGTAAAAACTATTATTTTCATTAAACATATCAAATAATAAAAAAAAGTAACATGTCAAGTTTTGATTGCTTAAAACATGTTCAAAGATTATGATGCCAAAATGCTAGGTGTGTCCATTATTTTGTCTAACCCCTGTACATACACATATTACCATGGTAGGAACTAGATTGTGAGCACCTCTAAGGGACAGTTAAGGGGCCCATACACTTAGCCGATTTTTTGGCCGACCGATCGATCCCGATCGATCGATCGATCGATTGATCGTTTGCAAATCGGTTGGCCAATCGACCGATCGATGGCCGATTTCGATCGATTTCGATGGATTCAAACTGGCAGGGTGGAAAAATTTAAGTCGATCTGATGAGATTGCTTATCAGTTTGCATTTGCCTTAATGGAAATCTGATGGCAAAAAAAATGCCATCAGATCGAATTTCAATAGATTTCAAACTGAAATCTATTGGAATTCTATCCTGGTAAAAAATGTTCTAAAAACGCATCAGATAGATCATCAGATGCATTTCTTATCTATCTGCTGCCAATCTGACGAGTGACAAGACAATACGTACTCTGTACAGCGCTTCGTAATACTGTATGTCGGCGCTATGCAGTGGGATGCGAAAGTTTGGGCAACCTTGTTAATCGTAATGATTTTCCTTCATAAATCAGTGGTTGTTATGATAAAAAATGTCAGTTAAATATATCATATAGGAGACACACACAGTGATATTTGAGAAGTTAAATTAAGTTTATTGGATTTACAGAAGGTGTGCAATAATTGTTTAAACAAAATCAGGCAGGTGCATAAATTTGGGCACCACAAAAAAGAAATTAAATCAATATTTAGTAGATCCTCCTTTTGCAGAAATTACAGCCTCTAAACACTTCCTGTAGGTTCTAATGAGAGTCTGGATTCTGGTTGAAGGTATTTTGGACCATTCCTCTTTACAAAACATCTCTAGTTTATTCAAATTTGATGGCTTCTGAGCATGGACAGCTCTCTTTAACTCACACCACAGATTTTAAAATATATTTAGGTCTGTGGACTGAGATGGCCATTCCAGAACGTTGTAATTATTCCTCTGCATTAATTCCTTAGTGGATTTTGAGCAGTGTTTAGGGTTGTTGTCTTGTTTAAAGATCCGGCCCCAGCTCATCTTTAGCTTTGTCACTGATTCCTGGACATTGGTCTCCATAATCTGCTGATACTGAGTGAATACTATTTCTCATAATTGGATTCACCTGTGTATGTAGGTCAGGGGTCACTGAGCTTACAGAGCCAATTTGAGTTCTAATAATTAGTTCTGAAGGTTTTGGAATCAATAAAATGACAACAGTGCCCAAATTTATGCACCTGCCAAATTTTATTTAAAGAATTATTGCACACTTTCTGTAAATACAATAAACTTCATTTCACTTCTCAAATATCACTGTGTGTGTCTCCTATATGATATATTTAACATTTTTTATCGACATTTTTTAACTAACATTTACCAACAATTTATACAGGAAAATCATGACAATTAACATGGTTGCCCAAACATTTGCATCCCACTGTATAAATACTTAAAGGGAACCAGAGATGAATGTTTCACACAAAATAAACATATCAGTCGATAGCTTGTAAAGAATAAATGCTCTACCTGATTATTTCGCCGCTCTGGTGTGCCTTTTCTAGTGCTTTTTATCCATTATTGCTCCAGGAAAAATCAAATATGGCCGCCGGCTCATATTCCTTCTCCTTCCGGGTTATGAGTTCTGGATGTGCTGTCTAGGCTATATGAGACTATGCTGCTATCTAGGCTAAATGCAGCCTTTCATCTGTGTGCTTTCATTTTGGTATTCTGTACAGCTGCCTGTAGGAAGTGTCTCTCATAGGAATGAAACTGCAGTCATCATCAGTATCTAGTGCACACAGAGCACACAGGGATCATATTGCAGCCACAGAGCTTCTCTCTCAGCAGGAGCAGCCCCTCCCATGTCATCACAGCTCTCAGTATGCAAAGCAGGAAATCTAATCCAGGAGGTGGCAGGCTTGGGCTTGAAAAGACTCCACAGAAGAGTGACTCAGCTATAATGATTCCAGGTCAAACTTAGACTGAGCCAGTCGGGGATTCTTATCACAGCTGCTAATAGACTAATTAAGCAGATAACAATTGAACTAAAAGCAGGGTAGGTGTTTACTGTCATGTTCCCACTGATAAATGTAATAAAATACATGAGGGTGCTTCATCTCTGGTTCTCTTTAAATAGTGGTTCCCACTTACTGCATGAGCCCAGTGGGTCATGTGCGCCCATGTCACATTTTTGGGATCACGCAGGAATGGAACCACTAATCTGGAGGTAAGGAGTTCACCAGGAAGTTTTAGGGCTGGAGTGTGTATAGCGGCAGGCGGCCGCAGTATGTAGCAGCTGCTGGAGATGTAGGAAAAGAGGAGTGCGGCGGCTGGATCAAGTGAGAGCTTACACTGAAGTGGTAGTGTAATGTAGCTTAGCTGGAGGTGCAGCAGGGGTTAGTGTAGTGCAGTGTAGCTTAGCTGATGGGGAAGCAGCGGTCAGTGTAGGGTAACTGGTGGGGGCAGCAGAGATCAGTGTAGCTTAGAGACAATTGGGGTGGAGGAGGGATGGGTTTCCATTCCACAAGACACCCCCCTCCATGGACGCACCATGTTTAGTATTTTTTATTTTTTCCCCTGATGCGTTTTTTATGGTCCAAAAATACGGTAACTAAAACTTCATTCATTATTTTTTTTCCTCTTACAGGTGTATAATATCAAGTTTTATACCAGCACATGTTGTTCTCATGATTAGAGCCTTTGCTTTGTTGGGCCATAGACAAATTGACCTAGCCATCCTCTCTAAGCTGGATGATGTCACTGCTCAGTGCAGCTTACGTGACCTGAATCACATGGCCACCGTTGTCCTGCAGCTGCTGGAGAATGCTCATGGTGCTCCAAGAAGATCAGGGCAGAGTCTTCTTGAGAAGCTTAACACCTGTAGACTGAAGATGGTGCAAGAAGCGGAGTGCATAGACTCTCTTTTACAAGAGTTATCAATAAAAGATGTTGCATTCCAAATGGATGACATCCTCCTGGAAAACACGTTGAGCACGTGCCAACGGTTAGAACATCAGCTGACCTCAAGGAACGTTGCCGAGTTTTGTAAATTTGTACTCCGGACCGACACTTTGATTCCGTCAGTTATGGACAGAATTGCAGCACTGATCATAGAAAATATTACCAAGGTAATGACCGCAAACTCGGCTATATTATCGTTCCAGTGTATTATTATTTTTATTGATTTGACATAGTGCCAGCAACTTCCGTGGCGTTGTACAACAGAGTACAAGGTATAACAATACAAAATAAACAATACAAAGAAATAGTGGATTACAGGGCTGGAAGATATGTGCACATAATACACAGCATTGAGAGAAGGAAGCAGGGGTGTAGCAATAGCCGATGCAGCTGCTATGGGGCCCTGGAGCATAGGGGGTCCAGTGGGTACTTAAAGAGGAGCTTTTAGGTAGAGGGTCTCAGAGAAAAAAAACACATATCAGTAGCTAAATATTGGCTGTACTTACATTACATATGCATTTCACTGTCCATGTGAATTTTTATATAGTTTTTGCAGAGATTGATGCTCCTGACAGCTCATGGCAGGTTCCATGTTTGACTGTCTTGTATGAAGCCAATTGTGATGTAATATCCTCCTTTACCTTGCTTCCTGATGATTCAACTCACAAAAAAGATCCGGATCAAAGATCCTAATGGTTCATGATCCGGACAACACTACTGTGCAGTGAATATTAATTAGCCATGTGGCTAGGAACAATAGCCAACTCCTGCAGTATACTCTAAGGGAACATATGCCCTGTGAACAGCACATTGATTTTTCAGTGCTGTGAGCTGGGCTGCAAGATGCAAGCTGCTGTAACATGAGCCTGTAACTTTTCACTGTGAAAGCAGCCTTAGGGCGGGATAGGGAAATGAGGGGGAGGACCAAGGGAGTGCAGTAGGGAGAAGATGCAGCCCCAGCATGCTTTGCAGTATCTGTTATGCGGCCTGCCGGCCTCCTTAGGAGCTTGGGAATAAAGAGGTTTGCTATTCAGCAAAAATCAAAGTAAGAGAGATTTTTAACTTCAGTATCTCCTTTTTGGCTTCCTTCTAAACTGTTTAACACAGGAGAATAGAGGTTTAAATTAGCTTTTGCAGCCTGACAGTTACTCTTTAATGTATTCACTTTGTTGTCTCAGTGCTTATGGACTATGCACAGTGTTAACTGAGCAATTTACATTCTTATGCAGTTAACGCGTATCCATAGGGTAGGGACAGGTGGTTTTGCTTAAGAGTACCTACATTTGAGGGCACCATGAAAGTTTTTTGTTATGGGGCCCCATGATCTCTAACTACGCCACTGGACAGAAGGGGAAGAGAAGCTGTTCTTGAGATGGTAAAAATGGTGGTCAGTTGCTGAAGGGTCCTAGCTAGAAGAGTATACTAAGCATGATAAGGTGAGTTTTCAGGTTGTGCCTTAAAAGGGTAAGTGTGGGTGAGTGGTGGCTGTGTTTAGGAGGGAGGAAATTCCAGAGTAGGGGAGAAGGGACCGAGAGGAGTCTTGTAAGCAGAAATGAGAAGAGGCCACTAGGATTGATCTTGCCAAGTAGCTACAAGTATGTTTCCCAGCAAATAGACGAGTCGAATTGATTATTTTCAACAAGTCCGAACTGATTTTGTATAGAAGCGATTGGAAAATCTATTAGAAAAACAATCTGACATCAAATCGGACCTGTCGGAAATAATCGATTCGACCAGTCTGTCTGACAGGAAATTGCATGGTGTGTACCAGGTATTAGGATTTTAAATTGTGTCCTTTGTGTAACTGGCAGCCAGTGAAGGGACTGATAGAGGGGGATAAGGGTTGGCGAAGAGAGAGGAGAGGTGGATGAGTCGTGCAGCTGAGTACTTGATGAGCTGTAGCGGGGCCAAACGATTAGCGGGTAGGCCACCAAGCAGAGAGATGCAATAGTCTAGTTGTGAAATAATCAGGGCCTGCACAACAAGTTTGTTAGTGTACTGCCAACCTTAATAATAACCAATTTCTCATGTTGAATATTATCACAGCAGGACAAATCCATGTATTGGTAAAGCCATTGCACCTAAAGAGTTTATCATAATCCTAAAAAGAAAAAGGTCAGGCTGAGCTTGGACTTCAATGTTTTTTGGACTTACAATTTTTGTCCCGGTGACAGGCTTACCAAGAAAATGTTAGCATTCCGGTCTCGAACCCAAATAGCTGTAAAAATGGGGTGGATTTTTTCTAACCCATCTTTTATTTATCCAAAATAAAATGTATTTGATTTAAAATTCTACTTTTAAGGTCAGTTTGTTTTTTACTTGTCGCGTATCTGTGTCCAATTGACTATGATGTAAGACCCAGGCCTGGGTGTAACTTGTGCCAGCCCCTTCCTGCTTCACTAAGCTGCTCCTACTGTCCAGCTGTAACTGTTTCTAGTTAGGGGATATTGCTGTCAAGATTAGTGACCATTGGCAGTTGTTTAGTGAGGGAGAAAGGGGCGGGCACAAGCAAGGGCTGTGGAGTCTACTACACGTAAGGCGGCCTTTGCGTTCCATACAGTCACTGACTGGACTGTGGAGTCGAGGAGTCAGAGACATTTTTGGGGAGTTGGAGTTGGGGGAAAAATGCACCGACTCCGACTCCTAATGAATTTAAACTAATTAAAATGTTAAAATATGATAAAATGTTCTATTTCTCAGATAATAGTCATCATAAATTATATATACAGTAATAGCTGTGCTTAGCCCACAAAAATGAAATAGACCAATCAAAAAATAGTTACTTGTGCTGCTTCAATAAAGCAATCCCCGTATTTTTATAGTCAGATATACATATCTGATTGTGACTATATATATGATGTGTACACAGGAATCTCTTATAAATACTAAATAACATCTATGCTGTAAGAATAAAGCCTGATGTGTAGCTGTCACTAATAGAGATGGTCAGTGAGATGCAAATAATTCTGCGTTGATGCTGGTTTATGCAAATTTATGCACTCCTTTTGCTCATGAAATTGAATTAAAGGGTACCTGAGATGGATGAAAAGAAAAGTTTTTTTATACATACCTGGGGCTTCCTCCAGCCCCCTTCAGGCTAATCAGTCCCTCGCTGTGCTCTTTCACCACCTGGATCTTCTGCTATGAGTCCTGGTAATTCAGCCAGTGAGCGCAGTCTGGCTGCGTGCTGCTTCTACAGCCAGGAGCGTTCTGCATCTGTGCAACAGTGCTGCGCAGTTGTAGTTCCTTTCGGAATGTGTGCATACGCACTGCGCTCGACTGGCTCAAGTACCTGGACTCATAGCAGAAGATCCAGATGGCGAAGGAGGACAGCGAGGGACTGATTAGCCTGAAGGGGGCTGGAGGAAGCTCCAGGTATGTATAAAACTTTCATCTGTCTCAGGTTTACTTAAAGTTACATAGTAGTTCTATACTCTACATATGTACTCTCCACAGAGCTGCAGGGAATCCACTGAGAATGTTGTGCACATTGAACACAGAGGTGTTGTCGATCACCCATAAACCTGGTTCAGATTGTACATGAAGAATGTGTAATAGAGGAAGAATCACCTCAATCTCTGCAGAGTACCGGCACATCACTCTTAGGGTGGCCATACATGGTACAATTTTTCATTTTTTTTTCCGATTAGATAATTTAGTTCAATTATTCCGTTAGATTGAATATAAAGATTTTTCCAGCATGTCGGATCTAATTTTTCTCGAAAAAACGGGATAATCGTTGGAATTTCTTGATTGGAAAAAAAAAATTTCAACTTTCATTCGATTTGATCATTTAGATAGAATAAACGGGATAATCGAACGTTTTTATTGTACCATGTATGGCCACCATTACATGTACCCACAGTTACATTGCCTAGAGCCTGATAGATGTTGTTTGCGAAGATGGCCATGTGATCGCAACACTTACGATCGCCCCCCATCTGCGCTGCTACCTGCTGCACTGCTGATCCCACCCAATGAATGGGTCAGCTCTGCGCTTGCGGGCAGAATGCATGCAGCAGTATAGCATCATAGCGCATCGTACTGATGTGCAGCGCATTTGATGTGAATGGCAGAAGGGCTGAATATACCCTTATGCCGTTGCATGTTACCACGTCGTACGCGCTTCCAAATGCGCACAGAAGCGCGTATGGTGGGAACAAGGCCTAAGTCTGTGACTAATAGTTTTAGAGGCAGAAGGTCAGCTTGATAGCCAGGTAACTGGTATTGTTTAAAAGGGAATAAATATGGCAGCCTCCATATCCCTCTCACTTCAGTTGTCTTTTAAAATTCCTAAGCATTGGCAGTTAGACACTCTGAAGCGAGAATAAATCTCGCTTCAGAGCTCATAGTTAGCAGGGGCACGTGTGCCCCTGCTAAACCGCCGCAATAGCGCCGCTAAACGCGGGTCCCTTGACCCCCAAACCCCCCACTGCGACACTTGGTCGCAGACTTGGTCGCTCCTGGAGGCAGGGCTAACGGCTGCAGCCCTGCCTCCAGTCGCGTCTATCAGCGGCGCATCGCCGCCTCTCCCCCGCCCCTCTCAGTGAAGGAAGACAGAGGGGCGGGGGAGAGGCGGAGATAAGCGCTGACAGATGCGCGTTGGGCAGGGCTGCGGCGGTTAGCCCTGCCCCAACCAGGGAGCGCTCCCCCGCATTACGGAGGGGATTTGGGGGATCAGGGACCCCCGTTAAGCCGCGGGTTAGCGGCGGTTTAGCAGGGGCACACATGCCCCTGCTAACTCTGAGGTCTGAAGCGAGATTTATTCTCGCTTCAGACTCTCTTTAAGAGATGCATTTTATGTTACATACTTTCAATCAAGAAGATTGTAATATGCAAATTAGAGGAATCAGAGTCCGTGGAATCCTAACCCGAGGAGTCGGGAGGATTTCTGTACCGACTCCACAGCCTTTGGCACAAGCTACAACTTGGGTCTGAGTTTGTCCTTTGACCAGGGGTTCACTTTATTGTGTGAATTTGTCTTTCAGATTTATCCCTCATCCGTGTACCTTGTCCTACGTACCTTTGCCGTTTTGAACTATGAACCACCCCAGGGAAGAGAGCTTTATAATGTGTGTACACAGCATGTGTTAAATAATTTGGGTGAGTACAATTTTAATACATTTTTATTAATTGCTGTGTAGTGTGGCAGATACTAGCTACTACATCACTCTGCTGAAACATTGTATATAGGTTCCTTATTCTCCAGCCTCCTTTGCTATTCTCAGAGAAGACTCATTTGTGATAGGCTAATTATCTGATCTGTGGGGTTCCTGCTTATTGTAATTACAGTATAATCTCATTATAAACGAGATAAACAGAGGAACACCAAGAGCCCCAATAGTGTAGTATGTATTGACAAAGGGGGTAATGACAAAGAGTAATAGTTGTTATACTCACAAACATGGGTCACCAATAGGCAACCACTGTAAAGGGAGGTGGGGAGATTATCCTGACCCCACTCAGGAATAAGAAGTCGCTCTCTGTAGATCGTAGAAAGGGTCACAACCCTCCACCAAGGGTGGATACAATATTATATAAGGGAGAACAGAGGCGCCAAAAGGATAAAAGGGGTTTTAAAGGAGCTTAAAAGCCAAAACTTGGTAATTAGAGGAGGCAGTGGTGGACTTACCCCCTCCAAGCAGACACAACACGACTGTACATTCAGTCTATTTATTAACGAACTCCAGATAAAACAAAGCAACGCGTTTCACGGGTCAGCGCCCGCTTCCTCAGGCAATAGAAAAAGGAGTTACAGAATCTAGCAAAACAAATGACACTCAGCGCTGAGTGTCGTTTGTTTTGCTAGATTCTGTAACTCCTTTTTCTATTGCCTGAGGAAGCGGGCGCTGACCCGTGAAACGCGTTGCTTTGTTTTATCTGGAGTTCGTTAATAAATAGACTGAATGTACAGTCGTGTTGTGTCTGCTTGGAGGGGGTAAGTCCACCACTGCCTCCTCTAATTACCAAGTTTTGGCTTTTAAGCTCCTTTAAAACCCCTTTTATCCTTTTGGCGCCTCTGTTCTCTCTTATATAATCTCATTATAGTAAACTCTGATATAGTAAACTTTCAGGTATGGTAAACTAATGTCCAGTATATGGGAGTAATGGCTTGTAAAGTAAAAGGGCCCATACACTGGTCGATTTCAGCCATCGATCGATCGATTCCATAGAATAGATCGATCGATCAGAAATCGATTCTTTCAAATCTGTCGATCGATTTGTGGCTGATTTCGATCAATTTCAATGGATTTGATCTATCTGACAGGATGGAAGATCTAGGTCGATCTGCTGCAGGTAGCAGATCCATGGCCCATTGAGTTGCATTGGATCTAATAGTCCAATAATGCATTTAGATAGATTTCCAATAGATTGGAAATCTGTTCCTAGTGTGTGGCACACATCAGATTCCTGTCAGATTCGACTAGACAGGGATCTGACAGAAATCTGATGGTCGAATCTGCTGCAAATCTATAAGTCAAGGGTAGGGAACCTACGGCTTGGGAGCCAAATGTGGCTCTTTTCATGGCTACATCTGGCTCACAGACAAATCAGTAGAGGTTGAGTCACTAAGCTACACTGCTCAAGCAGCGCAGCTTAGTGTGGCAGCGCAAGTAACATTTTCAAAGTAGGCATGCTACTGCTGTAGCACTACTAACTTACTCGCACTACCCCAAAACAAACAGCCGCTCCAATTTGTCCCACTCTGGGTCCTTACAGGTCCAGTGACTTTATAGGACGAGATCCCCACACTTTGATTGGTCCAATAGGCTGCCTATCACTTGACAGGCAGCCTATTGGGCCAAAGTGCGGGGATCGCGTCCTACAAAGTGACTCAACCCCCAAGTCAGCTAGCTAATTGTACAAGCCGTTAGTCCGTATTTCTCCTGTCTGGGAAATTGCTGATGTTGCTGAAACCCAAGAGAAGCTGAAGACGTGTCTGACACTTCCACTACCCGGCGGCTCAACTGTATACACATCACCATGGCAACAGGGACAAGAGCCCTACTGTCCCAGTTTGAAACATATTGTATGGCTCTCACGGAATTAAGGTGGCCATACACTGGCCCGATTCGCCGCCGTTTCGACAGCAGATTCAATCACTGGTATCGAATCTGCTGCCAATCGTTCGCGCTACACGCCGAATTTCGAACCTTTTCGTCCGATCCCGACGATCACTCCGTGCGGAAAATTAGCGTCGATCGCCCGCGGGTAGGGATCGCGGCGTTCGAGTACCCGACGACTGACGCAGTAGAGCCGCATACATTACCTGCTCCGCCGGCACGTCTACCCCCGGTCACCGCTGCTCCGTGTCTGCGCTGGTCTCCGGCATGCTTCAGTTCCTCCGGCCCGGCAGGAAGTTTAAACAGTAGAGGGCGCAGGAAGAAGTAAAGCATGCCGGAGACGGAGCAGCGGTGACCTGGGGACTGGAGTCGCGCCGGCGGAGCAGGTAATGTATGCGGGCGGGGGGAGCGGCGGCAGCAGCAGCACCACCACCACCACAGATTGTGAACGGTTTCAGGCTGAAATCGGTTCACAATCTGTTTGTAGTAAAGGCAGCCATACGATCCCTCACTGATCAGATTCGATCAGATAGGGATCTGTCAGTTGGTCGAGTCTGATGGCAAATCGACCAGTGTATGGCTACCTTTACATTTTAAAATATGTGACGTTTATGGCTCTCTCAGCCAAAAAGGTTCCTGACCCCTGCTATAAGTGTATGACCACCTTAAACTCTGATATAATAAAACTTCTGTTATAGTAAACCTTTTTTGTGGCCCCTTTGGTATTCCGTATCCGGCTATAGTGGAAAGTGCACCAGAGCTTGCGTAATATGTCAGTCAGAGATGGGCTGGCAGCGAATTGTTGCCTACTTGCTATCTGCACACAAGTCTTTGTCTGTGTGGATTATTTCAAAAGCACCAGCAGGTGAGACCTGTGCCTTCTATGTAAGCTGCTGCCTGATTATTAAGGGAATTGCATGTGTAACTTGCTTGTGCATGGCTGCAACACTACAGTATCATCCAGGCTGCAAAGAAATGCTGACAGAGGAGCACACTATAAGTGCTATACCTGCGTTAACTGGTGAGATCTATGCTCCCTGTGGAAGCTATTGCATGCAAATCCCCCATCCAAATATTTGAAGTGTGTGCATTTTTATCTAGCTTAGACGCTCTCTGTGCTCCCTTGCTGAAGCATTGAAAAGAAAAAGTGACTCCCAATAATTGACTGAATTAAGATACAGTACCATAGTATACTTTATGTGGCGATTTCTGATATAGTAAACTTTTAATATAATATACCGCTTTTTCCGGTCCCTTGGAGTTTACTATAAAGGGATTCTACTGTAATCAGGTTGTCATTATCCATTCTCTAATGCAGGGGTAGGGAACCTATGGCTCGGGAGCCAGATGTTGCTCTTTTGATGGCTACATCTGGCTCACAAAGAAATCAATAGGGGGTTGATTCACTAAGTTACTGCACAAGCAGCACAGCTTCGTGTGACAGCCCAAGTAAAATTTTCAAAGTACATGCACTACTAACGTACTCGCGCTCCCCCAAAACTAACATCTGCTCCAATTGGCCCACTCTGGACCCTGTCAGATCCAGTGGCTTTGTAGGACGAGATCCCCGCACTTTGATTGGACCAATAGGCTGTCTGTCACTTGACAGGCAGCTTATTGGGCCAAAGTGCGGGGAACTCGCCCCCAAGAAGTGAATCAACCCCCAAGTCAGTCAGCTAACTGTACAAGCTGTTAGTTGGTATTTCTCCTGTCTGGCTCTCGTGGAAATTGCTGATGTTGCTGAAACCTAGGAGAAGCTGAAGACATGTCTGACACTTCCACTGCCCAGAAGATCAACTGTATAGACATCTCTGTGGCAACTGGGACGTGAGCCCTCTGCTGCGCAGGCGCACTGAACCAGTTTGAAACATATTGTATGGCTTCCATGGAATTACATTTTAAAATATGTGGCATTTACGACCTCGCTCAGCCAGAAAGGTTCCTGACCCCTGCTCTAATTTAACAGTAAGGCCCCGTTCACATCACGAACGCGGATGGCCATGCGTGCGGAACGCAACGCATGCGAACGCACGCCATCTGCGTTTGTGTGCGTTGTGTGGCTGATCCCATCACTGAAAAGTGAATGGGACAGCCATGCGTTTTTGCAAAAAATGCGTGCAGCATGCGTTCTCGGACCGCACAGGTCCGGAACGCATGCAGTGTGAACATCAGACACTCTATGCACTGTCTGTCGTGCGTGTCGGCCTCCTGCACGCGTTTCCAAAACGCGGCTGGAAACGCGTGCAGTGTGAACCTGGGCCTAAGGGTTGCCCATACATTGCCCGATTTTGCAGGCCAGTTGACAATTTTTTCAAATTGAAGAAGCGGTGCTGCAATCAATGTTTCGATTCATTTGTGGCCACGATTGGTCAAATGGATCGATCAGTCAAAAGCGCTCAATCAGGTTCATGGCGCTAAAGGCGTTCGATTTCCCAAAGGGCCCCTGGCCGGTGCCCCCCCGCCATACCCCCCCCCCCCCAAAGTGTTTGTGTTCTCTGAGGGGCAGTTAGTGACACAACTTATACACCTGCTCAACTAAAGTCATTTGAAACGACAGATGAACGATTTTCCGGTATCAGACGACAATCGTGTATAATAAAAAAAAATGTACTCGATGAGTGACTGATTTGGGCATTTTGCCTGCCTCATGCGGCGGATCAGCTCACATCAGACGACTGTTGGGCAGATATCGTGCAGTCCGCCATATGTGTACAGTGTCGTTTTAATGCTGTTGTACAAAATGCGCGCATGGTCGCTTGTGCACAGAATTTAAATCAGTTGATAGTTTATAATATCTGTGTACGGAAAATGTCTGTAAAATGTCGTTTGTGTCGGTCACCTGTAAAGGCATTTCCGCAACATTGTTTGATTAGGGGGACTTTTGTAGCGCTTGTGTACGGACCTTAAAAGGAACCAAAACTGAGAGGGATATGGAAGTTTCCTTTTAAACAATACCAGTTGCCTGACAGCCCTGCTGATTTCTTTGGCTGCAGAAGTGGCTGAATCACACACCTGAAACAAGTATGCAGCTAATCCAGTCTGACTTCAGTCAGAGCACCTGATCTGCATGCTTGTTCAGGGGCTGTGGCTAAAAGTATTAGAGACACAGGATCAGCAGGAGAGTCAGGCTGGTATTATTTTAACCACTTCCCGACCGCACGCTTATACCGTGCGTCGGCAAAGTGGCAGCTGCAGGCTAAATGTAAACACAAGCGGAAATAATCCGCTTTGTTTACATTGTACGGCGCTGCTGTGCAGCAACGCCGTAAGGCAGATCGGCGATCCCCGGCCAATCAGCGGCCGGGGATCGCCGCCATGTGACAGGGGAAGTCCTGTCACTGGCTGCACAGGACGGATAGCGTCCTGTGCAGCCCGGATCACCGGGGGGGAAAGGTAGGAGAGAGAGGGGGAGAATGTCGCCGCGGAGGGGGGCTTTGAGGTGCCCCCCCCCCGCAACATGCCTGCACGCAGGAGCGATCAGACCCCCCCCTGCACATCATCCCCATAGGGGGGAAAAAAGGGGGGCGATCTGATCGCTCTGCGTGCACCCTGATCTGTGCTGGGGGCTGCAGAGCCCACCCAGCACAGATCACAACAAACAGCGCTGGTCCTTAAGGGGGGGTAAAGGGTGGGTCCTCCAGTGGTTAAAAGGAAAAATCCATACTCTTCTCAGTTAGGTTCCCTTTAAATACCATGTAAGCTACTGTCCATGTTACAAAAGCTTGTTTGTTTAATGTGTCTATTTACTGAGTTTGCTATTGGTTAAATCAGAAGGCTACCTCCATAAATGGATAGCGTGAGATTGACAAAGGCTTATTTGTGTGCAGAAAAACACACGCATGCACGCGCCCCCGTTATCCAAAAATTTAAACTAACCGGCATGCCTGATAGATAATGGAGACCCCTTTTACTGTGCTTCCACTGATCCTGCAGCGATGTCTTGCTTCACCTCCTGGGCTCCTAGGGGCTTCCGGCGTTCGTGCACGCAAGTTGATGTGCCACATGTCCCGAAGTGGGTCAGCTGACACTCCGGCTTCCGTGTACGGAAAGCCACTAGAAGCCCCCGAGGTGATGTAGGACGTCACTGGAGGCTCTGTGAGTATTGCGACTACACCTTGGTGGACATTAGTATTTTTTGGCCAGTTGCTGATCTCCGCTGGTGCCGGATAGTGGGTACTATGCTGTGTATGTATAAATGTTACGGCCAGAACCCGAAGTTTGGCCACTTCGTGTTCTGGCTGGCCACTTCGGCTTCTAGCCGGCCAATGTGCGAAGTGGCCGCTGCGCTGTGGCCAGTGTTAGAAATTAAATGATTCCTGAAAGATGAATGTATTTTCTGGCCGTCTCGCTGCGGCCGAATGTATGAAAAGTTAGTTAATGTTAATGAAATTAAGCCGGCGGCAATGTAGCAGATGAAGCCGCCGGCTTCAGCTCTCTCCTCCCTCCTGCCTCTCTCTCCTACTGGCAGCTGGGGGGGACACGCGCGTCCCCGAGAGTCGTTTGTCGCGCCAGGGAAGCAAAGCGGGGAAGGCTGCAGACATTGCTTCTGCCAGCACCTGCTCTGCAATAGCTGCAGGATTCCCTGCCGCGACGAATGACTCTCAGGGACACGAGAGAGAGGCAGGGGGGAGGAGAGAGAGGCAGAGCGGGAGCCGGAGGCTTCATCTGCTACATTGCCGCCGGCTTAATTTCATTAAATTAACTTTTCATACATTCGGCCGCATCGAGATGGCCAGAAAATACATTAATCTTTCAGGAATCATTTCATTTCTAACACTGGCCGCAGCGCAGCGGCCACTTCGCACATTGGCCGGCTAGAAGCCGAAGTGGCCAAACTTCGGGTTCTGACCGTAACATATATATATACATAATGTGTCTGTATCTGTTTATGTATAAAGCTTTGTGAGTAGAGAACAGCAACTCGTATATTCTGATCTTTTCCTTGGCTGGAAAGGCAGTCGGCTGTGGCCAATAAGTGCAGTGTAGTGAGGCAGGAAGGGGCGGGCACAATGTACAAATGATGCTTTAGTCTCCCTCCTATACACATCAGGAAAAAAGCAAATTCGGAATAGAGAAAAATGACATTAAAGCTATATTGAGCAATTGTAAGGTATACATGTGATGTTTTTAGAGGTTTACTTCAAATGATTTTGACACCGGTTTAAAGAGAATCTGTACGACAAAAAAAATTCCCCTGAGGGATTCTTGCCCCAGGAGGGGGAAGCCTCTGGATCCTGTCGAGGCTTCCGCCGTCCTCCTCTGTCCCACGGTGGTCTTGCAATGCCACTACGAACAGTTGCCATGTAAATATTTACCTTCCCGTCTCCAGCGCAGGCGCAGTAGCGTCTCTCTGCTCAGAAATAGACAGAAATAGCTGATCCCCGTTGGGTCCGTTCTGCTGCGCAGGCACAAGTCACCTGCGCAGTAGAGCGGACCTGACTGGAAACGGCTATTTCCGAGCCGAGAGCCACAACAGCGCCCCCACTGGAGCCAGAAAAGGTAAATATTGCACAGCCTGACAAACTGTCGGCTGTGCGTTCAGAGGGCCAGAGCGAGACCATCGTAGGACGCAAGAGGATGGGGACACCCTCATTAGGATCCAGAGGCTTCCCCCTCCCGAGGTGAGTACCCCCCAGGAGCATATTTGTTTGTACAGAGTCTCTTTAGGTTGCCAAAGCTTTCAGTATGTGGTCAGATATATTTAATAGCACTGATTTGTAAAGAGGAAAATGGTGACCCATGCATTCCTTTTACTTGGATTCTCTCATGCTGTTTCACATTTCTGCATGCAGACTCGCTTTCTCCTCACTTTGTTGTGCTGACGGCTAACACGCTCTCTATGGCCGGCTGCTTTCCAGAGGAACTTATAAAAGCCATCTTCAACATCCATTTTCTACGTAGGTTTGAGGCTAAGCTGGAGGGTAAGTCTTATATTAAAGCTCTTGCACTGTGCACATATTCATACCCAAGTCAATGACTAAATTCACCAGAATTGAAAAAAGCCCATCCAATGTACAAAACAAAATACCTGTATTTTTTCAGACTATAAGACGCACCAAGGTTTAGAGGACAAAAACTGGGGGAAAAAAGTATACTAAACCTGGTGTGTCCATTTTCCAGGTGCGTCTTGTAGATTTTCTCCCCCCAATTATGTCCTTTCCTCCTCCTGTCACCCTTGTGTCCTCCTCCCCCCTTTTGTCGTGTGTCCCCTTGTGTCCTGTGTCTCCCCTTTGTGTCCTGTGTGTCCCCCTTTGCATCATGTGTGTGCCCCCTTTCTTGTGTCCTGTGTGCCCCTTTCTTGTGTCCTGTGTGCCCCTTTCCTTGTGTCCTGTGTGCCCCTTTCCTTGTGTCCTGTGTGCCCCCTTCCTTGTGTCCTGTGTGCCCCCTTCCTTGTCCTGTGTGCCCCCTGCCTTGTGTCCTGTGTGCCCCCTGCCTTGTGTCCTGTGTGCCCCCTGCCTTGTGTCCTGTGTGCCCCCCGCCTTGTGTCCTGTGTGCCCCCCGCCTTGTGTCCTGTGTGCCCCCCGCCTTGTGTCCTGTGTGCCCCCCGCCTTGTGTCCTGTGTGCCCCCCGCCTTGTGTCCTGTGTGCCCCCCCGCCTTGTGTCCTGTGTGCCCCCCCGCCTTGTGTCCTGTGTGCCCCCCGCCTTGTGTCCTGTGTGCCCCCCGCCTTGTGTCCTGAGTGCCCCCGCCTTGTGTCCTGTGTGCCCCCCGCCTTGTGTCCTGTGCCCCCTCCTTGTGTCCTGTGCCCCCTCCTTGTGTCCTGTGCCCCCCTCCTTGTGTCCTGTGTGCCCCCTCCTTGTGTCCTGTGTGCCCCCTCCTTGTGTCCTGTGTGCCCCCTCCTTGTGTCCTGTGTGCCCCCTCCTTGTGTCCTGTGTGCCCCCTCCTTGTGTCCTGTGTGCCCCCTCCTTGTGTCCTGTGTCCCCCCCTCCTTGTGTCCTGTGTCCCCCCCTCCTTGTGTCCTGTGTCCCCCCCCTCCTTGTGTCCTGTTCCCCCCCCTCCTTGTGTCCTGTTCCCCCCCCCCCCCCTTGTGTCCTGTCCCTCCCCCTTGTGTCTTCCTCCTGTTCCCCCCCTTGTGTCTTCCTCCTGTTCCCCCCCTTTGTGTCTGCCTCCTGCCCCCCCTTGTGTTTTCCTCCTGTCCCCCCTTTGTCAGAAAACCTATGCTGTTCTTGCCCCTTTTTCATGATTGCCAACTCAGTAAAGGACCAGCCTTTAAAGCGTTGCTATCATATAAATCCGGCATAGCGGGGTCTGAACCCTCTATAACAGTAATTATAGATTGATGGTATACCTTGAAATGAATCCGAACACTCAGTATATGATTTTATATAAAAAGAATGCATTTTCTTATCATACAGCATATATACAAAATATGAACAGTTCCAAGTAGTTCTTCCTTCTAACAGTACTCCATCTCATCATGGCCTTTATTGCCAAGCGATCATCAATCTTCTAAGTACATTCAAAAAAGTAATAGTGTTATTATGTAGAATAGGATCAAAAGTAGTCTCCTCTGTATTAATAGCTGTGTATATAGTAGCTGTGTAAAACTTGTAGTAAGCTTCTTAAAGAAATAGCATAAAAATAGCTTCTAAAAAAACTTCTTGCTAACATCTTAACAGAACTTACTGCTGAAAAATTAATAAAGTAAATCACCAGAATATTAAGCATATTACCCCTTCTCTGTCATCTCTTCAGCATCTAGAACCACGTGTGGGAAGGTAGCTTCTGCCTCGTGTCTTCTCAGGAGATTGGTAGGCTTGTGCAAACTATGAGCTTTCAGCTCCTACTTTTATAGTGATTGAATGCAATATGGCTGCCTAATCTGGAATTTCCCTAAACCCCAGATTCTGATTGGCTGAAACTTCTGTGCGTCAATGCTTTATCATGTTTTGAATACCGAAGTCATAATATTATTGTTTATAAATTCCTTAATTACCTTATCTTGTGAGAATTAATGTCATTTGGGGTGTTTTCACATTCTGACATTGATTATCAGGTCATATTTGATGCAGCAAATAAAAATGGATGTCACCCGCCATCTTGTCTGCTAGTTTACTTATTTGCCCCAGACATTGGAACTTTCCAACATTAAACAATGTAATTCATGACACATTTTGATAATGTGTCCTTCTGTTAATTAGTTTGGAATGTGTCTGTCCTTTTCCTAACTTGAAATCAGTCATGTCGACCAAGTAAAAAGTCTACAGCAATTCAATGCTTATTGAGGTACACAGGGTTTCTAATACACTCATTTAAATATAAAGCTTATTATATAATTCTTCTTAAAACAATTATATAAGATATAATTGCATATAGTTTAAAATCATTTTGTATTATGAACAAATAAATTTAATAATTTCCAATGGCGTATGTCACAAATTAATCATTTTTAAATAATTGGGAAACACCCCTCTTCCTTGTTTTATACTTTGAGGCATGTTTACAAAACATGGCATATGTTATATCAGCTATGAGTGTTTAGCTAGCTGAGATGTCCTTCAAGCGAATATAAATATAAATTAAAACATACTATCACTGGCAAAATCCAGCATTAAATGTTATTCAAAGTAATACATTATATTATATGTAATTATGGGGTTTAACAATAATTTCTTTCTTTAGAAGGATTGTATCGATTATATATTTTTATATGTAATAACAGATCAAGTATACATATATGATTGCTGCAATAATGTGACTTTTAAACTTGTTTCCAGTCTTCACATAATGCGCTGTCTAACCTTGACATTTGAAATATGCTTGTAACATAAACAAAAATGTTTTAGCTTCTAAACGAAAATAATCTTATAAGCTTCACAGCCTGGAATATGCTGAGATGTCTCAGAGCAATATTTTAAAGAAGTACTCCAACTTTACAGTTTACAATGAAATTTTGCATTAAAACATACACATATGACAGCTATTCCTGCATAAATAAACCGCTAGAATTCTGACACCTTGTGTCTTCCTCCTGTCCCCCAGTGTCCTGTGTGTTTCCCTTTCCCCTGTAGCCGCCGCTGCGTCTCTTCTGTAGCCACCGCCGCTGCGTCTCCTCTGTAGCCGCCGCCGCCGCGTCTCCTCTGTAGCCGCCGCCGCGTCTCCTCTGTAGCCGCCGCCGCGTCTCCTCTGTAGCCGCCGCCGCGTCTCCTCTGTAGCCGCCGCCGCGTCTCCTCTGTAGCCGCCGCCGCGTCTCCTCTGTAGCCGCCGCCGCGTCTCCTCTGTAGCCGCCGCCGCCGCGTCTCCTCTGTAGCCACCGCCGCGTCTCCTCTGTAGCCGCCTCTGTCCCTCCCGTGTGTGCAGTAAGTGGCAGCAGTAACTGCTTGCATCACTTACCAGACTGAGCGTGCCTGTGATGAACAGTGGCTCCTCTTGCTCACTCCTTCTCCCTTGTGCCGGTCACATGTGTAATGACGCGAACAGGAAGTGTGGCTCTAGGGGAAAGGAGAACAGGATCAGCGAGAGAGGAGCCGCTTTTTGCTGCAGGTGAACTTAGTCTGGTGAGTGATACAAGCGGCTACTGTCCCTATTTACTGCACACAACACAATGAGGCAGACACCAGGAGTGCAGGGAGTCCTCGACATACGGTGGGGGGGCGCGTATCAGCGGGCGATCAGAAGTCTGAGGCTCCCTCTATTCGAACTAAAAGACACAGGGACTTTTTCTCCCCACTTTTAGTAGAGAAAAAGTGTCCCCCTGCTCTGTAAGGGATATGTGGGGAGTGTGAAGGCTGCAGCCTACCGGGTGCTAGCGATGATCAGCGGTAATTTGCCGTGTTAAAAGCCGCTGGGTGGTCCGTGCACGCTGCCGAAGCCTCTCTCTTCACTTCCTCTTACATCACCAATGCGGAAGTGAAGAGAGAGAAGAGGCTTCGGCAGCGTGCACTGACCACCCAGCGGCTTTTAACACGGCGGATTACGGCTGATCATCGCTAGCATCCGGTCAGCCGCAGCCTTCACACTCCCCACATATCCCTTACAGGGGGGGGGGGGAGGAAGGAGTCAGAGGGGGGGGGGGACAGAAGAAGAACAGGGGGACGGGAACACACTTGTATAGAGGGACGGGATGGCTGCGGGGACACACAGCCTCTGCATCATTACGATCCGGAAACCCCACACAGATGCCTTACACAGTCAGGGTAAGATCAAGACACGGGGGGGGGGGGGGGGGGGGGGAGACACAGACAAATATAGGGGGGGCACTTTACAGGACTGAGGGGGGGGGGCATTTTAAAAGTCACAGGGGGACACTTTAGATGACACGGGCCACCTAAGAGGACATGGGGGGGGCATTTAAGAGGTCACCAGGAGCATGGATGAGAACACAGGGACAGTGGAGGTCACAAGGGAGACACTAAAGGTACAAAGGGGACACGAGGTACAAGGGGGGCATATAAATTGGGAAGGGGAGCATATCCACAAGATGCCCCTGTACCATAGATACCCCAGGTTTAGTATTTTTTTTTTCCCCTGGTTTTTGTCCTCAGGTGCGTCTTATGCTCCGGAGCATCTTATGGTCGAAAATACTGTATTATTCTTAAAAGCGCTGGGGAAATCGCTATGCAAAACGCTTTTTCAAGCATTTTGCGATTTTCCCCTATACATTCCATTAAGGCAAATCGCCCCCAAAAATGGTGCAGGCAGGGCTTTGGTGAG